>NC_067473.1:128374934-128724934 GCF_947179515.1 Apodemus sylvaticus | reverse complement strand
TCCCTCTCAGATTCATGGCCTCTTTTTTATAATACATATTTATGATATAATTTATATGTATTTTTAATACATACGTATGATATAATTTATATATTATTCCCTTGGAAGACTAATTCTCCTGCTCTAAGCATTCCTTAGTTGTCTGTAGATTTTTTGTTTGTTTGCTTTGGTTGGTTTTTTTAGGGGTCAATGGAAGTTATTTATGACTACAATTTTTAATAATTGTCAATAAGTTTCATCTTGTAAGGGATGGGCTGGGACACCATGAGAATTCCATCTTCCATATTAGCATGTCTATTTGTGTTGTTCTATTGTGTTATAATTTATACAGCATATGTGTGGTGGTTTGAGTATGCTTGGCCCATAGATAGTAGGTGTGGCCTTGTTGGAGGAAGTGTGTTACTGTGGGAGTGGACTTTGAGATCCTCCTCCTAGCTGCCTGAGGAACCAGTCCACTTCTCTTTGCCTTTAGGACAAGATGTAGAATTCTTAGCTCCTCCAGAACCATGCCTGCCTGGATGCTGCCATGCTTCCTGCCTTGGTGATAACAGACTGAACCTCTGAATCTGTAAGCCAACTCCAATTAAATGTTGCCTTTATAAGAGTAACCTTAGTCAAGAGCCTAGTGTTGCTTATGTGTACATAATTTCAGGGTTGACCACTTCATATTGGATAACCAATTAGAGGGGGATCTTCCCTTGGAAGACTAATTCTCCTGCTCTAAGCATTCCTTAGTTGTCTGTAGATTGTTTGTTTGTTTGCTTCTATGGTTGGTTTTTTAGGGCTCAATGGAAAGTATTTATGACTACGAGATTTTTAATAACTGCCAGTAAGTTTCATCTTGTAAGGGATGGGCTGGGACACTGTGAGAATTCCATCTTCCATATTAGAATGTCTATTTGTGTTGTTCTTATTCTGGTCTTGTTTAGGCATCCATATCGCTATGGTGTCATGGGTATCCAGCTTCCCTCTCGTTTCTAAGAGACACTATCACAGCAGATTTTTCTGGTCTTCTGGCTCTTTTCTTCTTTCCTATCATACTCCTTCTAAGATGTTCCTGAGCTATTTAGTGCAAATGTGTTGGAGATCTATCATTTGAGATTAGGTACCTCATGGTCAATTTAGTTCTTCATCATGACCAGTTTGCAATGCTCTCTATCTGTTGCAAGAAGACATTTCTTTAATAAGAGGTGGAGCTACACTATTTGTGGGTATAAGAATAAGTATTTAAAATGCAGTTAGGAACTCGTGGTGGTGGTAGGTTCTCTTCTAAAACCCATGATTTCATGGGTATTTGGCTAGGTTTCTAGTACTAGGTATGTTTTCCCTAGTGTTGATCAGATGTTAAGTCTAATTGGACAGCTGTTGGTTACTGCCAAGATCTAAGCATGCTGGCTAATGTCATGCCAACTCAACACCAGCTATATTTACCTGAAGGAAGATAACCTCAATTGAGAAATTGCCTCCATAAGATCTAGCTATAAGGCATTTTTTGAATTAGTGATTGATGGAGGACCCAATGCATTGTGAGTGGTACTGGGGTCCTGGGTTCTATAAGAAAGCAGACTGAGTAAACCATGAGAAACAAGTCAGTAAGCAGCTCCCCTCCATGGTCTCTGCATTACTTTCTGTCTCTATGTTCCTGTCCTGTCCTGAGTTTCTGTCCTAACTCACTTCAATGATGGACTGCAATGTGGAGCTGTAACCCATTTAAAACTCTCTTCTCCAATTTGCTTTTTAGTCATGATATTTCATCACAGCAACAGAAACCCTAACTAAGACAGTAAGTGCCATTATTTTATTGCATTCCAGGCTAATTCAAACTTACAATATAGCCAATGAATATCTTGAATGCTAATCACCCTGTCGTCACATTTGGGTATATAGTTTATATATAAACTATATAAACCACCATATATAGTTTAAGTGGTATTGGGAATCAAACTCAGGCCTTCCTGCTTGCTAGGCAAGTACTGTGTTAACTGAGTTGGGCCTCTAGTATCTTGTTTCTTTGAGTGTTAACTCTAGAGCAGGCTGGGCCTCTGAACATACAGTTGAAATGCTCAGTTCCTTCAGAGAGTAGATTACTTGATATAGAAGGTTGCCAAGTCAAACTCTATTGCCATTAATATTTGCCTAAGATATTTATTTGGTATATATGGCATGGTATTTGGTATTTATTTGTTTGTTTGTTTAGTGTATTTAAGTGTTTTGTCTGCATGCATGTGTTTGGCTGATGCCCATGGAAACCAGAAAAGCTTGTCAGGGCCTTTGGAACTGGAGTTATGAATGACTGCAAGCCACAATGCAGGTACTGGAAATAGAACCTAGGTCCTTAGCAAAAACAACAAGCACTCTTAACCGCTGAGTCATCTTGTTTAGTTTGACTGCTTTATATCATTCCAAGTAACTCCAAATGATAAATGTCCCGATTTGGTAAAGAATCAGCCTACTTAACTATGCTTTGACAACTCTACCAGCCCTGGCCAGCATGAATGGTGCCTCCATCACTTAATGTGCTTAGGAAATTCCTCCATCTCCATCCCCATTATGAGACATGCTGGATCAAATAAGTGTCAGGGCTTCAGTCCATCAGCCCCAAGAATGGAAGGACAAATCTTTGGAAGAGAAGGGAAGACAGTGAGACATATTTGAACTTACCTCTGCAGAAACAGGCCTTTGCAAACCTAGGTCACAGACATGATTCGTTTAGTTCATATAGGGTTAACATTGATTTTTGAATTGGCTGCTACCATTTATTCTGAGGTTATCTTCTAAAATTTGGAGTTTCTGGCTTCTGAAAAGTCAAAAATTTTGGCAGTCCTCAACTTTTGTTCCCACATAGTCCCATAGCTGCAGCTGAGAAGATGAACTCCTAGTAGGTTAAAGGCTGATCTCCACTCTATCACATTTCCCCCAGTCCCTGAGGCTTTGCTTTCATCTGTTTATGTTACATTCATTTGTGCTTTGGTTACAGCTGCATGTTACCATCTATGCAACATGATTGTGTTATTTCGTTGTTATAAACTTGTCATTGCTTCTATAATAAAGAGAAAAATAAAAATGTTCTGCATATCCAGTTCTTGATCCAAAGCAAGGAATCAAAATGACTACATGATTTGGCACTTAAAAGAACATCTTATGCCCATCTTCCCTTCATTCATGTGATGTTTGGCTGACAGACACTTGGGGGACAGTTTCAACTTATAAAATAATGAAGCATTCCTATAAAACTTGATCCAAAGCTGATGTCCGCAACTCTTTTGTATCCTGGAGTACCCAACAGGCTTGAAATCTTCTCCTGAGACTTTAAAACTAAGGTTCAATGGCTGGCCCTAGCAAAGGGCCCTTTAGAACCACACCTCTGTGCTGGGTGACCATACATACATGCTGATAAGTGGAGAATGATAGTTTATGTGTTTGTCTCATTTCTACCTAAGACATGTTATCTCTGATAATATTCCATAGTGATGGTGAAATCCACAGTACTTGGCTGATTTTGTCCTCTAACCCACAGGGAATAGCTGTTGATATTTGAAGGTAAAGATGGTGGAATAAATTTGAAAAAAAAAGTGTCCAAGGAAGTAGTATGGCAGTATTAGAAAAGAGAGGAGCCCATGAGTCCTGGCTTCCAAACTCTCAATTTAAATGCATATTACTAGTTAGCCTCTAGTCCTTCCACTGACTTATGCTCCCATTTCGTCTAGGTTATCCTGCATCTTGGTGTTTGTGTGTAGGGGAATCTTCATGGCTCTAAGTATGTGTAGACTCTGCATCAGGCTAACTCTTACTTAGCTTGCCCCTCCCAAACTGAGTGTTACCACTTAGGGAACATTCTTGAGGGCTGATGAGGTGTCCCTAAGAGAGGAGACTTCACTCCAGCACCATGTACAAAGGTTTGTTTGCTGAACACATGTATCGTGTACCTATTCCCCTCTAGTTCACAACACAGGTCATGGTACATGGTGTTAAGCCAATCACTATTTGCTGAGTGAATGGATACTTGAATAAATGCCTTAGAGATTTTAGTTGTGTTGGCACACTTCTGGATAATAAAGTAGCAGGAGTTACAGGTCCCCAGATTCTTGTTACTACCAGTGTCTGTTGCTCTTATGTCAACCTTCCTGTGTGGAACCTTCTTCAAAAGACAGAACACATTTACAAGCTACTGCTCCTTTCCTAGATGGAAATCCAAAAGTACCTGGAAGTTTCCATATTACCCAGGAAGCTCATGGCAGGCTGTTGCCCCCAGGAAGAACCATGAGATATACCTTCCGTATGAGGCTCCCTATAGAATTAAGGCTGGACTAGACCTGAAGGAGCTTTCACCACATCTAATTCCATCCCCTTTCCTGTCTCATTGCCCTCATCTATTGGCAGCTTCTCCTAAGAAAATCTTATTCTTGGATCTGTCTGTCTGTGTGGAAGACTTCAGTTTAAGAAAATTAACAGGTAAGCATTTGTGGCTGAGACCAGAATGTTGTTATCACATCTGACTGCCCAGCCAGCTGCCTTGGTACAGACACATTGGGGCATGCCTCTAGGGACAGCACAGCTCTGAGAGTACCCCTAGTGAAGCCATCTGACACCACTTATTTACAAGTTGTCACTTCTAGAATAATAGCCCAACATAAATATAGACCATTACAAAATAATAAAAGTCTATAGGAAATCAATAGCCTTTCTCTCCAAAGTTACAGAGAAGGTTCCAGCTCAGGATTTCCTTAATGAGGCTTCCGTTGGAACTTTGAAGAACTATAATTGCATGGACTTCCCTAGGACCTAAATAAAGGACTTATTTTGAGAGCTCAATGATGGACTCTGAATGCTTGGAGGCTTAATTGAAGAAACAATTGATTTCCCCATTAATATTTTAACCTCCTTGAAAGATAAGAAAGTAAAGTCTAGTCTGGTTTTTAAAATACTCTGCTTAAAAACTGTCAGGCAGGTCCACATTTGATTCAGTTGAGGTTGGCGATAAAAATAATGGACGTGGGTCTGGGGTAAATGTCTGAGTTAGTTAAGTGCTTGCTATTGCAAGCATGAAGACCTGAATTTAATCCCCAGGATCTATGTGAAAAAGCCAGACTTGTTGGTACTCAAGCATAATCCCGACACTGAGGAGGCAGAGATAAGTGGATGCTTTGGGATCCTGGGCCAGCCAGGTTAGCCTAATGGGTGCAAGCTCTAGGCCAACGAGAGGCCCTGTCTCAAAAATACAATGGGTATGGACAGCATTTCTGAGGAATGGCAATGGAGGTAGCCCTATGGCTTTCACAAGCATGTACACACATATATATGTGCGTATGCGTGAACACACACATGTGCATGCGCGCACACACACATAAACATGAATCAGGATTCCTCGATAGTAGCAATTTGACATTTTGTCTGAGCTACAGAAGATCTGCTGCATGTGTTGGAGAATGGTTAGAAACCTCTCTGTCTCCCACTGCTCAGGTTTCATCAAGGAATCCCTACCTGGACAGCTGTGTATTCCAAAATATCTCTAGACACTGCCATGTTTCTGCACACGAGTTGATGATGAACCAGAGGACATGTAGAAGGACTATGGCTAGACGTCTGAAGGACAAGTGTCAGAGACTGGAGATTCTTATCTCTGTCCTGTGAGTATAATTACAAAGGGTCAAGCATGTTACCTGGATCCTGAAATTATTAATGGAACCCTCTAGAAGTTGGTTCCTAAGTGAATCATTGAAGTCTATTTCAAGACCACATTGTGTGGTTTTACAGCATCTCCCTTCTTGTCAAAGTGCTTAACCAGGAGGCTCGTGTAGTTAGGAAGAACATTTTAAAATGTGTGCCAGGAATTATCCTGAAAGATTAAAAAATTACTGGGAACTAGGAAAGTAATCTAGCTGCTGAGCTGATTCAATAGATTTCGCCCAATATGTGGAGATCAGCATGTCCTGACAGGGACTCCAGGTCAGGCACATCTGGTTTTAGTCCATGGAAACTTAAAGAGATTAAAATAAAAATAACAGAATAAATGGGCTTTACCATCTATGTCCTAATGGTTTCTTGCTTGGAGTTATTTGCACCGGGAAAGAAAGATGGAGAGGGTGAATCTTGGGAACTACTAGAGGAAGTCAGTGATGAACACTTTGTGGGTAACTTCAAAGGCTGAAATCAAATCTTTTTAAAACTAGGATTCGGAGCACTATTACAACATTCAGGTGACAAGTGTAAATGACATGCACCACCTACATAGCAGTCTGTGCTGTCCCATGCCTATAGCTCTTCATGTAAAAATGCTTTACTTCAATAAATATAGTCCTGTGTGAGTCAGCAGAAATCCTGGCTTCTTATTAAAAACTTAGGACGACAGTCTGAAGGACACGTGTTCTTGTTGTACATAATTTTGATCCATTAAGCAGTATAATGAGTAAATTAGGTCATCCTCTTTGCCACCAAAAACTAACAAGAGGGCAAGTTTGTCCCTTGTTATAATTGTCACATAGTTGCCAAGGCTTAACAAGGGTTTTTTGACTTTTGCATAACCTTTCTATCTGCTTTTTCCTCACCCCAGTTGAATATGAGCATCTACTTTCTTGTTAAATAATGTTCTCTCAAATGGACGGTGTACACACACACACACACACACACACACACACACACTATTACCATACTATCGACACCAAATACACAGGTGTGGCATCCCTTACTTACTAAAGGCCACTGTGAAAGTCTCCCTGTGCTCCTGAGATGGGCCATTGTATATCTGAATACTTGCATGATCTGTATTGTTTGGCCCTTTGCATTTGGCAATGAGCTTCTTAAATTCCATTATGCATGGTTAAATGATTAAACATCCATCCTGATTTGTCCCTACTGAGGAGGGCTCTATAAGATTCATCAACTCGATTTCGGGTAAGGCCAACAGCTAAGTGTCCTGCCTGGTGGTTGTAATTGTTCTTGACCTTCAAATGTCAGGTTCATGCCATTACATTATTTTATAGTTGAGAGATGGGAAACAAACATCAAGCAAATAATTACACAGGTGGATGGGAAATTCTCATCTCTATGGAGCAGGCCTCCTGGACCATTGCAGCATTGTTGTTATTTTGAGATGGGTAAATCTTTCTGTTGAGTGGCTCTCCTCTGCACCATTGCATGTGCCTGGGAATCTTTGAGTTCTACTAAGGATAACAGGAATCCCTGTACCCCTTTTCCTCAAGAGTAACCCCACAAATGTCTGTTTAATAAAATGCAAAAATTCAAGAGACCCAGGAGGGTGCCCAAAGGACAGAGGCCATGGCATCACCTGAGTGTATGATGAGATGATTGGATGGAACCTGAGAAATCCTAAGAAAGATTTCCCAGGGGCTAAGATCTGTGCCAAAGCCAGGATGATTCACAAGTTAACTAAGAAACAAAGACATTCATTCATTCATTCATTCATTATAGGAAGAAGCTCCTAATAAATCCCTACAGGTACTGATGTTAAAGCAATCAGTAATGAACCAAACCAAAGCAAACCAAACAACAACAAAAACAAAGCAACAACAAAAAATACATGCTTTGAAGTTGCCCTTTTTACCAAGGAAACACAATTAAAACCAGATAAATAAACAAGGCTGAGAATGTAGGGTTTAGTTCCCCTAGGGCAAGCATGGAAATCTATTCTCTGATTGTTTTGTTGGAAGAGAAGGAGGTAGCCCATGCCAAGAGCCTAGAAGAACTGAATGCCTGGTAGGGTAGGAGAAGTCATGATACTGTGCACATAAGCTACCTTGGGAGAGAATTTAATAATTCTCAGACCCAAATCTTCATTGCATTCATGTGGAATCCTGACCAAAGCATTAAGAATTAAAAGGCAGATTTATTTAATGGCTCAGGGGCTACTCGAGTGACACCCATTTCTGGAATTTATTTAGATCCAAGAAGGCCTATACTCACATCGCCTCCCACACAGCAGAAATCAGAGATGTGTTGTTAGGAGAATGAGCATCATTGTGGTTTCCAGGACACCTCATCCAAAACATGAGACCGAGTGCTCTAGAAACTGTCCATTGGCTATGTCTTATGGCTAAAAGGAAAGACTCTTAAGATGTCATGGGCTATAAATCTGCACCCTTTTTCTTGAAGATCAAATTTGCCCATGAGTTAAACAGCCTGCAATTTCTGTTAACAGCATCAACCAGATTGTTTTATAATGAGGTAGGCAATTGACAAGATCATTTAAAAAGAAGCAATGTGGAAATATATCCAGGGGCTGTGCTTTCTAATAAAAAAAAAGGTTGCTTTCCATGATATACAATATTTAGCAATGCACCCTGTCTGTATTTATTTTTATTCAAGTGAAAGCACTTTCCAAATGCTGGCTCCTCACACCTATGCTGATAATTCAGGGGATTCAGAGGTCACCAGTACTAGAGAATTTTAAGCTGGAAATGTGAACTATCTAGGAAGTGTACACTAAGAAAGAAACTGAAGCTCAGAAATATTAACTGCTTCAAGACGGTGGAAGAGAGCGCTTTATGTTTCTCACAGTTTCTCCTTACCCCTGTCTCTGACAACTTTTCACAGACACAGATATTTAATGCATTCTTTGTTATGCCATAGTTAGATGTACTCTCATTTAAAACCACAATAGAAGTTGCCATTTCCTTCAAAAACTGTTGTTCAGAAGCACAGTTGTAGAAAGCCATTGACTACTTACCATGGCACAGGAAAAAGCTCTAGTTGGTATAGATTCCCTATACCGGATGGTGCTGGGTTTCATATGGATATTTCTATACGACTGACTATACAATGTGCTTGGAACCTGTTCTCTTATGTCCCAGCCTACCTCACCCCTCCTTCGTCCCCTCATTTCCTTAGGTTTGATTATACTTTGATGCCTCCAATACATAAAGTATTATATATTTATATAAAGCATAGGATCCACAAATGAGTAAAAATCATACTGAGACTGATTTAATCACAAAATTATTCATTTTCTACAAATGACATAATTTTGTTCTTTATGACTGAATAAACCTCTATTGTGTATGTACACCACTTTTTAATTAATTTTTTTCAAGCTTCATTCTTTTGAGCAATCTCAAAGCAAGACCTTTTAATCTTCCCTTGTGAAAATTATCACTTTAAACAATTTTTCTTATCTACATTTTCCAGTAGACTCCGTGCAATTCTAGAAAGATCAAGATTTTTGGACTGAGAAGAAGTAGAAAATATTCTTTACCTTGGATCTGAATAAGAAAAATTACCAGCTTAAAACTTATTGTTAATGTTTTCAGTAAAATTAGCTCCTTATTTAAATGTTTTGAAATAAAATAGTTCAGTCTTTGAAAATGAGCAGCTAAAAATGAACAAATGTTGAATATTATCAAGTGGTTAAAAATTAAGCTAGATTCATATCTATCACCTTGGAGAAATCTTTATAAGGATGTTACTAAGTGAAACACACAGGCTAGAGTATGGAATAACAGAAGCATGCATTTTTAAAGTACAGATTGTCATACCAGGAGCTATTCACAGATACATGTAACACTCGATATCAGATAGATTTGGACACATTCATGCTACTGGATACTTTCGGAAAGTTGAAAAGAATAATATTGGGAAGAGGAGACCAAGAAAACTTCAACTTTCTGTAATGTTTTACTTTGAATAATAATAATAAAAAAAAAAAAACAAAGAGTCTGTCCTGAGTGGTAGTTGTGTGTGTGCTTGCTATGGAAAAGCAAAACAAAAACTTTTTGTGCAGAAGGAAACAAAGGAAGTAATCTCAGAGGTATCACGGAGGTTCCGGTTTCTAAAATTCCTGGAGAAATGATCTCCACTTCCTCCAGAGAGTCCTGGGTCCTGACAAGTTAGCAGTGTGCTTTCTTTGCTTTGGCAGCACAAGCAAGGGAGCTTCAGGGCTCTGTGCAGGGCTGAACCTTTACCTCGCAGTCTCACAGTATGTTCCTCTGTCGATGCTGTCCATCTATTTCTTGTGGTAGCGTAGTCAGCATTCTACCTCTTACTTATTTTTGCTTTTCTCTAAAACTGGCCAGATTCCTTAAGGGAAAAGAAATGTGGGAAGTAAAGGTACAGAAATTTCTTGAAAAGATATGACTGAAAATGGAACCGCGGTTGCCTTATAAACATTAGAAATGATTTGTAATATGTGATCATGTGACTAAAATGCCATCAGTGTACGTTGTTTGCTTCAAAGCCAATAAATATTTTTTTAACAGTGAACAATATTTGAAATCATGTAATTGGGAATACGACTTAAATCTTAGAAAGGAAATAGAAGCAGATGTTTGTACTGGAAGGCCCTAGGCTAAAAGCCAGGAATCCATGCTTCAATTTCCTGTGATACTATTTTGTATTCTTAGGCAAATTACCTTCATGTTCTGAGGCTCACTTTCCCCATTTGCAAGAAGGAGAGTTTGGAATGGGCCAGCAGCCAAACTGGGATGCCTGAGTCCTATAAGGACTATAGATAGCTTTTGTTTGACTAATTATTTTTAAATGGCTTCAGATTAATTGCTAGTATTTAATAATGAGATATTTTTTAAGAAATAAAATCCTAAATACAGATTCCACTGTTTTAATTGGATTGGGGTAGCAGGGACCCTGTGGGCATAGTACATATTTCCCATTTTGTGGTGGCCTCCGCTTTGTGATCCTGACCCTCTTGGATTAGCTGTTCCTCTTGTTATTGTAACAAGTTAACAACCTGACAGTGAAGAGTTACAGTTAGAGGAGACACAGTCCAGAGTGGAAACGAAGGCATAGTGATAGAAACTGTTGCAAGATATTTCTTATCCATTCACATCTAGGCAGTGAGAGGCCTGGGATTGGAGGGGAGAGAGGAGGAGGAGCTAAGAGATGTGACAGGAGGAGAAAGAAAGGGGCTCAGTGGGCCAGAGAGCAGAGCAGAGGGAGATGCGGATATCCAGGTGGCTTCAGATGTATTTCAGGTGTTTTGGAAAGGGTAGAAATAATGGGATAAGACTTTATCATTGTAATTGGCTTTATGAAATTGGGAGTTTCTTATACATAAATATATTTGGTCAACTATTGAATTTAAGAGTCATGTTTTACTGTGTACTTGGAAGGAGTGCATGCTGGGCAGAAGCGTGGTATTCCCGCCATTTACAGAGTCTATGGTGGAGAGGAAACACAGCTGGGATGCTGTGAGAGCTAGCTGAAAGAGAGAGTCACCCTGAGCGGGACACACCAGGACTTGGTACAGAGGCTTGGTGGGGTACGCTTTATTAATTATTACCCACTAAAAGGAACAGGAGGCTGTTGTCCACATTGCATCCATGGACAGGAAGTGAAGAGTGAATGTGAAATGGGGCTAGGTTACAATATCTCTCCAGGTCTCATGGTGACGCACTTCCTGTATTGGTGCTCCACCTCCTAAAGGTGCCACAAGTTTCCAACAAAGGGCCATCGTCCCCTGGGGACCAAGTAAGTATTCAAACACACAAATCTCTGGAGGAGCATATATATATTAAGTTCAATCACAACACCTGTGCTCCGGGTGATGGTCTTTGCTTAGTTCTAAACATCTGAATTAGTCACCCTTGGGCACAAAGTTCTCCCAAATCCTTCAGGTTTTATCAGAGAAAGGGTCAACAAGGCATCCCAAGTGAAACAGGATCAAAGGAAGATTCAGCAAAGCCACCCACAGATTGGAAGATCCCTCCAAGCCAGGTCAGAAGTTCCGAGAGAACTCTACTAAGTTGATGAAACTTTTAAAGAACACGCCCCTCTTTTTTGCATTACTATGAAGGCTGTTTACAGTCGTCACCTTACACTTGTATGCTTACATGCTGTAGAATAGTAAGTACAGTCGACTATGGAATGTGCATAAGAAACCATGACAGACAAGCCATTGCTACAAACTTCTGCTTCGCTTCATCTTTAAAGGAAACGGTAAAATGTTCTCGATGAAATACCCCCAGAAGCATACAAAGAGATCATGATGTTTGTAGAAAACTAGTGCAAAATTCTGGAATGACATTAGACTCGTCCCTACCACTTTTTGTCAGACAACCCTTTCAGGCTTTGATCAAGACACAATCAATGAGGTGAGCTGGAATCTGCAGGAAAAAAGCACCCTACGCTCTTGCTCGTATGTGGAACCTATGTATACACGTTGCGGGCTAGAATATATCAGTGATAGAACATTTGTAAAGCATCTGTAGAACCCAAAGTTTCATGTCCAGTACCAACTGAGAAGCTGCATAAAGGAAAGCTTGTTTTGCCTCCGGTAGGCTAAATGGGCAAAGGTGCTTGTAGCCAAGCCCGATCACCTGTGTTCAATTCCTTGGCCCCCATATAGTGAAAGGAGAGAAATGACTCCCACAAGTTGTCCTCTGACCTCCACACATGCAATATCGCAATGTGCAGACCCGCTACCAAAGTAAATAACTGGATGTAATAAAAAGTGTATGTCCTAGTGCTAGAGAATTTAATTATGCTTGAGTCACTAAGTTTCAATTAAATAGACGTTCAGGTTGGGTATGGTTAACAACCCTATGCTGTGTATGTCGACATGGCTGTAAGGGAAGATTTTGAATGTTCTCATTACAGACATTATAACTGTTTGAATATGCTCATTTCCATGGCTTGATCGACATCATATTCATATATGGAAACATCATTTTGTAACCCTAAACATGTACAATGATCACTTGTCAACTAAAACTAACACTCAAAACATCCCCCCCCCATTTTAGAACTAATAGAATGGTGTCAAAAAGTTGCCTGGGTCTGGAATCTTCTCTCCAAATAGACTCCAGCACACCTGCCAATCAACATGCTTAGGTTAAAATCTCCAAGTTTTGACCATTACTGAAAAGCAAAGCAAAACAACTACCCAAGATCCTATCACACAGGCCAGAACCAATGCTAGCCTGCCTTGGCATGGGTCCTGTCAATACCATCTCTGAGTCACTCCCCCTCTGTCGATCTGGAACTTTGGAATCAGATAACATGGGGGCAGAATAGTAAAGGACTAGTTATTTATGTCCTGTGGAGTGTCCTCACCCTTTGGAGGGGAAGAGGCTGCAGCCTGTGTTCTCTGACGTAGCATTGCAGCAGATCTCTGCTCCACTCTCAGGCTAACCCACAATGCACTGGATTTCTGCATTGGCTGCTCTCCAAGGCATTTCAACCGGTTAAGTGCCAAAGGAACATTATTAAAAAGCATTTTCACATGTGAAGGGCGTAGTGATAGGCCCTTAAAAGGCAGTTATATATGCGTTTCTGTGAAGTTTGCATTCGGGTTATTTTACTTGCATAATTTGGAAGCAAGGGAGAGGAGCGGCTATCCGTGTTCACAGCTAAGCTGCCGCAAAAGCTTTGCATTAGATTGAACATTATGAAATTGCCAGCATTGACCCTGGAAAGCAATTTCCTGTCATTGAACCTAACATCTACCCTGCTTTCACCAGCACTATTTAAGCTTTCGTATTCTGTTTTAATTTTAGGGCACCGTAGTTCATGCACTTAAAACACTAATTTTGCTTATTCATATCACATCTCAGACTCAAAAATTAGAAATAATATTTTAATGCTATATGAGTATAGAACACAACAGCCTTGGAGGCCTTATTAGAAAGAGGATTTGGATTCATCTTGCTGCATGTGAAAAGGCCCTGGGGTTAACGGAAAGATGAAGCCGTTATGACAGTAAACACCTCCCATAGAAGCAGCAAGGAGAAAATTATTCTTGACAGTTACAATGTATATTTGGTGTCTTTGGGATGGAGAGTTTGTGTAGAGCTTAAGTAGAAATGTATGACATCATGGCATTCTTTAAGATGGGACAACATGGTCTGGAGTGCAGCTTTGGATAGCCATGATCCTCACCAGCAGTTACTGCTAATAAAAGAATATTCTAGAAAGAAAACACAGCAACTGGCCTTGAGCCAGAGTAACTCCAGTTTCTAATATGTCCAACATCACTAGGTTGTATTTTAATTTTGAGGCAGGATTTCATATTATACCTCAGGCTGTCCCAGAACTTTCTCCCTAGCTCAGGGTGATCTAGAATGCATATATTTTGAGGGATGGGATTACAGCTGTATACTACCAAGCCTGACTCAATATTTGATTTTTAAAGAACCCCCACCCCAAACCAGTGCAGAGTTACCTAAGCCATTACACTAACAACAAAAGTGCCCCAAATAGTGAGGTCCACAGGCATGGTACCCAGATGGTGCCACCATGCTGAATTACTTAGACCTAGAAGCCAACCAAAGTTGACTTAAGGGCTAACTCACCTTGAGTGTATCACATCTCCTCCCTGGCTCTGAGTCCTCCTCTGTCTCCATGTCTTGGATGGAAACTGTAGGAGTGAGTGCTTCCTAAGGTTGGTAATTAAATGACCTCACCCATGTGCCGGGAACCCAAGTGTGGCTATTCTAATTACACATAAATGAATGCCTGCTCACGTGCCAGCCTCTAGCTATGGAACATGTGTGCTTTCATCCCAAATTTCAGTGATCAGCAGGAAATCTTTGGAAAGCACAAACTTGCTAAAATTAAAAATCTTGCTGCAGGGATGGTATGACCTTCTTTTAACCTTATCTTTCAAATTTTACATAAAGCAAACAAAAAAATCAAAGAAGCCTAATTGGTATGGGTAAATAATACTTGGCACATTAATAACATACTTGATTTATGTATGTGCCTCGAATACGTGGTTTTGAAGTCTGAAGTATAGAGGTTAAAGATTCTTATTCAGAGCAGTGACCTTGTGTTACTTTTCCACGCTCACTATGCTTACTTTGTTGTATTGCCAAAAAGAAAAGAAAAGAAAAGAAAAGAAAACCTCTATATGAGAGGCTGGAGAGATGGCTCAGCAGTTAAAAGCACTGTCACCTTTCCCAGAGGGTCTGTGTGTTCATTCCCAGTACCCACATGATAGCTCACTACTGTCTGTGACTCCAGCTCCAGGGGAGCCAATGCCCTCTTCTGGCCTCTGTGAGCCCCAGGCACAAAAGTGGAAAAGTAGATATATGTGCAAACAAAATACTAATACACATAAATTTGTTTTTTAAATCCAACAAGCATGTATCTTACCATTAATCCAAATAAATGAACACTTTAAAAGTGTTCTAATGTGGATATTTATGATACATGTCTTTGTTAACACAGTAGCTCGAGTTTGTGACACACATACCAAAATACCAAAACACTCCTTTATGCTGAACAAACAAAAGAAAACAAAAACCAAAAAAACCTAAAACTCTAATAAAGGGCTGGAAACAGAGATAGGAAAATTCAAACATAATCTTCCATTATGTTAGAATAATACATACACATATACATACACATACACATATACATACACATACACACACACACATACACATACACATACATATACAAACTATTTCTTTTTGTGTAATAGAGCCATTAGTGGAGCCTTGATTTTTTTTTTTTTAAATCTGGAAATTCTGTATTTCAGGTTCCCAATGTTCGTGGCTGTCGTTTCGACCATGGATATTTCCCACATATCTATTAAATTGCAAATTCCTGCAGAAAACATCTTTTATTTGATTCATTGCAGTGGTTTTCCACACTGCCAGCATGGAGTTACCTATTTACTGGTTTTACAAAGACTACAAGAGGTGTTGATTATTGTTTTTGAAGCTCAAATACTATTTTTATTGTCTAGATGTTGTCTCGTTTGACTTGTCTTACAATCATATTTAAATTAGACACAGATTTACATATTGTTTGTACTTTGAAAACAAATAGCATCTACCTTTGAATGGCTTTTTCCTCTTCCATTTCCTCCATGATTTTTATGACAGCATATCCTAGAGCACTGATTGGCCTCTTAAGAGTCTCTTTTCTGAATCAAGACCTAATGTAATCCCTTGGGTTTCTTAACTCTGTAGGCATATTCATTGTCTTTCCTCACTCTGACCAAACACCTATAGATACAACTTGAGGGAGCAAAGATGAACTTGACTCTCAGTTTCAGAGTCTGGTCCGACATGGTGGGAAAGGCATGGAGGAAGCCATAGCAGCATTCATTGCAATGTCAGATCACCATGGACCAGGAAGCAGAGAATTAGGAGCTCATTCAGACTCCTTCCTTCAAAGGCTCATCCCAGTGATATACTTTCACCAGCCAAGTCTGACCTTCCAAAAAGTCTTCTGGTTTACAAAGTATCTTCACCTAGAAGGAAACAAAGTCTCAAAAACTTTAGCTATGGGGTAATATTTTTACAGTGGTGAACCATTGAACAGGAGTTTTATAGCAGGTTTGCAAATTTACAAGAGGGTACCACCTCTTCCCAGGGTCCTGTTGCCAGGGTGGTCAACTGATCTCTGGGCCTCATGAACTTCCTCAATAAAATAGAGGAGCACAAACTCAACTGACGCTGCTGAATGTGCTCCCACTATGTGTTAGAAGCTGAGAAAGTCAGATGCAGACCTGGCTGCTGGGAGCTTCCTTATCTTCCAAGGCCATGGGGATGGGAGGTGGGGATGAGGGTGGAGGTGCAGGATGGGAAGTGGGAGGGAAGTGAGATGGTGTCAAGTGATCAGCTTACACAGCTCAGGTCTGGGAGGGCAAGTAATTACCACTCAACAAATGTTAGCTGTTCATTCAGTATTTTCTGTTTAATGGAAAGCAAACAGTCCATTCAGCACCAGAAGAAAATTTAATTAAAACATACACCAGGCACGCACAATATCTGTCACACACCAAGCCACCTCAAATGTCTGTCACTTTAGATCTTGTCTTCTCCTTTCCCTTCCCATCAACAGCACTGACACCAGGACCTGGAAAACCAAGGTCCTCTCCCTGCCTCAAACTGTGTAGGACCATGATCTGTTAAGAAGAAGGAAACAGGCAGAGGACCAGGAACAGAAGAAGACAAGAAAGGGAGGAAAGAAAGAATAGTAAATATCTAGTATTGCAGCGAGATTTAATATTCACAAGTGATAAGTCAACTAAGTGTTCAACAAAACAGAGCTATGTAATTGTGTAGTTGAAGATAATTAGTTTTATAAAGGATTTACTTTGAAAAATGAATTAACTGCAAGTATGCAGAGAAATGAGTTGTGTGGGGGGATGGAGGGTCTTAAAAGAGCTTTAGGATGTGCCCAGCCATTCCACCAGTCAACTTATTTGGATAAATCTTTGTTGGGGTCTTTCATGAATTGTCTTCTTTCCTTCTCCCAAACACAGCGTTAAGGTCAGAATCAGACCTCTGTTCTGTCACTATTGGCTGTTTGGAGGGAATCTCTCTGAGCCTTCAAAGAAATCTCAACACAGCATCTCCGAGACAGAAAATTAAATGTCACATCATAAATGTCTACTGCGGGACAGTATCAGACACCTTTCTTCTTTCATTTAGAGCCATCTGATTGTAGGAGTCTAAAGTCCAGTCATTTCTCCAGGCCCACTCAATTCCTGAGGGAACCTTGCATCTCTCACCATCTCCCTATTCTAAGGTCCCGGGATGCCTAAATCCAGGAAGCACGATAGAGAGTCCCATAGCGTTTCAAAGTTAGGGGGATGCAAAGAAGCTAGCTTTCCCGCTGCCTCCTAGCTGCACCCCAAGATTCTCTCGAATTCATTACCGGCTGCCTGTGCGTGCGCAGAAGGCCAGGCGAGCTGCAACCGCGGGGCCGAGCGCCCCCTCCCTGCTTCGCTCTCCCTCCTCCTCCCGATACAATGACTGGGCCGGAACAGCGCATCCGCCGAGCCTCATTGGCAGGGCCGCCCTGGCCCCCGGGGAGGCGACGGGCGGGGGCAGTGCCGAGAGAGCGGTACTGACAGCGGCGGGAGGCTGGACTGAGGGAGGTGGGGACACTCGGAAGGCGGCTCGCGGCTCCTCCGCGGAGCGTGGGTATCCTGGTGAGGATACCGGGCCAGGGGATGCTGCGGGCTCTGGCTGCCCGGCTAGCCGCCGCGGAGTTGGGCTGTGCGGCTCCGACACTGAGTCCAAGCCTGGGCAGAGAGGAGGAGGACCGAGAGGAAGACAGCTGCCGCGGGGGAAGGCGCCCCGCGCCGTGGAGTTGCGGGACTGGCGCGGAGCGGGTTCTCCGGGTCCCGCGCGCTGCGCAACGCAGACAATAAAGTAGCAAGGCGACAGCCCCGCTCGCCCGAGGAAGGAGGCAGCTGAGCGGGTAGGTAGGCGACCATCCCGGGGTTATCAGAACGCGCTGTCGCCAGAGGAAGGAGGCCGAGGTTCCGCCTTAGGAGTGCGGAGTGCGCCCCCCGTGCGGCGCGCAGGTTGGGGACCTGCAAAGCTGGTCCCCAATCTTCTGCCACCGGGAAGCCCCGCCCCAAGGCTCCCGGGCTGGTGCAGCCTAGACTGGAGTTCCTAGGCACTTGGCGCCGCTCTTTGGTGGCTCTAGCAGTGTGGTGACAGGAAGTTTGGCGGGTCTGAGGCTTTGACGCTGGTGGGATTTGAGAACGCGCCTCATTGGACCACGCGCTTTTTGCTTTGGTGGGAGGTAGGGAGAAGAATCATGGAATCCCAGACCCTTTTCCCACCGGAGAATTCCTCCGATGGTGATGGAAGGAACTGAGGGGACCATGGCGTTAACCGAGGAAGTCTAGGACTTGGCTTGGCCACCCTTTGTAAATAGGCGTGTCACATCCTAAGCGCGCCTGTACTGGAGAGGCTGTGTGCGTGTGAGCCGCTCTCTGTCAATTTTCTGGAGTATTTCACTTTTCATTTTTGCCGGAGAAGGCACATTTAGGCACCGTTTGAAAAATGCTGTTTTGTTTGGACTAGAGGACAACGTCCTCCTTTGCAAAGGGCGTCTTGCACTCTCAAAGATGCTCCTGATTAGAGCTAGGTCTCTTTACAAAGAAGGAAGAGCTGGCCTCCAGTCTTCCCCGGGTCTGAGAATTCAGTGGCAGGAGGAGGTCTCTCTCGCTCTCCTTTGTGTGGCCGCTTCCTTCCTTCCAGATGTGAGAGGGTTGGGTTGGGCGCTTCTGGGTGCGGTAATAATTATCCTGAACATTCCTGAGATCTGCTAGGACTTGTAAACATACCAGAGCCAACTCCTCTGAACTTTGCGGGTTGACTTGATGTCTTTGCTTGTACCCAGAGGGCCATGTCTGCAAGGCTGTCCCATGGGGAAGGAAGACACCGCCACTGTGGTGCTGACAGCCTCAGTCTCTCAGGGAAGAAGCGGCACGATTCTTCAGGGTTAGCCTGAGCTTGCCCCAGAAACATACCAGCCAACTCAAGAGGATGTGTTCAAGATTACAGGGCATCCCTGACATGCTGATTCATGTCCCAAAGGGAGTGGATCTGTGGAGCTTCCAAAGCCAGTGTCTGGAGGGCAAGAAAAGCTTCTTCGCCTTACTTAACCCTCTCAAGCTGTACTTTGATCTATCATAGGCGTACTGAAAAGAACTAAGGGGAATCTGTGTCAGGCAGCAGGATAGGCAGTTTGCAGGTGCATGTGCGGGAGATAGTAAGGAAGGCAAACCCTGGAAGAAGGGTAAGGACTGTGCCATTAGAGTTTACTATCAACTAGTCTCATGTTAGACTCGTGGCTGAGCAGGGGCATTAGAAGGCACTCCAGTCATGTGCTGTTAAAGATTATGAAGAAAAAGAATAAATCAACAACATTAGCCACCTTGCCATTGTCGTCCTCATAAATTTAAGTTGATATGTAACAGTTGATGGAGAATCAAGAGTTGTGCGGTTTGTTGTTGTTGTTCCCAAAATCAGTGTTACAAAATAGCCAGCAGGTTTTCTGCAAACAGAGGCAGGCACATACACACTCCTCTTGGGAGTGGTACATATATTTCCTAGGAGAGGTCAAGAAAAGCTCAGGATTTCTTGGGACAGAGAAGATCTGTCATTTCTTCAAGATGCTGCACACATATTAAACACTTTGTTTGCATATATTTGGAAATGCATGCAGAAAGTATTTTAATAAGGCAATGGCAGGAAATAAATAGACCTCAAGCACATTGACAATGAGGTTTGAATTTCATCATTTCCACAAAGTTTGCAGAAAATCATTCTTTAGGGCATGCAAGTGCTTGTCCTAAATGTCACTCTGTTTGCAGATTCACAGGTTAGCTACAGAAAAGTTGAGGGGCTTCCTATAGCAGGTACAGAATCACCCTCAGGGCTAAAGAGTCTAGAAAAGTGTGGGAGGAGCTAACTTCACAGCCAGCCCAGAGTGTGGGAAGAGCTTCCCAGGTCTCTGAAGTGTTTATCATTTCTAGCCTCTATTTCTAGCAAAACTCGGGGTTCCCGCTTGTCCATTTGATGGCTCAGATTTAATTACGGCTTTGCAGTGCCTTTGGGGGAAGAGAAAGAAAGTTTTGGCTAACTGACAACACAAACGGGGCATGAATGGCAGTTACAAATACACGACTGCCATATCCAGTCTGCAATAATTTTCAAGAATTGCACGGTTATCTTTACACTGTAAGTGAAGGCTTGGGGCTTATGCTACAAATAGCCTTTCTCCTTCTGCCCATCCCCCTTCCTCTTGCTCCCCCTTCCTTCCTTTTATCACTTTTATTTTGTTTTGGATGATCCTTGGGGGGGGGGGTAATACATTTATTTCTAAATCCTTAGGACTTTCCTCTACCCCACCATCTCCCCCACCCCCACCCCTGTCTAGCTAATGTGGCTCTGGGCTATCAGAAAGATATCCTGGGGTGGCATTTTTCTGTTGCAAGATGCTTGATAAAAGCCATCTCGGTAATTCAGAGGCCAAACTTATTTTCTTTTGTAAACTACCTTCCTGTAATTATAATATCATTAAAAAAAAACACACATTCCTCCTAATGAAATCAATTTCTAAACATTTTTCTCACAGAATAGTGTTTTTCTATTTTATGGTCATAACGAATATTAGAAGACTATCTGACAAGAGGAGAGATTGGTACCATGATACGTTGGTAAGAGTTCTGTGGCTTCACGGAACTTTGAGCCAGATTTAGGGGATGGGGTGATGTATATATTTAGATTGCAGCATAGCATGTCATTTCATTGTGAGTTACTGCCTGAAATTTGAAAAGCACAGAGACTGTGCATTTATTAATGTTGTTTTGGTAAATGGGACACAGTGTTTTAAATGGACTTGGGATGCTTTATAGACACCACAAAAGCACTATGCCTTTTCCTGTGTGGGGGTTTATGTCATTATCAGGGAGGGGATGTGGATGTATTTTACTTGGAGATGAACAACTTCGAGGTCTGGTTTCTTCTCACTTTTTAAAAGCCTTGCTTTTTCTGTCCTGTATAATGGGTCCTCTTTTGCACAGTAAGAAGATTGTATAGTAGGTATAGTAGAGCTATTGCTGGCTTAGATGGATATGGTTTGAGTATGTCCTCCAAAGCCTCATGGTTCTCAGTGTGGCCATGTGGAGAAGTGAAGAGCTTTGGTCACAGGGTACCAGCTTAGAAGGAACTAATGTTGTGTTTGTAGGACCTGGGTCAGTTCCAGAGAGAGGCAACTACTGAATAATCTCTGCCTTTTTGTCTTACCATGTGATCTCTTTTATTATAAACCCCTAGCCATAGGCTCAATAGAAGGGGGTCATGTGATGTTGACCTTTTAGCCTACCAAACTGCAAGCTTTCTTTGTTTTGTTTCCAGAGGAAATGTCAGGCTGTTTGACTTCTCTGGAAGAAGCTCCTGTAATAAATGACTTCTGGAGGAGAGAAGCACTCAGACCACGTGACCTGTCATAAGAATACAGTTGCTGGGGAGGAGAATTATACACTGAGGTCAGGAGTGGGTGTTTCAGCAGAGTGCAGGGACCTCATGAAGATGTCTGATCCTTGATTTCTTTGATGTCCTACATAATGCAAGTTGAGCTAAGCTGTATTCCCGTAAATAGGTTATCAATATGGTCTCTCCTGTGTGTCAGGAGAACCCCAATTGATTATATTATTGAATATAATCAATATTGGGGCTCATGAGATCAAAATGTAAAGCAAGTGAAACTGATGAGAGGTGTGCTACTGTCGATGAGACCTGAGAAGGAAATGTGCAGATACACGGATGAAATATTCACACCACGCCCAAAAATCTCTTCTCGGGTATGACCATGATCGTTTCTGCATGCACAGGCAAATGTTGGAAGGCATTTATTTTAAACCAATGCCTTGCTCTAATGTAATATAAGTTATGTAAGTTGGTCTTGGTGATTATTTGGAGAGTGTACCTACCTCCTTAGGACCCAGGGGCAAATCAGTCCTCCATTGTGTGGCTCTTTGGCCTCGAGCTATTTATTTGGGCCTGTGTTACATTGCCCTTGGGGGGAATGCGCTGCTTTTAATTGTCTCCTGTCACTTCATATACAATTAAGCAGTGGGAAGAGAGCCCTAATTGTGCCTGGCTGCAAGGATACTGCTTACTCACAGCAGAGGGTCTTTAGAAGTAGGTTGATCATGCTGACTTGCCTGGACTCGGTCCTGATTAATATCTGTGTCTCCAGTATGGACGGTAAATTACATGGTCACCCTGCCTAGGATTCCATTTAGGAGGGCTAGGATTGAGGTTTGTGTAATAGTTTAAGTTATTTGATAAAGTGTTCATTCTACCAGGGAGAACTAAATGATTATGCTAAAGGGTGTGTGGCCATATAGCAAAGGCGAAAGGACACCCAAGACATCACTATCAAAATGCTGTTGTAGCTCTGTACCAGGGATAATTCCCACCCCACCCCCACCCCTGGGACATTTGTCAATATCTGAGAAATTTGTTGGTTGTCACCTGGTGACATCAGCAGCAGCAATGCAACCTCTACAAGCACCCTGAGCTTGCCAAGTGCTCCCCATACACTGTCTCAATCATCCCCACGAACCCCAAAGTTACCCACACTTTACAGAGGTAGACGACAGGCCTGGAAAGCCCCAGGAATTTTTCAGGACCATATGGCTAGTGAGTGACAGGCTTAGGGTACGTAAACAGTGCCCCTTGGTTCTAGGGGACTCCCCTCTTCTTTATCACCTCAACATTCACAGGGCGAGAACCTGGCTGTTTCTGCAGAAGAAGCAGGCACAGACCTACCAACTTGTATATACATTCTCCGCTGTTGTTATCTATAAAAGGTTTTTCTGTGTGATTTGGCAGGAGGGTATGCAAATGACCACCAATACTACTGTTAATACAGCATTTGCAAGAAATGAGGGGAAAAAACACTCCTTTCTCTTTTGCTGAATAACCCTTTAGCAGAGTAGAGATTTCAGCCATGGAATCTGACATGGGCAGTAAATACAAAACCCTCCCAGAGCATCCTTAAATATTTGGCTGCAATAAGAAGGCCCCTGGCTTTGAAACTCACCAGCAGCCTAGACAGTTATTGGAAATAATTATGCCTCTGCCGCAGCATGGAGCCCCATCACAACTCTCCGGATTCAAAAGGTCTTTCTGGAAATACCAGCATCCATCTTCCAGCTGGTGCCTCCAACAGCCAACAGTATCTGTGGGGGGCCAGACAATGGATGGGGGTAGGGATTGTTTTTAGCCTTTCTTGGTTGCACCTGATTGAGCCCATCCCATCAATTCAGTCCTTGCAAGAGAGCAGAAGGGGCCTTATGTGACTAGAATGCCAGGCACCCACAAGCACAGAGCTTAAACAGCCAGCACTGATGCCGCTAATTTACCAAAGTTTAATGCCTAGACAGAATTCTCCCAGAAGAAGAAGGAGGTGGGGACAAACGAGGTGGGTTGTGGTCTAGAATTGGCAGCAGCAGCTGGAGCAGAGGATTCGGTTCAAGAGTAGAGCACTTGACTAGCATGTTCAAAGCCCTGGATTCTAGTTTCAGCAACACACCAGAAAGTGAGAAACAAAAAAACAAAAAACAAAAAACAAAAACAGTGCTGGAAAAACATTAAGGCAGAATTCTCATCCCACCTTGCCAGTAGTGTCATGAAGTGTCCTAACTAGATTTCTTAATCCGTCAAATGTATGGTGACACCTACAGCCTAGAAGTCTTTCAGTCATCATACTTTATAGCAGTAAACTTTGATAACTTCAACATTTTTCAAAATTCACAGATAAATGTTCTTTTTAAAAGTACCTTTCTTCATAGCTTGTTGCAGTAAAGTTACTTACTGTTCAGTTAAGATGACATTTGGTATAACTGGTTATATTAAATAGCCTTTCCGTATTTAGATAAATTCCAAAGCAGGAGAATGCAGCTTCTGGATACATCGGAAGAGATAAGGGCATTTGAGGCCATCACACATGAGCAAATTGGCTCCATTTAAATGTGCAAAGTAAAAACCAGGGTCCTGATAAACTAATGAAAGCCATGTGTCCCAGACTGGGAGCACAGAACCCTGTCCCAGCTAGGCAGTAAGACCTAAGTGAGCACATAGCACAGTTATTTGCTCCAACTGTGTTAAATTAATTCAATTTGTGTGTGTGTGCGCGCGCGCGCGCGTGTGTGTGTGTGTGTGTGTGTGTGTGTGTGTGTGTGTGTGTGTGTGTGAGAGAGAGAGAGAGAGAGAGAGAGAGAGAGAGAGAGAGATGTTGTTTTTAATTTACCTCTGTGGCTCCAGTCTCTCTTTCCCTCCATCATCTGGAAGGGTTGGGCACTCAGTTTACTGGAGACAGAGTAGGACTCAAATGATTCAGCCACCATAGACCGTTCTAATCATGAGTTCGTCTCCCTGTATTCTCAATTTAATCTTCCTTGGGAAAAATATTCTGTAGGGATCTCAGAGAAAGGCTTCAAATACAGTCATGATAAAGGACATTAAAACTGACCATTTGTCAGGCACGCATGCTCCTGATGGACGGCTTGGCCATACTACTTGAGAGAAGTACAAGTTCGACTTTCTTCAGACTGCACAGTTTTTTTTTTCCTGCTCTGTATGCAATTTCATTTCCATTACTGATGTCCAAGAATCTGCAATATATTCACCTAGGACATTCTTTTCTGGATGATTGAGAGCTTCATCTTTGCAGTCACGTTATTTTTTTCCTATTTGGTTGGACTGTTTTCTAACTTGGGGAATATTAATGTGGCTATTTTTCCTGCACATGGCTTTATTATGATGAACATTGCCTCTGGTTCCTTACCGTCATCCTGCTCTTTGACAGCTGGATGGTTTGGGTTAAGGGCACCAAACACTGATATTGAATCATGTATGGCTGCATTCATACCTATCATCTATTCAGGAGGCAGAGACAGGAAGGTCAATGTGAGTTCCAAGCCAGTTTCTACTACATCTGTGGGGCCCTGCCTCAAAAATAAATAAGAGCCAGTGATGTAGCCCAGTCTGTAAAATGCTTGCTCAGCATGCATGACGCCCTGGATTGGATTTTCTAGCACCTCATAAAACTGTGAGTGGTAGTGCAGGCCTGTAATCTCATCACCAGGAAGACAGAAATAGGAAGATCAGACAAAACTTTTTCTGGGGAGATGTAACACACACACACACACTCATACACACACACACACACACACACACACACACACACACACACACACACATCTCCTCACACCAAAGGGATCCTACAGCAAACCAAAATATGAAGGGACCAGTATTGGCACAAGACACCCAACACCAAGTTCTCAGCACAAAGAGATTTATTTGAGGGACAAAGGACAGGGAATAAGAGACAAAGATGGAGGTGAAAGACAAGGGAGAAGAGGAGGGGAACAAAGGAGGGGGGAAGAATGTTTGTGGAAGAGGTACTGACAAAAGACTGTCTCTGGATAGAGAGGAGACAGACATGATCCATAGGCCAGTGGCAGTTTATAAAAGTAAAGGAGAAACCCTCTGATAGGATGAGGAGCTTAATTTTGATTGGATAGGTTAATTAGGAAAGCCAAAGGGGGGCGTTGTTTGCTGGACTAGCTGGACCTTGGTAGTCAGCCTCAGGGAGGAAGTGGCCAAATAAGGAAATAGACCTTGGTGGCTAGCTTTAGGAATGTAATGAGTTTTTAGCAAGGGAGAGGGAATGGGGGAGAAGGGCAAGGCCTTACAGAGCTATGTTTTAGCTGGATAGAGTCCCTTCAGTAGATATCACCAAAGTCCAACCTGGTAAATCAATGAGTTTTCTTTAGGTTACTTACAGAAGTATGGGTGGGTGGGTGAGGGTATTAAAAGGAGCAGAAATGACTCAAAGACAGCTGCATCTCTAAGGCCCACCCCATCATGGTGACATCTCAGAAAGCTGGGAATCTGGTGCACGCTGCACACAGCCTGCTGGCAGCCCAACAGTTTGGAGAGTGCCTTTCCCAAGTGACTCTGATCTAAACCTCTTCTGCACAGTTACACTGTTTTCTACTTCTTACAGGCAACTGTCTCTGTTTTCTTTGCAACCTTGCCTCTCTCCAAGTGTTGTATAACTGATTCCTCTGAGATTGAAATACTCCACACTGCAGGGAAACTTCTTGAACTGGAAGATACAAGTCAGAATAGCTTGGGAAGTTCTTAAAACTGATCAGATTCTCTAGATCTCTCCCTGCTAGAATAAGCAATTAAAGCGGAGAGTTCCTCAGAGGAGGAGAAGCCCATCTGACAAGAAGATTCGCCACCCGGAGCTGCAAGAAAGACTGCACCAGATGGGCCACCTAGAAGAGGGTTAGACCAACTGAGGCACCTGTTGAGGTCTCTCCCTCTCCAACCAGTTGAGCTGCCTGCATGCTGTGCATTGTGGTCCAGGTTCCTAGTTTTGTGACCTGTCATCTATGCTTGGTGACATAGCTGTCTGAGTCATTTCTGCTCCTGTAAGTAACCCCTTACCACTCTTCCTGTAAGCAGCCCCAATAAAATTCATTGGTTTACTGAGGTAGACTTTGGTGGTATCTGTACTTTGGTCTGTCTGGGGTTAGTAGATAGATGTGCCTGTTGCATCTCCTCCTCCCAAAAAGTTTTGTCACCCAACACCTAGTGAGTTTGAGGCCAGCCTAATATTCATGTGACTGTCCATAAATATGCGAACAAGTTCACAAAAGAACAGAGCTTCCCAGCAACCAAGATCCACAGACTGGTTAGAAAATGGCCAGCAGATTGCTTAGACCTCCATGCTCAGGATCTTGGCCAAGTGGTCCAACACACTGGGAAATGAGCACCACTCCTCCTCCTTGTCCATCAGAGAGAAGATGGAGATGGAACAGACAGAGCAGAGATTTGAACCTGAGGCCGAGTCCCTGACTACAGCGCACTGCTTGCCAAGTCTGAGCATGAGCTGAATTGCCCTTCTCTACCCCCCACCCCCAACCCCCCATCCCCATTCCCCCATCCCCCCCCCCCCCCCCCCCCGCTTCTCCCTTTGCCTGGACAGCATTCAGTGCCGGGGAGGGCCTGAGATGAAAGCTCTGCATCCTTGACGTCTGCATCCTTGAAGTCTGCATCCTTGACGTCTGCATTCTTGATGTCTGCTTTCTTGACGTCTGCATTCTTGACATCTGCTTTCTTGGCATCTTTTTGCCCAGGTGGAATTCTGCTGATCCCTGGGTTCCTAGGCATCTTCTGCCCAGTTGCACTTTCTGAAAGTCTAACATGTGAGTTCAGGCCTGGAGCCCTGGGCTTTGGGAGGATTTTTTAGAATTTCCTACATTATGATTAAGTGGCGTATTTGAGAAACCTGCAATCAAAAGAATGCTGGGTGAATCTATAATGCAGAAGTTGGCAACCCCCCTTTTTTTTGCAGAGGGCCAGATCTTAAATATATTGGGGCTCTCAGGCCACGAAGCCAAAGTTGCAATTACTTCTCAACTCTGCCCTTGTAGAGCTGGAGAGACAGTAAATCAAATAAGGGGTGCAGAGGCAGGAGAGATGGTTCAGCTAGCAAGTGCATGCCCTGTAAGCATGAGGATCTGAGTTTCATTGAGAACCTATGAGTCTTGGTTAGGGTTTCTACTCCTATGATAAAATACTATTGGCCAAAATTAACTTGGGGAGGAAAGGGTTTTGTCGCTAAAAATTAGAGCAGAACCTGACAGGAGGAGCTGATGCGGAGGCCACGAGAGGATGCTGCTTCCAGGCTTGCTCCTGTGGTTTGCTCAGCCTGCTTTCTTAAACACTCCTAGGACCAGCTCCTGAAGGGTGGGACTGACCAAATTAGACTGGCTCCTTCTACAACAATCGACAAATCTTGCTTATAGGCCAATTTGCTGGGAACATTTTCTCAATTGAGGTTTGTTCTTCCCAAGTGATTCTGACTTGTGTCAATTTGATAAAACTAGCCAGCACACCATGTAAAGAAACTCTGTCACGGTAGGGCGCCTGTAACCACAGTACTAGAGAGGCCCTAGGACTAGATGGCCCATAGTTGGTAAGATCCAAGACCGTGGAATCCCTGTCTCCATAAAGTTCGATGGAAGGCTAGATAGATGGCTCAGTGGTTAAGAGAACTTATTGCTCTTGCAGAGGACCTGAGTTCAATTCCCAACACCCACTTCATAAGGTTCACAACCACCTCTAACACTAGCTCTACAGAGTTTGATGCCTCTAGCCTCTGAGGGCTCTAAGACTCGCCTGCACAGACCCACACTTACATACACAGTTTTAAAATTATATAAGTCTTAAAATAATTAAAATATAAAGTGGAGAACAATTGGGAAAGATCTGGATGGCCTCCACATTGCACTGACTCTCTCTCTCTCTCATACACACACACACACACACACACACACACACAAGCACACAGACATGTATATAGATGTTTTATTCTGGTGAACCTTTACTTGTAGAAATCAAATAATGGGAAGAAGTCAACCTAGGAGTTATATTTTTCCAAGTCCTCTTCAACATAAAAAAGGACCAATCTGGGTATTAAAGTCTGTGTGGGTATGATGTTGAACGGCAGACTCAAAAGATGACAACCTAGGTTTATCCCTCTCCCTACTTCTAACTACTTTAATTGAAACAGATGCTTTAAACACACCATACCTCAGTTTCCTGTCTTCAAGCATGGAGAACGGACAGGTCTTACCTCACTTAGGGGCTTTAGGAGTTGATAGATCTCTGCTCACACTTCACTTAGGGATGGAGAAGAGATCTGAGAAGTGAGTCATTAGGTGGAACTGTCCAGTATGCATCTCAGAGTGCGCTTCCACACACCTCGACGATACAGGTCAATGAGGGCTGCTTCTTAATGCAATCAGTAGATGCAGGAAGCATGAGACGAATGGGACTGTTGCACAGTAAGCCTCTGTGCCTGCGTGTGAGTGCCTGTGTACACGTGTTTGTGTACGTGTGGAGGCCAAAGCACAGTTTCAAACCGAGTGTTGTTCGCCTTTGTCTGCTTTTCTCTTTTTAGAGAACAGGGGCTCTCACTGACCTGGAGCTTGCCAAGTAGGCTGGATTGCCCAGGCAGTGAGCCTCAGGGATCCTCCCATCTCTGCCTCTCCCTAACATTGGATTACGAGTTGGGGCCTCCACACTTGGCTTTTTCTATAGGTTCTGGAGGTGACTCTCTGATCCCTGTGTTTGAACATCAAGCATGCTAGCAACTACCCATCTCTCCACCCCTCACAGTAAACTTTACTTCTCTGTTTACTTTTATTTTATATGTGTGTGTTGCATGCACAGGTATGCAAGAACCAGAGCATGTATGTGAGCGTGTGTGGAGGCCCAGTGTCAGTGTCGGCTTGTGGCTCCAGATGGTAGAGGCCAGAAACTTAGGTGAACTCAATGAACTCTGTCATTGATTCCTAGCAGCTTAGCAATTGGCAGCTTGTGAAGTACTCAGCTTTTAGCAGCAGCGGCAGCTACTGTCACAGCTCCAAGTGTGACAGAGGCTCCCAGGCCTTAGGTGCTACACTGATGCCTCTTAACAGTAGCTAGTGTCACAGTTCTTGACCTTAAGTCCTTAGGGATAGGCCAGTCCCCAGAATGCCACAAGTGACTAGAATTTGTAACACCCTGTCTTTGGTTCTTCACAGCCTTTTCTGTATGTCTGCTGTCCTTTGTCCCCTCTGCTGTCTCTGCCCTGGCGTCTCTGTCCCCTCTTGCTAGTCCTGCCTCTGTGGTATTGTCGGACTTGCTGTTGCTGCTGCTCCTTCTCAGTGTTCACCACCTCAGCCTTCTCTGCTTACAATAGAAATCAAAAGTAGGCAAAGAAAAGGCCATTCAGAAAAAAGTCTTTTATTCATTCCAATTGTGTGACTGAGGGCAGCCCTGGAGGTTGAGCCCTGGCCGACTCCACACAGAAGGAAAATGAACAGCCTGCTTATGTAGTCAGCAGAGAGCTGTGAAAGAGATGTTTCCACAAATCATGGGGACTGTCTGTCATGCAAATGAAGGATTGTCTTTAAACAAATCGTAGATCTTCTCCAAGACCAGAAGGTCTTCCTTCCATAGAAGGGGAAGTACTTCCTAATTGGCATGGGTGAAAAATGTCCAATAGAATCCACTGAGGCTTGTAGTGATAAAAATACATACATACATACATACATACATACATACATACTAAAAAGACCAGTGCAAGCTGTTTGAGGCATCCAAGCTGGGAATCTTCTGAAGTCAGAATTATGGTTTGGCGCAAGAAGCTATAGTTAAAATGTAGCTTCCTTAAGATATCCATGCAGGATTCAAGGCGGCTAGGTTCCTTGGTTCAAGACAGTCTGCCTAACAACTGCCAGAGAATCAAATTCCCTAAGATCTTCAATGTCTTAAGTCATTAGATAAAAAGGCAAAATTAAGTGGAGTTCTGGATATTTATAGTAAAGGCCTATCATTTCTGTTAACAACTATTTAACAGTACTTAACTGGGCTTTCTAGTGCTGAACTTCCTGCCCCAGTGCCCTGGGGAAACTTGGGTCCCTTGGAATTGTCATGTAAGAAGTGCACTCAAAATAACAATAAGAGGTAGTGCATACCTGTAATCACAGCACTTAGGAGTGGCGGCAGGAGGATCCGGAGGAGTCCAAAGTCATTCTCAAGTACAGAGTGAATTGGAAGTCAGCCTGGGCTACATGAGACCCTGTATCAAACAGCCAATCAAAAGAGGAAAAAAAGACAAGTGATAATTAAAAAACAACAGTAAAAATACAATATAGCAAACACCTGAGAAAGTAACAGGTGCTGTCGAGATCAAATCTTAGGCACTGCATACAGGTGTAGAGTCTACCCAGCACCACAGTGTTTGATTATCCCAGAATCTCCACATACATGAGAATACAGTGTCATATATCATTATGTCATGATATCACAACCCTCTCTGTGGTGAGGGTATTCCATGAGGGCATTACATCATGGTGGTATATCACAGCATTACATCACGGTGGTATATCACAGTGTCACATCATGGCAGGCTGTCATAGCATTGGGTCATTGATGCTGTGTCACAAGCTGTGACACACCATAGAGCTCTGTTCCCTTATGTCCACGATGAGTCCAAACAAAAGGAAATTTTCGGTTCTGTTAAAACCTATGGCTTCACTATTGGACGTGCTGTCTGTGGTCACCTGATTCATTGTTTGGCACTGCTTGACAGATTGACACAGGCAGGTGGGCCGCGTTTTACAGTGCTTTGCTTTATTTTGCATTGATGATGTTATTTTCAAGAAGTTGAAGGCCCGGGCAACCAGCACAGGCCATATTCCAGGAAGGTGTGCTGGTGTAAGCTTCCTTCCAGGAAGGAGGGACTGTAGCACATTTGGGTAGTTCCCATTGCTCAGGGTGTTAGCCTGTTTAGGTGGCCCGTGACCATCGATCTTTGACATCACTAATGTAACTATCTCATGGTGCCACAAAGCACGTTCATAAGGACTTGACAGACAAATGTCGACCTCCCAGGTGCCAAGAAAGGTGTCCTGCACTATTGGCTCTCACTGGGCGTCCCTATTTGATGAGGCCAATTAACGACCAACAGGGGCCTCCTCAGCTGTTCTCTTGAATGAAAAGCTAAAGATGGTTTAATGAGAAAGCCACATTAAAGACTGAAAAAGAAGTTGAATGTGGTGGGTGCCTCAAGTTTGTCAATCTGAACTTCTGGGACTCTGACAGGAGGATTGCTAAGAGTTTGAGGCCAGCCTGGGCTCTTGGTTGTTTGAAATCTAATCAAATAACAAATAAGAGTAAAAAATAAATATAAAAAGAATAAATAAAAGGCTATATCTTTCATGTCAAACAGGGAGCCAAGCTGGAAAACAAAGGAGGAGGGAAAAGGGCTTCTCCTGTAAACACAAGGGATGATAAGAAAGCAAGCCAGATGTGAGCAGTATTGAGGTGACAGTTCAGGGGTGAGGGGCATACTCTTCTTGCAACCAGCTCCAGAGAATCCATCACACTCTTCTGACCTCCCCAGACACTACACAGGCATAGCTGCAGGCAAAACATCAATACACATCAAACAAACAAACAAATAGATAAATAAAAATGAAAGCAAAAGTTTTTAATTCCTGGTATAGAGTTTATGTGGTTTGAATAGAATATCAAACCATCACATGCCCTCTTAGCCGACGCCTAATCCAGAATAACACCATCTTTAATTCTTAACAGCTGAGCCACTTAAGAAAGCTGTAGAAGACAAGAGTTGATGTTAGCAGAGGCTAGCCCATGGGAGTTTAAGAAAAGAGACAGTTCTATGACATGAGTCGAGGTGAATGGGAATACACTGTGTAGAGTCAACAACAGGAGGATTGAGTGTTTAGGTCTGGTTCTGATCAGTTGTTTTGTTTCTTTGCTTGGGTCCTGGGGAATCTCAGCTCAGGGCTTCAGCTTTGCACGGCAGGCACTTTCCCTCCTGAGCCACTTCGTCAGCCATCTTTCTAAATTTCTATTAGCAAAATGTGAGTTTTGGCTTTTCTTTTCATCCAGGCCTGTGGCTGGCTGCTGGTTGGGCTTGGGTTAGCCCAGGACTGTCCCTTGAGGAATGATTGGAAGACAGGGAAATTTTCCCCTATTTGCTCATAAGCAGGAGGCTTGGCAGGTGTGCATCTTTGTGCGGGCTAGTTTTATGTCAACTTGACACAAGCTAGAGCTATCTGAGAAGAGAGAATCACAATTGAGAACATGTCACCATAGATTAACCCATATGTAGTTCTGTGGCATAGTGTCTTGATTGATGGGCCTATCCCACATAGGGTAGTGCTGTCCCTGGGCAGGTGGTCTTGAACTAGAAGAAAGCAGGATAAGTAAGCCATAAAGAGCAAGCCAGTAAGAAGCGCTCTTCTATGGCTTGTACTCCAGTTCCTGGCTCCAGGCTCCTTCCCTGACTTCCTTCTATAATGGACTCATAGGCTATTAGCCAGTGATTCTCAACCTTCCTAATGCTGTGACCCTTTAATATAGTCCCTCATGTTGTGGTGACCCCCAATCATAAAATTATTTTCATTGCTACTTCATAACTGCAACTTTGCTACTGTTATAAATTACAGTATAAATATCTGCTATGTAGGATATCAAATATGTAACCCCCATGAAAGGGTCATTCCATCCTCCAAAGGGGTCACAGCCACAGGTTGAGAACCATTGCTTTAAGGCAAAATGAACCCTCCTCTCCCCAAGTTGTTTTTTTTTTTCATAGTTTTATCACAGCAATAGAAACCTGAATAAAGCACACCCTGGTTTAAATATGCTTCACCTACAGAGTGGCATTATTGGGAGGTGTGGCCTTGTTGGAGTACCTGTGGTCTTGTTGGAGGAAGTGTGTCACAGTGGGGTGGGCTTTGAGACCTTTCTTCTATACATGTGGGTGTCAATCTTTTCCTATCTCCCTTAAAATGAAGTTATATAACTCTCAGCATCTCCAGCCCCACATCTGCCTGGACTCTGCCATCCTACCTTGATGAAAATGGACTGAACTTCAGAATCTGTAAGCCAGCTCCAATTAAATGTTGCTCTTTATAAGAATTGGTCAATGGTATCTCTTCACAGCAGTGAAGCCCTAACTTAGACAATCCTTCTCTAAGAGGGTTTCAGCCTCCCCTCAAAGGTAAAGTAGAGGAGGCATTATCTGAGTTTCTGGGTAAAATACACAGTGTACCCGTGTTCTGCCCTAGGCCACCTTTCATATCTCTGCTGTAGGGTCATCTATTTTTGGTGACGTGTCTTCCTTGGAGATGTGTGAAAATCTTTGCCCCCAAGTTAGATATGTGTGTCCTAGTTGAGGGAGAAAAAGTGCAATCCATGCTCTCAGTGGGTGGGGTAGAGGGGTGGGGGCAGGAGTTGTAAATAGCACAGGTGTGAATGGCACCGAAATGTGAGACTCTCTGAGAACTGGGAACCAGATGTGTGGGGTACAGTGCACAGTGTGAAGGAGTCATGGGAATGAGGTTTAGCCGGACTCTAGGCGTCAACCCAGGAAATGTAGAGACCCCGGGAAAACATGTGAGGCCAACAGGAAAGCTAGGGAGTAGACTGTTGTAATCCAAGCTATCTCACAGAAACGCCTTAGTAACCACATAGAGATGGGGGAGCTTCTTGAGCCTCAGTTTCCTTATTCATAAAATGGAGATGAGAAGGGAAAGAGGCCAACTTTGCTTAACACCTGTGCTTAGGAACAATAGTAACTTGGTCCTAAATGGTAAACTAGAGCTCGGTTCACCTATTACTCTGCAGTCCTGTAAGATGTGTACAAATAGCTTCATTTCGTGGCTTGGGGAATTTAGACATCAGAAATCTAGTGGTGTTTTCACTTCCCTTCACCTGGTAGGGAAATCTAGATAAATCTAACTCCATAGCAAGTGTATTGTGGTATGTACATGTGTGAGTTCATGAATGTATGTGTGTGTGTGTGTGTGTGTGTGTGTGTGTGTGTGTGTGTGTGTATCTATCAGCCTGTTCCCCTCTTGAGGATGGATCATAGCTTTTTCTAGCTGTGATGACTTGTTTGGGATCAGAAACAGATCCTGAGAGTGGCGTCATTTAGGAAACACCACTAATGAAATTAGGAAGAGATGAGGAATGAAAGTGGCTCCCAACCCGACCCACTTGTACTGTGGGATACCTAGAAGTAAATTCCACCAAGAAAGCTGAGCAGAAGCAGACAGCACTTGTGCTAGCCTATCCTGCAGAGCCCCTGAAGGTGACTTCCGGTGGGTGGAGCTTACACTCTTGAGCTTGAACCTGTGTCCTGACTTTGGCTAAGTACAATGCTGGCAGCAAGAAAAAGTCCTTGGCAGGGAAACACTAGAAAACAGAGAAGCAGGGAGTATGGGAGCATCACCAACAGGTCTACTGTGATGGATCTAAGAACCAGAGACTGACAGTAGCAGGCTGAGGGCCACCATCCACAGACGCTCTACTGAGACTTTGCAGATAGTTGAAGGACTTTTGGGAGAGTATTTTGGGCCTTTGTGAACCCTTGCTGGACTCAGAATTGCTCCCAGGAACATGCCGGACAAGCGTTGTTACCTGGAATGCTTTTCATATGGATATACCCATCTGATAAACCATCAGGGCACACTTATCATTATAGGATTTGAGTCTAGAGCAAGGAATTAGCGTGTTTGGCACAGACTCAAGCTTTCCCAGATATTTCAAAGGGCACAGACTCAAGCTTTCCCAGATATTTCAAAGTCCAAGCCTATCCCTATGCCACAGTGCGTGGGTGGCATGGTTAGCAAGAAAGTTTGTGTGTGAGATAGACTCTCATGTAGCCCAGGCTAGACTCAGACTCACAATGTGGTATAGGATGGCCTTGGGCTTCTCCTCATCCTTTTGTTTCCACCTATAAGTGCTGGGATTCCAGGCGTGGATCATTACACCTGGATAAACGTTTGCTTCTGTTTTTCTTCCTATTCCTGTTCTTCCATTTAGTTATGGATGAGAGAGTGCTGTATCAGGCAAGTCTCAGGCTACCCCACCCCATCCCATTCTGTGTGGTCTTAGTACAGATGTACTCACATCCTCTTAAACAAGAACTCCAGATTGCTCCTCCTTATGAAAATGTAACACGAAATATTTTGTCCACTAATAGCCATTCGCACCCTTTGAAGAGTAGCCTCACCCTTTACCTTTTATCTGGACATGAGGCTCTGACATAGTGCTTCCTTTTGTATTCCCTTTACTATATCACGATGCTTCATTTAATGTGAGGGAAGTGATGCAGGCAGCCTCTGAGTTATTCCCTTTGAAAGGAAACACCCTCTACCTGCTCCTGGAGCCCCACCCAGGCTCCCAATTTCCACTGAGCAAGAACATAGGGAGCAGGAAGTCCTGAGCTATCTTTAGGCAGAGGGATACGGATGGCAATTTAGCAGTAACAGAGCACCAAGGTGGAGGAGATCCTGGTCCCTGCCTGCATGTGGAGCTGAGATGGACCATACAGCCTCTGGCTTCCTTATGCTGGCCTCCACATGAACTGAAGCAAATCACTGAACACAAAGTATTCTTCCTTGCTCCTTGCCAATGCCAAGAACCCACATTTTCATGGGCATGAAGTCTGAACCCACGGCTGAGCCTCAGTTACTTCAGGTTCATTAAGTACTCATTGTAGAGCTAGGGAGATGCTTAGAAGCTCAGAGCATATACTGGTCTCCAAGAGGATCACTCATTAGTTCCCAGCACATACATTAGAATGGCCTACATTTTCAGCTTCAGTCTGGCTTCCATGAGCACCGGTTCTTGGGTATATAAACCCACACCCAGACACATGGACCTAAATATAGTTTTAAAAAAAGTTTTAAATCTTGCATAAAGATAAATGATCATTGCAGTTAGGGTCATAAGACTTAACTTTAAATGAATTACTTGTTGCGTGTTGCAAATGTATATGTGCAAGGGTACCCATGTAGACATCAAAAGACAGCTTTGTAGAGCTGGTTCTTGCCAACTCAGGTTATCAAGCTTACATCATTGGGCAGCAAATGTCTTTACTTGCTGAGCCATTCCACTGGCCCAGAAGTCTTGATTCTACTCTCAGCACTGCCACTTACCCACTGCCTATATAGGAACCTACATGGCTACATTTAATTAGTCCCACACAGACCTTGTAAGTTGACTGCTGATGTAAAACGCCCAATGCAGTGCTTGACAGCTGGTCCATGGTCAGTGGAAGATACAGTTGATGATATTTCCATCACCATTAATTATTCCTCGTGCTGAGTTGTTGCTGACCAACTCAGCAGTATTAGCTACTGGAGTAAGCAGTGGTATTAAATTAGAATCTGCTGTTCTGACAATTAGTATTAGCTTAGCTAGATCCGAGGAATGTTGGGTCTCCGTGGCAATGAGCAGGTGGACAGCATCCCTGAGGTCTCTGAGCTGCTCTCCCATGCTTAGAGAGGCTTTTCTCTGCCTTGGCTAGTGGACACAGCACCATCAGGTAGGGGAAAGGCGATGTCTAGTGATTCAGTAGACAGTCGCCCAGGCCTGCTACCTCTTGATCCCCAACAGAGCCAATCCCTGGGGAGGATTGTTGGGCTAGCTTGTGAGGTAGATGGCAGTAAGTGAGAGAAGAACCTAGAGTGTTTACTCTCAGTGCTTTTCCTGACTAATGTGAAGCCACACCCTTACTGCTTCTATTGGTAATCCACTGTCTGCATTCTTAAGAATCAAGAATCTAACTTCATTTTCTCTTTGGGAATATATATATATATATATATATATATATATATATATATATATTCCCAAATATATATATATATATGTATAGTGTGTATGTGTGTGTGTATGTGTGTGTGCTTTTCTTAAAAAACATTTTCTATCCTCCCCTACTATGTAATTTTGACTGTAATTCTGACCAATTTCTGACCAGCAAGGTAAGACTTAGGTTGGATTCATATGATTTTGCCTTTCCAGGTTTCTCCTGCTACCTAGAACACAGGCAGGGTGCTAACTTGTGAATATCTGTGGCTTTTGAAGTCAGAGCCACAGGATCAGACCCAGATGTTAATGTTTAGACGTGTGTGTGTGTGTGTGTGTGTGTGTGTGTGTGTGTGTGTACTGCAGCATACATGTGGAGGTCAGAGGACACCCTGCTAGAGTTCCTTCCATTGTGTGGGTACCTGAGATCAAACTCAGATAGCCAGGCTTGGCAGTGGGAACCCTCTGAGCCATCTCACCAGCAGAACACATTTCCAAAAATAATATTTGCATTTATTTTTTTTTTGTTTGTCCAGTAGGTGTGTATAACACAGTGCATGCCAGAGGACAGTTTTCTGGAGTTGGTTCTGTCTTTCCACCATACGAGTTACTAGGATTAAACTCAGGTCTTCAGGCTAGTGACATCCATATGCACAGAGCCATTTTGAAGGCCCTCACAAGAGCACTTGAATGCCACCTGACACCTTTCCCCATCCTTTTGACTTCATGTAGATGAATGAGTTTTAGTGTCATTTTCCAATGATCTTTCTAATAGCTCTGGAGGTCTGAAGCCCAGGGCTCAGGAATACTCCGCTACTTCTTACGTCCCTTTGTAAGGGGCTGGCTCAATTTCTACAGCCTTCTTACAACAGCCTGGAACGGAGTTTCGCAGTCAAATTACCATGATCACACCATCTGTCATCTGGGCTTGGGGTCAGATGTGCACAGAGCAGCACGTTTTGGCATTTAACCATTCTTTGATATTCTCTTGCTTTTATATGGTCTCTTTGAGTGGGCAGAATGTTTTTCCAACACAGTCACACTTCTTGTACTTTGCCTTCCTCAGTATGCAGCTGGATTCCCAAGGCTTGCTCTATCAGAGGAGAAAGATCCTTAGGAAAGGCCATAGAAAAATCCCCTATGGTACAAGCTGAAGGCTGCAGCCTCTTGGCCTTCACTGTGGAGTAGATAATTTTGATTCTGTACTGGTCATTTAGCTGGTAAGTCACCCCAGGCCCATCATTCTTTCTCTGAGCTATGACCCAGACTAGAAGTCTGCAAGCCAGGCTGCCAAATCTCCTTCTGACTGGCTTCTCACAGGATCTGCCCCAGGAGGTGCAGAGATGGGGATGTTGAGAAGGGAAGAGGGATTCCTGTGCCCCCCAGAGCTTGTGCCACTCAACAGCAGCATGCTTCGGGAAGCTACATCTTATAAACACAAGCCTGAGTGGAAAGAATGACCCCAGACTCAGAGGACAGGGACATCTGGAGCTGAAGGAAGAGGTTCAGAGCACATGGACCTGAAGTTACTTCCTGGGTCCTACACAGCTGGGTGATGTTGAGTGGCACCTCTTGCTGAAGTTTGGAGAGTTGGAGGCAAGAGGCTGTGTTCTAAGCAATGGAATGTGCTACAAGGGTTATATGAGGTTTCTGGCCTGGTCCATCAAGGCTGCCTCATGGGGACGGGCGGGGGGGGGGGGGGGGGGGACTTATAGGGCAAAGTGTTTTTCCGGAAAGCATGGGATCCTGAATTCTATCCCAGAAGCCACGTAAAATAATGGCACCAATTCTCCCACAAGGATGCAGACACAGGTGGATCCCTGGGGGGTTCCAGGCAAGTGAGAAGCCCTACCTCACAAAGCAGAGTGGTCAGAAATTGAAGAATGGCAGCCAAGGCTGCCTCATGCATACACACTTCCTATCAGGACACACACAAAGCCGTTTCCCTTTTCTCTGCCCACAACTGTCTTCTGAGTGTAGAGCCCTAAAGACCAAGTGTGACCCTATCTGATGTGGTCATCAGCACCTTTGCTGAGCTCTTTGGTCCTAGACATGTAGATTTCTATCAATTATTACAGGCATGTTTGGGGTGTGGGCACTGTTTCCAGAGAGGGGCATGGGAATCCAGCAGATGAATGTAGAAATCTGTCTTTATCTTTGGTTCCTAGCTTTAGCAGTGCCTAATGCTTTATCTGTGGTTATTTTTACACAGATGAGGATGGATTTATTGTCCTCTCTGCTAATAAAATTGATAGAAGAAAACACCAAGGGAAACAAAAAGATAAAAGCATCTGTACCTTATCAACATGACAGATTGCATACTAGTTTATATGTGGTCTTCCTAAATTTACATCTTATTTGCATCTTATTTAGTGTGTGTGTGAGTGTGTGTGTGTGTGTGTGTGTGTGTGTAAATGCACATCATGATGTGCATGTAGAGGACAACTTGGAAGAATTGGTCCTCTCCTTATGCCCTGTTGGACCTGGGAATCAAACTCAAGTCATCAGTCTTGGTGTTGGTTGCTTCTACCAGCTGAGCCATCTTGCTGGCTTCTGTGTGTAGATTTCTGAGCTGACTTCTGACTTCATTTCAAATTTTTATTAAGCCATGGCTTTTGACACTATCATTCTGAGGTTATGACACTGGCTTCTGGCTAAAGATTTAAGGATTTTGGTCTAATTACAAGGGTAGTTATTAGCATTACTATCGTCACTGTGCTGGGTGTTTTATGGAAATGCAATTTAATCCAATAATGGAGTAAGCAAAATTCTTCTGCAAGAATAGCCCATAGAAAATGGAAATCTTTCTAAGGATGGCTTTTTGCTAAACACTTTGGCAGGGCTCTGATCTGAAAGGAAGGAATCGCCTTCTTTTGAACCATCATATTCTCTTTTATGGAGCATGATGGGCTCCTTGCAGACACTTCTGGGATAGGGTGCCAGGTATTTGCCATGCATACATGCATGCTAATGTTATTTCTTCCTGCATGAACACAGGGCCTACCCTTCTGTGACCCTGGAAGAAACCATTTTGTTATGGATTCACTCCTCCATAATTTACCTGATTTGTAATTTCAGGGTTTCGGGTGTGAGAGCTCCACTGTAATTATGCCGGGTGCTCTGTTCAGTCAGATCACAAAGCCCACAGTCTCCCCTTCCAGCATCACTTCGGGCCTTCCAGTGCCCCTTAGCTGCTTTTAAGTAGCTCTTTACCCACCGGCTGGCAAATGGTGTAAGCTACATTTGAGTGCTCTTGGGCTTCTAACTATGGTATCCATTTTATGTTTTATGTCTGTTTCTAAGGGGAGGAGTATTTCTGAGCAAGCACTTCCGCATCCTTGGGTTCAAGGGCTCCATTAGGATTCTTGAATGATGAGCTGAAGTGATCATAGAGGCTGGAGTCCTGCAAACTTAAAATTCTATCTTGCAAATCAACCGTGAGCCTTTTTCAGTCTGCACGGAAGAGCACAAACTGCTCACCCACACATGACTCTCAGCTTAATTTCCATTTTAACACTTAGATAAGGGGAACTTTTAAGCAACTAAACTTACAAAGTCATCAAATTGCAAGGGCAGTGTAGAAGACGGGGATCCAATTTTATTGCTGTAGATATTTGAAAGTCTGAGTCTATGGTTACAAACTTCAATTTCTGGTAAGAACCACAAGGCAAATATCCTAACTATATGGTCAAGGCCATGTAGAAGCACCTACAGGTGAGAGGTGCTGGCACAGACTGGAGAATCATTCTCTACTCTAATTATTATTCTTTTAAATTTGTTTGTCTGATCAGACAAAACAGACTCCTTGTTACATATACTCTTGCCAGCTAAACATTGCTCTGAATATTGGGATCAAAGATAGGTATGAGGTAGAAAATCACTTTAAGATCTCAGAAGTTTGAATACTTGAAGTCCACGTCTTTGATTCCCAATACGCAATTCTCTTTCCTTTCATTTCAAGTTTGCCTGTTTGTTGGTTTTTCATTCACATCCCGCTCCCCCAAGTCTCTCTCTCTGTAAGCTTCTTGAAGGTAAGGGCTCTGTTTTGCTTTTCTTGTGGTTGGAATCACCAGTGCTGCTTCAGGTCGAGGACATACCCAGCCCTCATAAAAACTGTTGGATGGATGAAGCAAGGATGGTGCTCTGTCTCGCCATCCTTTGACATATGTTATTCATCTCTGTGCCGTCAGCTCTACATACAATAGTAATTAAGATGAGTATGTCTTGGATGAAATTGGTGATTATGGTCCACCGCAGTGGTTAGCCACAGGGAGGTGGTTCCCATCGGGTGGGGCTACAGTCTAGAAATAGACATGGGTTTCTAAGCTGAGGAGATGCGTGGACATGAGACAAATGAGCAAGGAAGCCGGGAAAGACAGAAAATAACAAGCTTTATAGACACTAATAAGATATGGTTAGTCATCTAGGTAAGGTGCTGGGGTCAGGGGCATCTGATGAGGGCTAAAAATAGGACATCCAGGGAGGGCCCATGTGTCTGCCTGTGGGAAGCAACTGGCACTAGAACTAGAGCCATTGGAGCTGAAGGCTGCGTTCACAGGCATGCTGAAGGGTGATATGGGAGAGAGTCGTCAATAGCGAAACTGCTAAGAATACATCTGGGCAGCAGAAGTTGACTTTATGATCCTACAATTCCAGAATGAATGCCAAGGTATAGACCTGGCCTTTACTTACAGGCTGAAGAATGTCCACCATGCTGGAGCCCAGGTCAGGCCCAGACTGGTACTGTTGTTGGTCAAGGCGGAGTTGGGCTGAGATTAGCCTCCTCAGCTACAGGGAGATAACATCCAAGTCTCGTGTTTAGTCTTGAGAATAGTTCAAAAAGGTTTCATTTCCAGAGTGGGAAACCTTTGTAGGTTAACATTGTCACATGTCTCTGCAATTGCTAGAATAACAGAAAGACCATTCATCTACCTCGAGAAAGTGAGAGGAATCTATTTGCCACAGTAACACAGCGTGCCCAGGCAGGAGCATGGCTGTCTGCCAGGCTGTGCTTGCTCTGTACCTCTCTGTTCTGCTGTCTCTGTGGTCAGCCTCACTCCAGTCTATTAGAGGTGAGCTTTCCCTGAAAGTTAACACAGCTTATGGGTGCGTACAACCCAACCCTAGGATGCTGTGAATGCAATTTAAAATTGTCAACTTACTTTTAAAATATTATGAGATTAACAGAAAAAAATGGCAACTCAATCGCAAGGCTGTCAAGCATGAACTTTGTAGATGAAGTCTTGTCTCCACATAAAAAGGTTAGCTATGCTAAAATGGGATTGGTGATTTCCTAGGTGTCTTTGCTTCCCAAGTTCGTTCCTTTCCTTGACAAGTTCTTCGTCTACAAGATGAGCATTATCAGTAACTCTGACCTCTTGAATGCATGTAAGGATTAAATGAGAAGATACGTGTAAAGTACATCGGGCTTGATGTCTGTAAAATGTTCAGCTGTTATTGGCAACCATAGTTACAAGGAGTGAGTGGTTCCATCAATCCTACCATGGGTAGCATCTAGAGGAGAGCTCCTCCTGCTTCAGTCTGTAAAAGAGACACCATCCATATGAGGGCTGGGACTCCATATTAAACATGAGGAAACTGAGAGGCAAAGTAGAGGGGCCTAGATGACTGGCACAGAAACATGCCTCTCCCTTCTTCTCCTCTGCCAATTCCTCATACCCTTGGGTCCTGTTCTCCTTTCTGCTACTCACAAAAAGCAGTTTCACGGTGTAGGGGGTGAAGGTTTATTCCAGCTCATAGTTCCAGGTGTCAGTCCATTGTGCAGAGAGCCCCGGAGGCAGAAGCAGGCAGCCAGTCATGTAACATCCATCCAAGAGCAGAGAGAAATGAATGTATGCACCACACTTGCTTGCCTCCCCTCTTTTGTAGTTCAGGACCCCCTGCCTCAAGAGTGGTGCTGCTCACAGAAACCTGGGTCTTTGCACATCAATTATAATTAATTAAGAGACTCTCCCACAGATGTTCCCACAGGACAATGAAGGATCCACATGGTGGGAAAAGAGAACTGACTTCTAAGAGTGGTCCTCTGATTTACATACACGTATGTAAGACATACGAACATAGTACACATGCTAAGTGAATTAATGCCTGCCTGAAGAGAATGGAATATATACTTAAACTGAGGACTGTTGTTTCATTTCTTGAAATTTACCAGTAACTCACAGCACAGATTTCTCCAATTAAAGGCACACCCAAATCAGTATGCAGAGAATCCATGGCATGGAGATGGACTCTGAAGCTTTGGTAGGCTTTGCATTCTAGGTAGAAAATATTGTGGCTCTGACCTAAATAACCAGACTAGGTCTTCAAATAAAATCCTACTCATAGTATTTCCTCTAGCTTAGTCAGTAAACGCTCATTTGCCACATTATCTTATTAGCTATTATTTATAACAAAGACAAATTGTATTTGTAAAATTGGGATAGAAAAAAACTGGTACAGATGGCTTTAGTAAATGTTGTAAAACTGCCAGAAGCTCAAATCTGTTTCACTATTTATGCAAGTTACTGGGAATGCTCTAAAAAGCAGACCCTATTGGTTTTGAGGTTCTCCAACAATTAAAAAAAAAAGTTGATATCCTCAGTGTATGGATTTCCAGAGAGCCCTTTTTTAATCTTGGTTTGACCTGAAAGGCCCTGAACCATCTAGCTGTGTTGATGGATTTAGGGGTGGGCCATTTACCCAAACTCATCCAGTGGCATTTTCAAAGGTGCAGAGTATGACACAGCTGATGGTAGATAGGAGACACTCTTGAACACAACTGAAATGTTTCCCATTGTAGAGGAAAGTGCCTTGCTGAACTCCTCCTGTTACTTCCAGAATCAACTACCTTGGGTGGGGGGGGGGTCTAAGGTCACCTAACTGATACTGAACAGGACTTCCTGGCAGATGGCATGCTGGGGCAGCCCCCAAGGTGTTACTTCTAATACTGCATCTACACCATTTTGGGAAACAGTAACTGGGGAGAATGATGCCGAGAATGTTCCATGATACGCCAGTCAACCTCCGTCCGTTCTTGTATAATGAGCTGAGTGAAAACAGAAAGACGCCTGTGATTTCAGATCTTAAGTCAGAACTGAAGATGCCAAAATCTTGTTGGTGTTACCAAGTGTTCTTCAGCGATAAGGATCGGTTGGCAACTTTGGCTACCTAGCCAAGGCTTCCCTGTTCAAACTGTTATTGAGTCTTGAAAAGGATGATAAGGGTTATAGGAAAGGGGTATTTATTCCTTCAGACAGCTCTAAACAATGACACCTTCCGAGTGATTCGAGCACACTGGGTTCTCTGTGTGTGCATGTGTATGTGTCTGACTGGGTGTAGGTATGTGTATGAGGGGTGTGTGTGTGTGTGTGTGAAAGATCAGACTATGAGAGTGCAAAAATAGACACTGGATTTAGATATCTGTCCTAAGGACTGTAAATGTCCCAGTCTTTCTTTCTCTTGCATTTCAAAGAAGGTATTGCCCTTTCTTAAACTATCTAGTATGCAAGATAAGAGTATGTTATTACAACATACTTTTATAAGTATCACAGGGGTTGCCTAAGACTATCAGAAAATACAGGTATTTACATTAGAATGCATGATAATACTAAAATTACTGTTATGATGTAGCAACGAAATTAATGTTATGGTTGGGGGGTCACCACAACACGAGGGACTGTATCAAAGGGCTACAGCATTAGGAAGACTGAGAACCACTGCTATAGTGACTCATTGGCTTAACATGACTATATCAGACCCTCAGCTAAGATAATTGGATAAAATGGTGTGATGCAGACAGGACTGTGACATTCTCTTGTAGTCTAAGAGAGTCGAGGTGACTGAGTTACCACATCAATTACAATTACCTATGAATATACAATTACAAGTGAACCTAAGGAAAGTCACAAAGAACCCTAACACTGTTTAACAAAAATATAGAACATCTAAGAGTGTCAGGGAGGCTGTGTATAGTCATACGGTATTTTGAAATGATTACTTTGGGCCAGGATGACATGAGAATTGGTTATGTTTGCATGTAAAAGCCACGTATAGCAGCATCTTATGGTGTTTCAGTTACTTTTTTTTTTTGCTGTGAATCAACACCATGACCAAAGCAACTCATAAAAGAAGACATTTTAGTTGGGAGCTTAGATTTTCAAAGGGTGAATCCATGACTGTCATGGTGGGGAGCATGGCAGCAGACAGGCAGGCATGGTGCTGGAGCATTAGCAAAGAGCTTACATCTTGATCCAGAAGGAGGCAAAGAGAGCAAGACTGGATCTGGCATGGATTTTAAAAACCTTAAATCCCACCCACCCACCCACCCACCCCCCCCCCCCGCCCCAGTGACAAACCTCTTCCAACAAGGCCACGCCCCCTAATCCTTCCCAAAACATTTCCACCAACTAGAAACCTAGCCTCTGGGGGTCATTCTCATTCCAAACAGGACTCGGGGTATCAGGTTTAAGCTTCCAGGGCTTTACTCACTGAGCCATTTCCTCCCACACCCAGGGTTATTTATTGTCAAAGCCTACTTCTAGGTAGGTCTGAGGAGATATTTGCAGAGTAGCTTGACCTATGAAAGAGCAACTGGGGAGTAGACACATCCTGAATATGGGCGGTTCCATCTGATAAGCTGGAAGCCTGGCAGGAGTGAAAGAGAAAAGATACAGACATAAAAAGACAGACAGACAGCACAGGAGTGCTCTCTCGTTGATCTCTCTTGTCCTGACTGTTCTACTCTGCCACGCCCTCCCCACCCTGATGGCCTGACATCCCTAAAACCACGAAAACCAACCCTGCTTCTTAAATCGTTCATGTCAAGTATTTCTGCTTAACAGCTTAAAAGTGATGGAAAAAAGTTGAAGAAAGACCATTGAATTAAATAATTCCTTCTTAAGAAGATACTTGAGCTGGGTCAGAAGGGACTGTGTGAAGGTAAGGTGAGGGACAGGCAGGTGTAAGTGTCCTGAGGTAGAAAACCACATGGTAACTTCTCCAACTGGGAGAAAGCTAGTCTGTTCAACTGCCCCAAGGCCAGAAACGAAAGATATGGTTTGAAGACCTACAGCTGTGAGTTACAGTGGAATTTGGGGTTATTGTAAGCGTAGGAGGACATCATTAAAGAGGACATTCTCTTGACGACTGCGGTACTCAAGATCATTATAGCTCCTCAGTGGAGAACTAACAAGCTAGGTGTGCTAAGTTTAAGGAAGCCCACAAGAAGCTGGGGGTACCCGGCCAGCGCTCTAGGGAAGGGACTAGAGAGGAGGGGGAGTTGTGGCTGTCTTTTGGCTATGAGCGCACAGGAGTTTCCGGCAGACTGCTCTTAGAGCGCTCAGACAAAACTGCAGTGAGGTAACCTCTGAGTTTTTGACCAAGGTCCTGAAGTATTAAAGTTGTGTAGGGATGAGCCAACTCAGATGCCTGCAATCTATCCATTTCTCATGAGAGGCAGATGTCTTCCTGTCCTGCTGAGAAGTTTTCCTCATTAAAGTGTTACTTTATTGTTCTGTTTTCAGGAAATGGGAGGAAAGGAAGAGGGCGGGGTCGAACACAAGTGAGTGCCACAGTAGCATCCAGTCCAGTTACTTTAACATTTTTTAAAAGTATGTGTATGCGTACCCAGCAGTATGTATGAATGTAGATCCTGTGCAGGTGCCCCCGGAGGTCAGAAGAGAGCATCAGATGATTCAGTTCTAGAGTTGCAGCTTGTTGTGAGCCACCCTATGTGAGTGCTGGGACCTGAACTTGGGTCCTCGGCAAGAGCATCAGATGCTCTTAACTAGTGAGCTGATTTTCCCAGCACCCAATTTAAGGAGGACAGGGAGTCCTGTTAGTCCTAACAGGAATAGTTGTCTGGCCTTGTAGCCCACTTCCTGGATCTGGCTTTATGACTTCGCCAAGATTATGTGTCTACGCTCCAAGAGCACATGGTGAGAGATCGGGCTCCAAGAGAAGGGTCTGCTCTGAGGTCAAGGGTGTTAGAAGGTTCCCAGAGGCCACAAGATGACAGCCTGGCCCCCTTGGCTCCCTACCTTCTGCCTCCAGAGCAAGCCAAGCTCCAGAAGCCAGGGCTGGAAGCTGGGTCACCACTCTGGTTTGGATAGAGAGCACAGTGGAGTGTAGCTGTCCTGCAGGCTGCTCCACAGCTGGCTTCAGATAACTAAGGTCAGGCATGTGGTTGAGATAACATATGTGTATTTGGCAGAAGTCATATCAGGACTTAGGAAAATAGATCTTATAATGCCAGCTGTTCTTAGTGCAGTCCCCTGGCTGAAGATGCCAGGAGGATCTTTAAGGTGTTTTCTCCATGCCACATGGGTCATCCTCACTCCCCAGAAATGCTATTCTCTTCTTTGAAAGAAAAGCAGAGTGTCAGTCAGTGTGGATCTCAGCATAGAAGAGACTCATCATGTGTAGTTCAAATAATTGAATCAAAGAGGTATGGGTGGGGCTCGGGGGACTAATGTGGAATAGGAAGAACCATCCAAGGTCAGCCATGAGGGCAAACTTTTCAGCATCCGGAGGGCAGAGGGGACAGAGCTTGCCTGTACCAGGTCACAGCTGGAACTACAGATTAGGCACCACCGTCACGCTGAATCACACAGGAAAGAGTCTCTGCCAGGGCAGTGGCCCAGCAGAGGGAGAGATCATGAAAGGGTCACTCGTTCCTTCTCCTGGCCCAGGGATGTTGGCCCAGCAGTGGGAGATAGCACGGAAGGGGAAGGGACATTCATCCCTTCTCTTGTCACCTCCCACGGGAAGGAGGGTGAGTCAGGAGCAGCAGGAAGAGTCAGCAGCACAGGGGGCGGTCATTGTCTGCAGTCATAGGACTGGCAGTGTTTCTAAAAGCACACACATACACACATGCTTGTGACTTAGTCCCCACAAAGATCAATTTTGTTTTCTTTAATATTATTCTGGAAGTAAGGTTGTACATGCTTAAGACTTAGTTACAGTTTTGATTCTGTGTCCTATCAGTTTAAAAAGACAGACAACACAAAATTTGCGTACTTAACTGTCATGCATTGCTTTATGTTGTTCCAGTCAGTAATCGGCCATAAATGTAACAGTGGTCTGTCACATAAAATGACAGTACCTGGTGATTATATTGACCTCTTAGTTTGTGTAAATGGTCTCTGAGGTTTGTACAGTAAGAATCATCTGTATCCTTTTCCTTAAATGACAGGCAACTGGACTTGTAAGTTGTGTGTGCCGTGTGTGTATTACTGTTCCAGTGTACTGTAGCTGTGTGTGCATTACTGTTCCAGTGTACTGTAGCTGTGTGTGCATTACTGTTCCAGTGTACTGTAGCTGTGTGTGCATTACTGTTTCAGTGTACTGTAGCTATGTGTGCATTACTGTTCCAGTGTACTGTAGCCATGTATGCATTACTGTTCCAGTGTACTGTAGCCGTGTGTGCATTACTGTTCCAGTGTACTGTAGCTGTGTGTGCATTACTGTTCCAGTGTACTGTAGCTGTGTGTGCATTACTGTTCCAGTGTACTGTAGCTGTGTGTGCATTACTGTTCCAGTGTACTGTAGCTGTGTGTGCATTACTGTTCCAGTGTACTGTAGCTGTGTGTGCATTAGTGTTCCAGTGTACTGTAGCTGTGTGTGCATTACTGTTCCAGTGTACTGTAGCTGTGTGTGCATTACTGTTCCAGTGTACTATAGCTGTGTATGCATTACTGTCCCAGTGTACTGTAGCTGTGTGTTCATTATTGTTCCAGTGTACTGTAGCTGTGTGTTCATTATTGTTCCAGTGTACTGTAGCTGTGTGTTCATTACTCTTCCAGTGTACTTTAGCTGTGTGTGAATTACTGTTCCAGTGTACTATAGCTGTGTGTTCATTACTGTTCCAGTGTACTGTAGCTGTGTGTTCATTATTGTTCCAGTGTACTGTAGCTGTGTGTTCATTACTGTTCCAGTGTACTGTAGCTGTGTGTTCATTACTCTTCCAGTATACTTTAGCTGTGTGTGCATTACTCTTCTAGTATACTGTATCTAGTGAGAGTATTGGGGTAATTTGTAAAATCATAGGCTCTTTCTTAGCCTCTTCAGAGGGTTATCATGAGAATTAAATGTTTATGTGTAGTTCCCTACAAGAAGCCAGCAAAAATGAGAGAGAGAGAGAAAGAGAGAGAGAGAGAGAGAGAGAGAGAGAGAGAGAGGAGAAAAGAGAGAATAGTATAAAACACACCTCCAACAGAAGTTTGACAAGTCTGAAATCTAATACAGAAATGGGAGTTGAAGGGTTTCCCTACTCCCACAATGCCTAGCTCTCACAGGGTGACCACTTCCCACTTTTCAGACCACCAGTTAAGGAGACAAAATTTTCTGTGAGCAGCCGTCCCCTTGCATGTCCTGGGGTAAAGTGCCCTATTCCAAATTTACTGCCCTCGTCTGCCAAATGATACTGGTTCACGCACCTGGCCCAACTCTATTATCGGCTATTTATGACTTTTCCTTCATTTAAGCCAACAATGAGATGAGTGATTTTTATAGCGGTTTTTGAAATATAGTTTATAGAGCATAAGATTCATCCATATGAAGCGTATAGTTCAACAACCTTTAGTATATTCTAGGCAATATAACCATTATCACCTGATACTAGGTTGTTACAAAGGAAACCTGTAACCATCATAGTTGGTCTGATCCCCACCACTGATAGATCCAGGCAATCTTCAGTCTGCACTCTGTCTCTTCTTTCTGGGTGTCTCGGGTTAGTTGGATCCTACAGTCTGTGGGCCTCTGTATCTGTCCTACTTCATTTACTATTACAAAAAATAAGGAAGCTCACCCATTCTGAGCCACTCAGAACTTACTACTGAGCATCGCTTATTATAGATCAGTCACTTTATCTATCTGCCTGTCTGTCTGTCTGTCTGTCTGTCTATTGTAGCTGCCAGCAGCTGCTGCAAACTGGGTTCCTGGAACAGAAGCTGAAGGATAGATGGGGAAGGGGCGAAAAGAAAAGAGGGCCAGGATGACAGTTTGCTGATTGAGGCTCCAAGTTTAATGGAGGTCTGACAATTTAAGAGTTTGGGCAAGTCCCTCCTCCCCAAACTCCAGGTGTTCCGGGGAACTGGTCTGGCTGTTTGTGGGATGTTGGCTCCACTGCTCAGGCAGCTGGGCGGGTCACCTGCTTAATTCAGGAATTTGCAGACCTTGAGGAACAGTGAACTTCACCTTCACTTTGAGCCCTCCACTCTAGATGAAGCAGGATACTGAATAGCTCAACAAAGGCTGGGAGAAGAAATTCACCTTGATCAATGTTGAGTTCCTACCAAGTGGCATGACACCCCAATACGGCTCTGTACAATCTATCTATCTATCTATCTATCTATCTATCTATCTATCTATCTATCTATCTATCTACCTGTCTGTCTGTCTGTCTGTCTGTCTATCTATCTATCTATCTATCTATCTATCTATCTATCTATCTATCTATCTACTTATTTACTTATTTGTTTATTGCCAAGTCCTCCCGCCCAGGCTGGCCTCAAACTCCCTATATAGCTGATTATTCCCTTGAATTTATAATCTTCCTGCTTCCACCTCCCCAGGGCTCTGGGATTTGAGGACATGACTGTTAGTTCCTGTTTATGGTGCTGATGAGTGAACCCAGGGCTTCATGTATGCTAGGGAAACTCTACCAACTCAGCTGCATCCGGGCCCTGACTACATGCTGCTTAATCCTCAAGGAATGGTGGATGTTTGGGCAGTTCCCAGGATAAATTATCTTCATGAGTTAGTCTTTGCACATGTCTAATTTAGTTCCTTCAGATGCAATCCCAGGCTTTGAAATAGTGGGTCAAAGATCACGAGGCCACTTTCTAGGTTCCTGAACACAGAGTGTGCTTCATCCAATCTTTATCACCTGAAGGGTCTGCTGTCATCTGAAGAATCACTGATGGACAACCAGTGAACAACAAAATGGGGCATCTCTCCCCATACCTGGAGATGTCTGCAATAGAAACCTTCTGAATCTCCACCTCTCAGGAGTCTGCCCTGTTTGGATGCTATGGGTTATGATGGATAGTGCCATGTCTAACACAAATAAATAGGATGTATGTGTGCAGACCCCAATTTCCAGCAAAGGCTTGTAGTTTGGGGTTGGTGAAAATGTTCAGAGAATTCTAAGTAGCCAAGAGACTTGTTGGATACTCTCCCTGTGTCTCTGTCTCTGTCTCTCTGTCTCTCTGTCTCTCTCTCTCTGTCTCTCTCTCTCTCTGTCTCTCTCTGTCTCTCTCTGTCTCTCTCTCTCTCTCTCTCTCTCTCTCTCTCTGTCTCACTGCAGCTCTGGCTGACCTGTAAACACAACTATGTAGACCAAGCTGACCTGGAACTCATAGAGATTCACTGGCCTCTACCTCCTGAGTGTTGGGATCAATGCCCTGTGCCAACATGCCCCGTGGCACCTTTTTGTCTGTTTTATTTAATGCGTGTTCCCACTATCAACCTCCCCAAGGTGGGTTAGTACCCACAAGAATCACGCTTCTTATGACAGCATGATTTTGACCCACAGAGGACACACTAAGTATCATTAGGCAAATGTATTATCATCATACAGTTGATGTATCTGCAAATATGTTATGGTTGAACTGACTTTTTCCCCTCCCACCTTGGGAAATTTGAAGACAAGGGTAAATTTGTTTTCCACATGATGTGGTTTTTTAATCAGACATAGCTGTTAAGCTCCTGTGGGAGCCTCCTGGGTCCAGCCTCCTCACGCCTTTTCTTTATTACACGAGAGGATCCTGTGGGGAAGGCAGCTGGTGGATGAACACCAAACCCAAGGAGCAGTCTCCAGGAGTCCTGCAGTGTTTACAAATAGCATGGTCTCTGCAGCAACCAATAAGCCATAGATAAGAGCCGCCTCCTTGACAGCTGGCTCGAATCTTTCCCAGGCCTGAAAAACATTCCCGGGGCCATGGTGACAGGGATGGCTGCTGTGTCTCCTTGCCCCTGACCTCTACTCTTCCTCTACAGGCCTTTCTGGTCTCAGACAAGCAGGTCTGATTGCCCCTCTGCGCCTCTCTTGGTAGGAAGATCGCTCACTGTTCTGCCTGGTTCCCCGTGCCCTCAGTGCTGGTCTTTGCTTCATCTTGGGAACATCAGCACCTCGTGCTTGACTTTCAAGACACATGTGATAGACTGCATCGGTGTCTTGTTTGTTTGGGTTTTGAAGGGGGGCCGGGGGTGTGCATGCAGGTACATGTGGGTGTGGGCACATGCACCTGTGTAGACAGGGTCTCCCACTAGCTTGGAAATTACCAACTAGGCCAGCTGCGTCCCAGAGACCTGCCTGTTTGGACTGCCCCGGCATAAGAATTACAAGTATGAATTCCCACATATGTCTTTTTCTTTTATAAATGCGGGTCCCAGGTTTCTATATTTCCAAAACAAGTACTTTCCCAACAGCTGTCCCGCTGACCCCTAGGAAATCTAGTTTTAACTCATGAACTTCATCATAGATGCTATCAGGCCCATTTTAACAATGAGAAAGTTGAGACACAGTTATGCTAAAAATGTATAAAAGAAACTTTTAATGAAATACAAGCCCCTAAGGCTGGGGCTAAGGTAGATGTTGGCATACCACGTCTGAGACTCTGGGTTCAATCCCTAGTACTGCAGTAAGTTAAAGCAAAACAGCAACAACAATCGGACAAACAGATGAGTAAATGCACTTCTTATTAAAATACTTAAAACGTATCCATTTCTAAGAGTAAAAGAAGACAATCTTACTCTGGTATACTGGTGTCTGAGCTGGGAGCAGTGTGCATTGTGATGACCAAAGCCCGTACAACAAATGCTGCGGGTACCCCTGCTTTGCAAGGTAGCATCAAAGCAAACATCCCACAGCAGAAGAAAGGTCATTGATTAGGAAACTTGAGAAATGTTGGTTACACTTACTTACAATGAGTTCCTGGTTGTTCATCTTCTGGGAGACTCCAGGATAGACATCAGCCTTGTAAAGACACTGAGAACAGAAAAGCATTAAGTGCTGTGTGTGTGTGTGTGTGTGTGTGTGTGTGTGTGTGTGTGTGTGTGTATGTGTGTGTGATACTGCTTAGCATGTTAAAGGTCTATTTTTTAATAGCCACAGACAAAATAAATTGCATACTAGCCATGCTTTTTGTCTTAATTTTTTTTAAAGAAAATGAATGAAGCATATACATATACCATGAGCTATCTGTTTATTTAGTAGAACATTTATGTCCCTCTAACCTCTGCCACTGAGATTCTCTCTTAGGAAGTGAGTATGGATTTTAAGTTCTCAGATAATGTATGTGTGTGAGTTAGTCTATGCATATGGGCATGTGTAAGTATATGTGTGCCTTTCAGTCCAGAGAACACTCACATAATGTTCTTATTTTGCAAATAGATATTAAAAGTCATGCCATCACTGCAAAAGAACTGAATCATTTGTTTTCAAATCTGAACACCATTCTGTGATGAGGATGTGTCCGGTCCATTTGTCTAGTATGGGCATTGAGAGTATTCCTAACTTTTCACTCCTACACACAGAGCTGCAATGGGTGGGGCCTTTATACATTTGTTTTAGTTACCATGGTGTATCTTCTATCAGCTCTTAATTGAAAGCATGAGTAAGGGCTAGTGCTTAGGGAAAGTGTCCCTACATCAAATGCTCAAGGCCCTGAGTACCCACCCCAGAACCATAATACAAGCAAAACACAAAGCCAAACGCAAAACAGAGGTATAAGGACATACTATGGTTCTGCAAAGCCAGGAACAGCCCATGTTTACAGTTTGCTAATGACTGTTTTAATCCAGGAGAGAGAAGAAATCTGGGAAGTCATAGACCAGACCCAAGGCCTGGAAAAATGTTACCAGAGATTACTTAGAACAGTGAGAAAAAGAAGTCTATAAGATCCTCTTTTCAGAAGCCCTGACTCTTGAAGGAAATACAGGTCTTCAGATGAATGACTGTGTGCCCGTGTTCTTCAGTTTACTGCGCTGAAACAGAAGGCAGGGAGCCCTGGGAAGTCAACTTCCCACTTAAATATCCTTTCTCCTACTTGAACACTTGAAGCAAGCTTCTCCGCTCACCCAGGGTCAGAAGCCTTGGTCTTGCTTCCTTATCCTCTTGTACTGCATTTAATTTCTGCCAAATAACATTTAGCTGTCGGCCTTTAAGAGTCATTCCCGAACAAGCTGTCTTGGACATATTTCTTCTATTTTTGTGTACTGGATGTAAACAAATAACATGAGTCACTTTTTATGTGTCTTGGAGATATTTATATAGTTTCTTTGAGGATTTCATACAATGTGTTTCGATTATATTCACCACTCCCCAGCTCCTCTCAAATCCACCCCCACCTCCCTACCCACCCAACCTTAGGCCACACTCCCTAAACCCATGGAGGCCTATCTATGCAGCTCAAATGGTCTCCGATGTGTGGCCTTCCTCTGGAGCATGGCCAACTTACCAGTGGCTACGATCTTAGAATTGGCTCTCTCTCTCTCTTCCAACAGCTGTTGGTCGCCAATAGCTCCTCTGCTGGAGCAGGATTTCATGCCTACCTCTACTCTCCATGCGGGGACTTCATCTGGCTCTGTTCTTGGGTATATTTCACGAATGCTTAAGTCCATGTGTGAAATTCCCTACCTTAGGGTAGCCTGTGTCCTTTAAGAATAAATCAACACCAGTTTGTGCTATCCAAATATTCTTGGGGGTGTGGTCTTCCACTGTAGTGTGGTCCACTTACCAGGGACTACTTTAGAGAAAAGTGTCTCTCCTCCCAGCAGCTAACGATTGCCAATAGCTCTATGTCTAGGCGTGAACTTTGTGTTCACCTTCCCTCTCTCTGCTGGGCTTTGATCTGTCCTGAGCTTGCACTGGTCCAAGCGCGTGCAGTCATGTGTGTAGCAGCCCTGTCATGTCTGAAATGCATGCACTCTTTCCTCAGAGTCATCCGATGCTCCTGACTCTTCAACTCTTTCTGATCCCTCCTCTGCTGTGATCTCTGAGCCTCGAGACAGAGGTACAGTGCAGTTTTGTACTCAATGAAACCTGAAATTCTTCTTTCGACTAGGTAAAATTCTATTGTGAAATGGTGGAAGTTAATCTTTCATTATTTTGGCAAGCAGCTTTGAACATTTTCCTTGGGAGTGATTTCCAGTTGGGTCAGTAATGTAGACAGAGGTGTGTTTTGCCCTATCTGCTGCCCCTTTGGTGTAGTGTAGAGCAATAGAGTTCAGTCACCATAGAAGCCATCAGTCTGACTCAGGTGCTTTCTATATAGCAGCGTTGTATGCCCACAGTCATCTGTATGGTGGGCACCTCTGTTAATCCCATTCCCCCCCATGCGACACTGACAGACCGTATAGTGAAATAAACATCCTCAAGGCTATCAGTGAAGATGTGAAAGCTAAAATTTGGGGCCATCGTTTAAAAACTGAATCCAAATCTAAGTTGGCTTCCTTCTCTGTACTCGATTTGAAATTCTTTTTAACCCATAAAACACAGCTTCGACAGGCAGTTTTTGTCACAGGTTTTGTGACTGCTCTGAACTGTCCATACATAACCTTTGTGTGTGTGTGTGTGTGTGTGTGTGCACATGTTCATGTGAAAGGGGAGCCTTCTGTCCTCTGTATCCCTGCAGTCCCACCTCCAAGCTGTCATCTCTCTCCAGTCCAGAAGGAGAGTGTCAGAAGGGCAGGATAAAGGAAAGAGATCTGTCTACTCACCTTTCCTGGGACAGAAGTGATGTCACCTAGAGTGACATCTAATCATAGTTCTGAGTCCTCATTTGAGGCCAGTTTGTGATAAGTAGTTCTCACCACATGTCACTACAAATGTGAGGCAGAATTTATGTCTTGCTCTTTCTATAGAAATAAGCCACCCCAGGGACTGGTCTGCACTATGCACAAATGGTCTGGTCAGGGAAGTCCAGAACATATGGTGACAAATTCCTGATTATTTCTTTGTGCCAAGAGGCTGGAGGTGAACTTAGGTAAAGCCTAAGTGGCAGGGTACTTAGGTGCCTGTAAAACTGGATCTGGACCAGAGATGCAGGCCTAATTTGAGTCTAGCCCTGTGGACATCTGGTCACCCACATTTGCTCAGAGGCTGTGTAAGCTCCTTTCCTACTGGGGCATCTCGGGAAACCTTAAATACAGGGGACTGACAATTACTGAGCAGCTACTGGTGCCAAGAATAGTTAGATGCTCATATTTCTTCAAAGTGGAATCTGGACTGCTGGTCCCAGCTCACCTGCCAGGCTTGCGTGAGAAAAGTGCCAAAACTGGGATTCCACGCAGGCCTTGCAGTCTCTCACTTCTGCATGCGGTCTTAGCACGTGCTCTGAGTCCTCAAACATGCCAGATGTAGAAGACAGAGATGAAAGGGAGCCTTGATTGCCAGGTTCACCTCCTGCCAGGGTAGGATGTAATCACAGGGATAAGAAGGGAGCCCATGATCAGCTGAGATCACACTTGCTCTTGGCAGAACTTTTGGGAACATGTGGGGGTAGAGTGGAGGAGGGGGAAGTGGTGGCTTAGGTGCAAGAGGCCTTCTGTAATCCCACATGTCCTCCTGTGTGAACACGAGGGCATTCCTGCTCCTAGATATTTAGTGGCCTCTGAGTTGCAATGCTGGTCATTGTTGTGCAAACTATAGACACAGTTACAACAGTCACTTTCTCTGCGGCCCCTGACCTTAATCTGCAGTCCTCCCGTGAAGCTGGCTGGAGACTTTCCTGTCATCCAGGGCTCTGAATCTGATGTCTCTCATGGTCTAACAGGTAAACCATCATAGCATTTTGATAATTATTTTATTTTGTATTGCCTGCTATTTATCAATGCTCTCAATATCTTAGATTTGTGAGAAACTGAGCACTAATCAAATAGTTTTATATTCATAATGGTGCTCTTCTGGGTTCTCTCTTTCTCTCTCTTCTGTCTCTGTCTCTATTTCTGTCTCTATCTTTGTTCTTATAGAGGAAAACATTCATGAATGGATATGCAGTTTTACATAAACTTTTCTTTCATTCCAACTAGGTGTCAAAAGACTGAAATGGGGATCAGCCAGCCAGCAGCTTTAAATTCTTTCATTAGCTCTCTCTGTTGGGACGGGCTCTCATAGAGTCTAGACTGGCCTCAGACTCGCTGGCTATCAGAGGGTCTTCCATCTCTTAAGTGTGCATACATGTGCATCACTAGCCTGCTTCGGTCAGTGCTGGAGATGGAACCCAGGGCTTCTTGTACCTTGGGCATCAGTCCTTTCATTAGCTTTTATATGCAAAAAAGGTATTAGATAAAGAAATACTCTGGCTTTTCTTAGTTTTAGAAAATGTGTAATTTCCCTTCTTTCCTTTCCTCCTCCTCCTCCTCCTCTTTTTCCTTTCTCCCTCTCACACTAATTTAATATTGAAGAGACCCAGTGCTCTGCAGCTGCTGTCACAGCCTGCTATAAATCTTAGGGCAAGCTCCACACACGGTGAGCTGAGCTCTGCTGCTCTGCTCTTTGTCCAAGGGCTCCTCATTTTGTCAGGGGGATGGGCTGACTGGAGCTGCCTCATTGAGAAATAGAGCGGCCCTGCGTGGCTGCTAGACCCCCACTGTCTCAGTCCCTCTGGGACAGGCTCAGCTTTGATTCCCACTTATTAGAAGCACCAGCTAGACTTTGTCACTTGCTTTTCTCCTTGAGACTATAGCTTTCAGGAAACAGGTCTCGTTGAGCTGGGCTGGACGGTCCATGAAGAAGAGAAATGTTTTTCTGAAATCGAGTTCTTGAGAGCTTTTCAATACCAATGTCAGAGTTGTTGAGGAAATTCTTACTTGTTCTTGACATTGGTGTAGAGGGGGGTGGCAAATGGAAGTAGATTTTTAAAGAATAAGTATTATTTTGTCTGTGTGTGTCACTGGAGCTAGAACACAGGGTCTCATATATGCTAGTAAATGCTTTAACACGAAGCCATGTCCTCAGCCTCCCCCACCCCCACTATCCCAAGGGCAGAAGCAATCACAGTTTTGTTCTTTATTCATCCTAAAAGAAAGTTAACTTCTCTTCCAAGGCCTGATGGTGTGGGCTACCTATGACAGAGCTTCCTTTCTCAGAGAAATTTGGCTGTGGTGAGGAAGACAGACAGTGGGTCTGTATTCAAGCAAGAAAGCAGACACATTACACAGATGTGAATTGGGAAGTAATACCGAGGCTACTGGTAGATATTTACACACTACACAAAGATAGAATGGCTGTAGGTGGTGACTGAGGGCTCTAAGAACGAGGGAATCCAAGATCCTCTCTCAGGAGTTGTACTTCAGTGTGGGAAGAGGAGGTGGTGATGCCAGGAAGGGAAGCTTCTCAAGGGCAAGAACACCAAAGCAAATGCTTGAGAGGTCATCAGACCCTGGTGTGTGCTCTGGCAGACAGAAGCCATACCGTGACACAAAGAATCAAGGTGTTTCTGACAAAGGGAGAACCAAATGCAGAGGCCCTGCAGGATGCACTGCAGAGGTATGGATATAAACAGTGCTGTGAACTTCACACAACACATGGTGCATGGGTTCGTCAAGGTTTATATTAAGATAAAACGTAAATATGGGTATGTAGCTATTTTTCGTGTGATTGCGATCAAAATAGCTGTTGAGAAGCAACTTAGGTAGAGAAGGGTTTGCCTTTCTCACAGTTTGAGGGGATATAAACCACCAAGGCAGTGAAGGTGTGGCTGCAGAATTGGGAAGCATCTGGCTACACTGACTTCGTTGCAGTAAGGAAGGCAAGGTGGGTGTGGCTATAAACTCAGTGACCTATTCTCCCAAAAAGGATCCACATAAGGTTCTAGAACCTTCCCAAACACTGCTATAATCTGGGACCAAGAGTTCAAACGCATTCGCCGGTCTAGGACATTTCTTACTTAAACCACAAGAATATTGTTGTATTTCAAATCTTCCCCACTTAAGACACAATTCAATGGCTTTCATTATATTTATATGGTGGCAAATGTTCCAATACACCCATTTTAAGATCTGAGAGTAACAGTCTGCTTCTCAGATATTACTTAGTTGAAAACCTTGTCTTCAGGTATTTGGACCAAACCCAAATATTGTAATACCATTAGAGCCAGATGCTGTGACACAGATTTGTAATCCCAGCACTCAAGAGAGTGAGGCAGGAGAATCTGGAGTTCTAGACCATCTGTGCCACCCGGTGAGGCCTATCTCAAAAACAAAACAAACAAGAATGAGAGTGGGCACCAACCACATGGACCAGCCACACGCACTTGGCTAAATCTAAGTCCTACACATTGCTACAAACTCCTCGCACAGTCTTGCGTTTGGCTTTACATTGCTGCATTAGGACTTGAAGGTTTGGACATGCGTACCATGAAGTACTGTGAAGCCTGAACTGGTTAAGCTGAGCCTGCTAAACACTAGAAGGAGCTGTAATTTTAAACACAGCCCATGCATCAGAATAACTGGGAGAGCCAGCCTCAAGTAGGTCCTGCAAAATCAGCAGTCATGTTCAGACAGAGGATTGCCGATGATTTCCAGATAATGTCAATGTAAATGGTTGATGGGTCAGCATGTTTGATACCAGAGGCCTGTATTTCTGTCTCCAGTGAAGTATCCTCAATTGTGTGGTTACAGGTCTTCTCATTCGTACGTAATGATCTGAACCACCAGCTGGTGCCAGGTAACACTCGCAGACATCCATACAGAAACCGTTGCTATTTACAGCGTATAGGCTGAAATTCCAGTAATAGCCATTACCTTTTCTGTGATCTCAACAGACCACAAGACCAGGGTATGAAGTCATGTTTTCATGGTAATGTTGACTTTTTCAAAAAGGAGTTGCTTTATGTCTTACCAATCAAGAGCTGGGAGGTTAGAACTATTGACAATACTAGGCTGCACCCTACCCAGAAGCAAATGTCTAGAGATGTAAAATAAAAATTTTCTCGAAAAAAAATCATTTTTTCAAAATGGCGTATGAATTTGACCTGCTGTGTTTTGCCACATGGGGGAATTCGGATCACGGGGACAAACTGCTGGATGGATCCGGAATGCTTTCAGCAGCTCCCAGGTGTCCTGCATTCTGATAATTATGATATATGGATATTTCTCATCTTTTTTATCCATTTATCTGTTAATGGCCATTTGAGATGCTTTCATATTTTTCTTTCTCTTTTATGAGGAGTTTTTCTGTGATTTTGGTTTGGCGATTCCTCTAGACATACACTTTCTTCCTTCATTGGTGGATGTGAAGAAGTGGAAATTTGGGGTCATAGGGAAGCTCTATGGTTAACATTTTAAAAACCCTACCAAAATGGCTTCCAGAGTCCTTCTACCATCCTTCATTTGCCCCAGCAATGTGTGAAGGTTCTAGTTCTAGCCACATCCTTGCCAACACTTGATATTGTTTGCCTTTTTAGTATTTTCATTCCTGTGCACTAAAATTGTCATCTTATACCTTTAATGCCAGCACTCAAGAAGCAGAAGCAGATGGATCTCTGAGTTCAGAATCCAACCTAATCTACATAATTCTAGGCTAACCAGGGCTACATTAGTGAGACCCTCCCCACCTCCCCCTCAAAAAATATCGCCTGATTGTTATTTGGGCTTATGTTTCCCTAAGGATTCTGAAACTCTTTTCATAGGTTTCATAATTTTTATGTTTTATTTGAAAAAAATATTTATTCACATTTTTTTGGCAGTTTTTATCATTAAGGCCAAAGAACAGCTTAACAGCCTGATTTGTAAATATTCCTCCAGCTTAAGTTGTTCTTTTTTACATTCTTCATGGTATCTCTGAAGCACCACAATTTTGACGTTTGCATATTGACATTTTCTCTTCTGCTGGTTGAAGATTTGATGTGCTATTTAAGAATTTGTTGCCTAACCCAAAGTCACAAAATTTGTCAATTTTTTTTTCTTCTAGAGTTTTATGTGTTTCGTTCTTGCAGTTGGGCCTGTGGTGCCCTGTGTGTTGTAATTGCTGCATTTCATGGCATGAGGGGGGGAGGGGTAGTGGGGGGGGAGGGGTGGGGGGTGGGGGATAGCGCATAATTTTCATGTATCTGTCCAATCATTGTGGCTGGTTTTGTTGAAAGGATTCTTCTTTCTTTGTCGAACATTCTTGCCCATTTTGGACAAAAATTATTGACCACAAAAGTTAGTATGCTTCTTGATTCTTAGGTGAATGTGTTTTTAACTGCCATCTTTCTGACATGATATAGATAGAGTCTTTGTGATGCCCAACTCTGGGTGCTGACAAGTTTTTAGACAATTACTGAGCTTCATCTTAACACTTCTTGGCAAGGCAATGTCTACTCTTGAGCTCTTTTCTCTTTGATATTTTTTTACTATTTGTGATGATTGATGCTGGCTATCAACTTGACGTGATCTAGATCACATGGGAAGGGAAGCTCAGTGAGGAATTATCTAGATGGCCTGTGAGTGTCTCTGTGGAGGTTTATCTTGATTGCATTTGTTGAAGTGGGAAGACTTGCCTACCCACTGTGAGCGGCATACCTGCGAGCAAGGAATCCTGAATTTGAATGAGTAGGAAAAGCAAGCTAAGCATCAGTACATGTCTTAGAGTTTTATTGCTGTAAAGAGACACCATGACCACGGCATTTCTTATAAAGGAAAATATTTTATTGCGGCTGGTTTATGGTTCAGAGGTTTAGTCCATTATCACCATCATGGTGGGAAGCTTGGCAGCATGCAGGCGGACACGGTGCTGGGGAGGGAGCTGAGAGGTCTACATCTTGATCTGCAGAGTGTACGCAGTGAACTGGCTTAAGCTTCTGAGACCTTAAAGCCTGTCCCCACAGTGACACACTTCCTCCCTCCAGCAAGGCCACACCTACTTCACCAAGGCCACACCTCCTAATAGTGCCACTCCCTAGGGACCAAGCGTTTGAGTCTATGGGGGACATTCTTATTCAAACCACCACAGTATGCATGAATTAACTAATCAGGTGCTCTCAGGTCTTGACTGTGGACCTGGTGGGACTAGGTACTCCACAACTTTTTCTGCCTTGATTTCTCCACAATGATGGACTATAGTCTAGAACCGTGAGCCAAGTGAACACTTCTCCCTTAAGTTCTTTGGTGTATTTTTTTTCACAGAAGCAGGGGAAAACTAAGACACAATCAAATCATACACTAGGGGGCTGGAGAAATGGCACTTGCAACTCTTGCCAAGGCTTTGGATCCAAGCACCACATGGCACCTTATAACTGTTGGTAACTCTAGTGCCAGGGCATCTAATGACCTCACCTGGCTTCTGGCTTCACATCAATGCTTAAGTCTCCAAATGCTCAGCCTATGAGATGAAATGAGATGTGTCGGCTTAATATTTCAGATCAGGTTGCCCATTTACTTACCAAGCCTTCTATCTAAACTTCAGAATAGGAAGGGTTGTTTTGGGTTTTGCTCTTTTGAGACAGGATCACCTACAGCTTAGACCTGCCTTAAACTCCTAATTGTGCCTAATTGTGCCAGGTACAGAAAACAGGCATTACAGGTATGTAATACCATGACTGGGTCAATATGAGTTTGCTAATGAACCAAGTGATCCAGTATTTCCTGAATATTTCTTGAGACTTCTTGCTTCATTTACTGCCCATATGCTGGTATGCCCATCCTCCCTCTCCCTTCTCCTTATGCAACCCTCCTTCATTTAGGCATTAAGATTCTGCATAATTTATTTATTGGTGCTTAGTCCAGGGCGAAGGACTGCCTTCAGGTCCTGAGCCTTAATGATTCGGTCACAAGGCAAAGATGAAAAAAACCGATAAATGGGTGTATCTCGCTTGCATAAATGTTTTCTTTTATCCACATAGTATTTTAAATTATTCCTCTTTTGTTGCATTGCTTTATTGCATGGGGGTCATTGTAGGTGTGTAGCACACACACACACACACACACACACACACACACACACACACTGCAGCCTGTGAGTGGAGGTGAGAGAAGAGATCTGAGGGATTTTTGTCCTCCCCTTCTACCACATGGGTCCCAGGAACTGAACTCAGGCCACCAAACTTGGCAGCAAGTGATTTAACCCACTGGATCAACTGGACCTTAAACAATTTTTTAAAATAGTTGCCAACAATTAGAACACCGATGGTAGATATCAATAACCAAACAAAGTAAAACAAAATATAAATTTACAGCTAAGCTGCAGAAGTTGAGGCAGGATATGTAGCTCCACATGGCAACTACATGTGGACATCAGTGGAGCAGTGGTCCCATCTTGCGCATGTGTGCATTCACTACACACTGCTCCTTCGTGGCCTCTTGCCTCAGGCCACCTCCTTCATCAGCATTCCCCAACTGGCCTGTGGACACCTGACTGGGGATAACACTGTCAGTCCCACAGGTAACTCACCCTTTGTTGTCTTGAATGGCTAGCTCAGTGTTGCTCTTCACTTGTCTGTGTTTTTCAGTGACCATCACAACAGAAGTTCTCCCGCTCGCTCCACCCCCCTGGAGAGCCTGTGTTCACCAGGAGCTAAATGAGTGCCTCTAGTTGATTTTTAGTTTCCTATCACTCAAAAGGTTTCGATTTAATAATTTGACAAGACCCGTTTCATAAGGAAGAAGGAAAGATATTCACTAGGCCCAGGAAATGAGGCATAGGTAATAAATATGGCTGCCATGATTGTCTGGTCGGCATAAACAGAAAAGAAGGTTAACATTTATGTTACTTCAAACAGATCCAGACAGTAAGCTAACTGAGCAGAAAACATCACTGAGCTGTGTTCCTGTCCCTTTAGTTACATGTTGGGTAGAACTGGCTTTTATTTTTAATTAGTTTATATTAGGTGTATAAAATAATGGGTCATATGCAGCATTTTCATACTAGTCTTTATTTTAAAAATAAATAAATTTTCTCTCAAATAAAAGTCATTCGGGGCCTCTGATAAGGTCATACCATGGAAAGTAAGTCTCCCATACTATTTCTGTCGGTTTTAAAAATAACTATATGGGTCCATGGTTCGTTAACATTTCTTGCTTTTTATTTTTAGCAGTTGGCAAAGTGATCCATCATTCCTGTCCTACCAGCAGTTTCCAGGTTTCTTGTGCCTTCTCCTCATGAAGTTTCCCAGCATGAAATGTGGGGAAATGTCCCTTAGGTGACCCTTTCCCATCATGCTCCATTATTATCCATCTTTTTTTTTTTTTATGCATTGGAGAGAAGGCAATTCTACATACAATCAATAAGTTTCCCACAGTCAAATAAGAAAGTTTTCATTCTACTATGTATTCTTCTTAGAGGTCCAAGTGTTTATTTACCTTAAGAATTATTCTAAAACGTGTGAGCCAGGTGTGGCAGCACATACATGTAATCCTAGAGTTTAGGGGTTACGGCAGGAGGATCTAGAGTTCCTTGCAAGCTTGAGCTACTTACTGAGACCCTGTCTCAAGGGGGAAAAATAGAGGCTGGCACTTGCTTCAGTCCTCAGCGGTAGCGCCTTTGCTTAGCAGGCGTAAAGCATATGCAGGGCTTTGATTCTTAACACTCAAGCAGTAACCCCAGCCCCCAGCCTGGCAAAGGTCTCAGAATTTGTAAGGCCGTTTCCCACCCAGAAGTTTGTGCCTGACACTTTCGTACTGGCATGGGTTGGGAACATGGGGTCTCCTCCTTTGACACAGGGACTTCCTAAGCTAGCTTGCCCAGCGACATGGAGCTCAACCTTTATGCTTTTACTTACTGGTATTACCATCCTTGCTAACTTTCTTAAAATGTATTGTCTTTTACGAAGTCCAGCAAGTATTTCAAATGGTTCCTTTGCATGTCTCCAACCAAAGGCATCTGACCGTCTGGGCTGGTCACTGCAGTCAAGCACAGTGGTGTGTGCACTGCACTGCTTGCCTGGAGACTTGCTTTCTCTCTGCATCCTAGAGGTAGAGCTGATGTTAGGTGGGTGCTGTGTTTTATAGCAATACCAAAAGGAGACCCTGTGAAAGCTATTTTTAAGGATTAAGAGAATGGAACAGGGGTCGTTTTACCTTGGGACACACTATTATTTAGGGTCTTTGTGGAAGCCACCTGAGGTCATCTCAGGCAGTGGCTCCACGTGTTGAAAATTCCTGGGCAATAGATATGCCTTTTGCCCTTCATATATGTCAGGAGATGTTGATGTAAATTTTCTTAGCTGGATGAGATAATGCATGCATATGATCAATCCTAGTACTTGGGGAGGTGATGACCTCAAGTTCATGGCCACAAGATATATACATGTCTCAAGACAAACAAACACAAATAAAAGCTTTGATTCTTATGTTCCCGGTAGAACCATTCTGGAATAAGGACGCTTCTAGGGGAAAAAAGTCTTCACTGTGTGAAATGTTTGCGTGAAGCTTACCTTTTCAAGAAAGACCTTTTAAAGCTATGTCTCACGTCAGAAAGCCATAGTTTTTCCTTCTTTAGTGTTTCCCCCCTCCTTCCTTCCTTCTGTCCTTTTTCTCTCCCCCCCCCACCGTGCTCCCTACCTATTATTCATCTAACCAGTTTGTGTACCTGTGGGAGTATTTTGATCGTTAAGTTCAGAGCAGACACTCTCCAGATGTCTCCAGGGCTATGGCCCATAATTCCCAGTCTTCCCGGTTCTGTGATATTCTTAGGGCCACAGGGAAGCTCTCAGCCATGATGCTTTTATGGAGTCTTTGTTTTTCCGTCCATCCGCGCATTTGCAGTGCTGAGGATTGGAGGTAGGGCCCCAAAAATTTGAGGCAAGCGTTTTGCCACTGAGGCAACCTCCAGCCAATGTAGAATGTTTTAAAAATATTGTCATTCTGCAGCACTTATCAGACCTCCGTCCCCTTCCCACCACCTGAAGGCAGACTGAAGTCTAAAACAGTCGAGCTTTGGCATTACAGGCTCGTCTCTGAGAAACAAATGAGTAGATATTATGTGGTTTCTGGGGTCTAGGACTTGGGGGGCCGTCTTTCTCCCCTCAAAGCACAGTATCAGCTTTGCCTTTATTCAGTTCCCTGTGACTTTTTCATGATTTTATTGAGGCACTTTTGTGGGTGCACACGTGTATGTGTGTGTATTTTGTTTGGCCAGTTTTTCATGTGTTTGTTTTTGAAAACAGAGTCTCTCAAAGGAGCCCTGGGTGACCTGGAGTTTACTATGTAGTGCAGGCTGACCTTGAACTCACGTAGATCCACCTGCCTCTGCTTGCTGAATGCTTGGACTAAAGATGTCTGCTGTCACGCCCTTTGTCATGATTTTAGGGAAGAAGTTTACTGTGAGGAATCTAAATTAATACAGCTTCAACTTAATGTCAAAATGGTCTTTATTATATTCCGGCTCCGAAAATGGACTTTGAAGCCACCTTTGAGGAGAACATGTAGGATGGGCTCTTAGCTTCCAGTTGGATAGACAATTTCCTTTCCTCCTTTGAAAAGTCCAAGGATAGGTGAGGAATTTGCATTTCTGTCGTGTTAAGGACAAGAGGAGCCAGAGCCAAGAGAGCAGAGGTCTGTCTCGCCCTTTTGCTGTGACTGAGCAGTTTATTCCCAGAGAGAAGGGCTCAAGGTTTTCCACCAGCTCCCAACCTTTTATGGGAATATCCCTTGTCATCTACTCACAATCATGCGGCATGGACTATAAGAGTGAACTCCAATTTAAATTTGGAAGTCAGATTCCCTAATTGCTCTTGTTTTTTTTTTTTTTTAAAGAAAATAATTATGGGAGGGGCAGTAGCAAAATACAAATTACGGGCAAAAAGAAAGACTCTCTCTCTCTCTCTCTCTCTCTCTCTCTCTCTCTCTCTCTCTCTCTCTCTCTCACACACACACACACACACACACACATTCTACAGTGTAGCCATCAACCTTACTAAGACATTTAGTCGCTGGAGCTCACTACTTCCAGTTTGCATGCTGCCGCCATTTGATCCCCACCAAGTCCTCTTGAAACCAGACTGTTCACTTGATGTGGGACTTGCAAACAGGAGTCTTTATATGTAAAAATCTTTTTTTTTCCCCAGTGACTAGGACTACTCAAAATGAGAGGACCCATTCTGGCATCTCCTAGCCAGCTCAGTCATGAGTAGCCCGTAGGAAGAACTGTGAGTCTTGGCCAACGCCCAGGCTTGCCTGTGAATGTAAATATAATTTCCATAATGGTCTGCACGATGGGATGGTGCCTTCCTGATGAAAGAGCAAGAGGCTGACTTGGCTGAGCTGAGAAATCGCATTTGCTACTATAAATAATAAACTTGATTTCTCTGAAAGTAGCCTCTGTGGGGAATACTGATCAGAAACATTCCCATCATCTTGGAGTCTTTAATGTGTTTTACAGCTGGGTATCTTGAGGGCATCTTTCAACAAATCTATGAACTAGATTTTCTGACTATGTCCCATGGAGAACTGGGCTCAACTGCTATTAATTTGAAGCAGGCACCACAATTCGACAATTTGGAGGAATTGTAATTGAAACGTGGTGCTTGACCCTGAGGGGTCCGTGGAAAATGAGATTTGCATTGGTGACTCCTCATGCATCATTTAGAGCCTGCTGCCAGCACATTCAAGGCTTGCTTAAATCTCAGTAACATAAATCCTTCATCCATAGCCAGTCAGTTGGCCGGTAGAATAGTGCAGCCATTTTTGTCAGTTCTCTTTGCCTGTCCTTATTTTTCTATAAGTTAGGTTACTCTGATTATTAAGGATGTTGTGACTTAGCACCTCCCTGTGGAATCTTGGTGATTAGCCAGCAGGATATATAATTAAACCATCCTTAGGCCATGACAAGAAGGCATTTGAAGTGAAAGGAAATTAGAAAGGTTCTATTGTTAATTTAACACTTACTAGATAATAAACTAAGCTAACAAAGTAATACCAACTATTGGGATCCTTCTAGAACCTTCCCAGAAAGAAGTTACCCAATGGCATTAGGCATTCACTTTTATGTCCACAGATTTTGCTAAATCATTAGGGGGCTTCCTAAGATCAGTTATTTAAAGTTTTATTTACCCTCTAAGCTGAACCACATTAAGTTACCCCTTGACGTTTCTTTCCCAGCTGACTCCATTTGTTATGTCCATGATGGTTTCTCTCCTTCCTCAAAGTATCTGAACTGGCATATGGCTATCTAGAAAAACACAAGTACCTGACAAATACTGAGATGGGTGCTCTCAGCCAATCATTGGACTGCACACAGGGTGCCCAATGGAGAAGCTAGAAAAAGGACCCAAGGAACTAAAGGGGTTCACAGCCCCATAGGAGAAACAACAGTATCAACCAACCAGTACCCCCAGAGCTCCCAGGGACCAAACCACCAACCAAAGAGTACACATGGAGGGACCCATGGCTCCAGATGCATTTGTAGTAGAGGATGGCCTTGTTGGACAGCAAAGGGATGAGAGGCCCTTGGTCCGGAGAAGGCTCGATGCCCCAGTGTAGGAGAATGCCAGGACAGGGAAGCAGGAGTGGGTGGATTGGTGAGCAGGGCTGGGGGGTCGTGGGGGGGAGAATGAGATAGGGTGTTTTCAGAGGGGAAACCAGGAAAGAGGATTAACATTTGAAACATAAATAAAGAAAATATCTAATAAAAAATGAAGAAAGGAAAAATACTATTGTATTTCCCAGCCTCCCCTTCAGTGGTCTATGTCCATAATACTAACTTCTGGCCAGTGGGGTGAGATGTGTAGAATTCTTGTCTGGATTTTAACCTTGAAGGGGCTGAGCGACCATGACTGCAAGTGTCCTTTCTAGTGTGGGGATGTGTGCAGGCTGGTGGGAGGGAGAGCAGCTGTCTGTAGTGTACAGACGGAGGCTGAGTGGGAGGGGTGGAGAGAAATCTGTCTGTGATGGTTGTCAAGCTCCTTTGGCCTATCCAGGCCTGTGAGTACAACCCACCTACCCACTTCTGAATGCTCTAAACTGTTGCACCTTATTTACTACAGCATCAAAATGTGATTCCTTCTGGCTCCCCTCCCCCACTTTATTATTATTGTGTGCGCTTTTGTATATATCTGTGTATTTGTATACATGTGACACACATGCCACGGTGAGCGCATGGAAGCCAGAGGACGGCTCTGGGGAGTCAGTCCTCTCCTGCCACCTTTACACGGGTTCCACAGATCCACCCAGGTGGCAGGGCTTAGGCATCAAACGCCTTAACCTGATAAACCGTTGCACCAGCCCAATGATTGCTTAGTTTTCAAAACTTAGACCAAACAACTATTAGACTCTGTAGCAATAAAGGTAAATAACATTCAGCAGAAGTAACAGGTCCCTGGGCTGTTTTAAAACAGCCTGATGAGAAAGCACACTCTTGTTGCTAACAGCACACTGTGGAGGCGGGGCAGGCCTTCTGGATGCTTGATTTATTAAGTGCTCTGCTTTTCCCTGTCGCGTGGCATCCCTGGTATTAACTTCACTGAGATCCCTGAAGCAAATACAGTCATGTTCTGAGCACCATGCCCAGGGAGACCTGGTTTTTTGTGGTTGCTTCTTACTGAGCAAAAAATTGCCCAGAAGTTTCTCCCTTCACCCATAATGACCTGTTCTGTTGCAACGGCCAATATTAAATAGTATTCTAGGCCGTGTTACTGGCAAAGGGAATTAAATTAACCATGAGCAGATAGACTTGCCTCTGGGCTTTTGATGGGATCCATATATCTTGGACTGCAAGGGAGAAGGACTGAGACGTTAGCATCACTGGATAGGGCAGCAATTGAGGACATGAATAACAGACAAGCCACTACAATGTCTTCTACGCAAGAAGACATTGTAGAAGGGTATGAAAATGTTGTGAATGAAAGGGTATATATTATGGGTTTGCTTCAGAATATTAGGAAATAGGAGGCAGTGTGTGGATGTCATAGTTAGCATTAGTTGTCACGATACACCTGGGAAGAGGCGATCTCCACTGAGAAACTGCCTCCATCAAACTGGACCTTGGGCATGTTTGTGGGGCATCTTCTTAATTACTAATTGATGAAAGGAAGGCTCAACTGACTCAGAGATGCCGTCCCTGAGCAGGTGGACCTGGGCTGTAGAGGAAAGATAGCCCAACAAGCCAGAAAGCAGTGTTATTTTCAGGGTCCCTGCTTCAGTTTCTACCTTCAAGTTCCTGCATAGGATGTCTTCAATGGTGAACTATAAGCCATATGAGCCCTTTTCTCCTCTGACTGCCTTTGGTCAGTGGTTTATTATGGATGGCACTGAAATCAAACTGTGTCAGTGGGGTATGAAACTGTCCGTGGACTGAAAATTGGTAGAGTTCGTATCATGTTCCCCCTCTTTTTGCATGTATTTGAAGTTGTCCATAATTTGGAACAGCTTTAAATAGAAAAAATGATTCAAATGAACAGAAGGAAAAATGAGTGGATGGGGCTCAAGGGTTAAGAGCACTTGCAGGACCTGGATTTGGTTCCAAGCATTCACACTGGCAGCCCTGTAACTTTGTAAACATCTCCAGTTCCAGAGGATCAATTGCCCTTCTCTGTCCTTTCATGACACCACACACACACACACACACACACACACACACACAGTACACAGACATACATGAAAGAAAAAACACTCCTACATATAAAATAGAAACAAAGAAATGCTAAGTAGAGAACATTGGTCATTATATGTATGTATGTATGTATGTATGTATGTATGTATATGTAAGTGAATAGCTCTCACAGAGGTGTGGCTCTTTATCAGAAACCCTGCCCTGTGCTCAGAATGGCTTAGGCCCATAGGGAGTTTGTGATATTACTGGAACTTACAGGGGTAGATTTAGGCCTGGATAACTGGCTTTCTTCACATTGCGTAACTCATTGTGCAGGTGCCTACCAGCTTCAGGCTGACTTGATTCTTCAGTATCAAAGAGGAGCAACAAGCCCACCCCCTTCTTTGAAGAAATTGCAACAGAAAGTCATGCGCTGTGATTCCATCTTCCCACATACCTAAATCAGCTCTGGCCAGGATGGTGCCCGGCCACTGGAGGTAGGAGGTATGGACTAGGACAGAAAGAGGCACAGATAGCCTTGGTTGAGGTCATCTTGTTTATTCCTCTTAAAAAACGCTAGGCATATTCTTCCATGAACATAGTTTACAGGACAGGAGAAAAACAAAAAACAAAAAACTGAAGACTTGATTAATCACCTGATTTTCCAGTCAGAGCTAGAACTGAAACATAGGAAACTAGACCTTGAGACCACATGCTGTGTCCCCAACCCAGTGGCCTGGCACCACTACATTCAGGTTTCTGCTGAGTTTCCATAATTTAGCACAAATAGTGAGCCTTGCCATTGAAGGCCACGGGACACAGTAGGGACAAGTATGGATATATTTGGAATTAGAGGGATTTGGGTCCAAAGCATCCCATTCAGGTACTGGCTATCAGTGAGTCACAGGTAAGGTCACCTGAACTTCATTCCAGAGGTGGGGAGAGTTGAACTTAGGGAACCAGAGTGGCCCGTTATATCTGCAGGGCCAACCTACAATTCCAGTTCTCACTGGCTCCGGAGTCTACGCTCCCACACCCCACCAACGACTCAGTGATGTATTGGAAAGCCCAGAGAGTTAGACAGAGACACAGGATCAACGCCCAGGTCCCTGGCTTCCATGCTGCTCAAGGAAACCAAGAATTTTTGATGGCAGGCACACTCCTTAAGGTCCTACTGTTTTCCAAGAGTTCTCTGCTCTCCATCTAAGCTTTGTTATGGAAGTTTGAACCCACTTTTAAAAAGGCAGAACAATCATTGCTGTGCTTAGTCTAGCTTTAGTTAACTTGCAAAACCAACCGTTTGTGTCCTACCCTTGTTCTTCCTCGAATTTGGAATTTCTTCTCTGTCACGGGATCATGTCATTTGAATCATGAGGCTTTCACCAAACATCTCTGAAAGACAGACTATTGTCACAAAGACAATCTTTCATGTATAAAGATGGAAGAAAAACCCAGTCAATGTTAAACTTTAATGTCTCTAGTAATATATGCATACATTATTTATTCAAATAATATATAGAAAAAATATATAAAACAACAGATTCATATTTTTACTGCATATTGAGTTGAGGTTCAAATAGTGCATCTATTGGCATTATAGATGTGTCTATAAAGTCTCTTCTTAGGTCTAGAAATTTCTGATCCATTTGGGTTTTTTTCCTTACAGTTTAGATATTTCTCCAACATCTAAATTGGGCTGTTTGGCCTAAAGAGTTTCTCACTGTCTGGATTTAACTAATACCACCTTCATGGTATAATGCCCTCAGTTCTTATACTTGTTGGGTTTTGGTAAATAGATTCAGGGATTTGTTCAGATTCATGTTCAGCCATTTATATTTGACACTGATTTTCATGAACGCTGTGTTGTTCTTTCCAGAAGCCCAATGTATTGGATGGTCAATTCTGCAGACAGATGTGGGTCTCATTAAGGGCTGCCAAATAGTGACATCCTAAATTTAGTTTTCTCGCTCTCCTTCTTCTGTACTGACATAAACAATTCTATGAGGCATCTCCATATTTGAAATATTTGCAGACTTGGTTAACTGCTCGTCCCAGTTTCATGGGTCTGGTGTGTGTGTGTGTGTGCTTGTGTGCACGCATGAGTGTACATGCTCATGTGTACGCAGGTGTGCATGTATGCATGTGCTGTGAGGGCCGGAGGACAACCTCAGGTCTCATCCCCTGGTGCTATTCACCTTGGTTTTTGAGCCAGGATCTCTCTCTGGCCTGGAACTCATCAAGGCTTCCCACCCAGAGAAAGCCAGAATCGGCCTGTCTCTGCCTTACCAGTGCTGGGATTACAAGAACACTTGGGATATTTTTGTTTTTGTTTTTCTCTTACATCTGGGCTCAGGTCCACATGCTTGCAAGGCAGGCATCTCCACAACCTCCTAGTTTTGTATTTTATATAAAAGAAAACCCTTCTCCCACTTCTCACCAGTTTAGTGATCAGATCCTGGTGATGTTTGCCTTTCAGCCTCCCAGACATTCTTTACAGAGCAGCACTGATGATATTGTGTTACTCCCTGCATTCATGAGTCACACCAGTAGGTTGTCAGTAAGATACACCTAGAGTGGTCAGTAAATACTGGTGTTCTGTAGCCAAAGAACTTCTCGGCCAGCCTGCTCTTTCCGTTTAGTTCAAAACGGTTATTGATGGCCAGAGAAGATGATAAACATATCTTTTAAATTACAATGAATGCTACTAATCATGGTGGTGTCTGCTTGAAATCACTGCACTTGGGAAGCTGAGATAGAAGGAACACGAGTTTAAGGTAGGCCTGGGCTGTATGCTGAGAGCATGGCTCAAAAAAAAAAATTACTGTGAGCCAGAGATATAGTGAAATCAGCTATTCATTTCTTCAGCAACTCAGCCTGTTTATAGTAGTTGCCCCATAAATATTCTCAAGTGAGCAAAATAATTCTTTACATTTCCAAATGAATCAGGGTGAGGCTTCGCCTATTTGCCATTCTCTCTCTCTCTCTCTCTCTCTCTCTCTCTCTCTCTCTCTCTCTCTGTGTGTGTGTGTGTGTGTGTATCTGTGAGTGTGTGTGTGTCTGTGTGTGTGTCTGTGTGTGTCTCACTTCTGGTGTAATGTTCCAGCAGCCATGCCTATGCAGAGTGATTGGGGTTTTCTACAGTACCCCCAAATTTTTTCTCCAGTGTGGACCTCTAGTAGGAAGCCTTCCAAAGCTGCTCTCATAAGGCATGTCAGTCATTTTCTTGTGAAGAAAGCCCTCCCTCCCAGACACATTTTCTTACCCTTCCTTACTCATGCTTCAGCCATGAGACAATACTTGTTCCTTGGGGGGTCCTCAGAATCATGATGCTAAGTTAGCAGGGGGATCTCTGTTCCAATAAGTGTAAGCAGAACATTTTATGGAAGAGCCAAGAGTGAAGTTAGATGCTGTCAGGTTCAAATCCCAGCCCTGTCCCCTTTCAGGGGTTGTCATTTCTGGCATCCCCTCAGCATAAACAGAGCTTCTTAGGTGTGAGCCAAAGGGTGTCTTAACCCCCCAACTCCTTACAGGAAGAAATTCAAGGTGAAAACACACTTACGTCACATCTCACATGTCACGCCAAGAAAGCAATTTGACAATGAACCTTAAAGATGGGTATGTGTTCTTCCCTTAGCTTCTGCCTCTTCTGTGCTCCTCAGTGGACCAGAAGTATGAGAAATCCTTAAAAGAAATCAGTTCAGGAAGGGCAAGGCCTAGTCCAGGTTCTCTGATCAGCAGCCCTTGACCAAGGCTTGAATGGTAGACTTTGATTTCACTTATCACTTCTAGAGTAGGTAAAATGGAATGGTGAGAAAAATTGGTTGTTCTGGTTGAGAAGAGTGGATGAAGTAGGAAAAGGCCCCTTGTGGGCCTTGTGATGGCCTTAATCTAGATAGGGGCACAGGTGTGGTCGCCTTAGTCTAGATAGGGGCACAGGTGTGCTCGCCTTAGTCTAGATCGGGGCACAGGTGTGATGGCCTTAGTCTAGATTGGGGCACAGGTGTGATGGCCTTAGTCTAGATTGGGGCACAGGTGTGGTCGGGGCACAGGTGTGGTCGCCTTAGTCTAGATCGGGGCACAGGTGTGGTCGCCTTAGTCTAGATGGGGCACAGGTGTGGTCGCCTTAGTCTAGATCGGGGCTCAGGTGTGGTCGCCTTAGTCTAGATCGGGGCTCAGGTGTGGTCGCCTTAGTCTAGATCGGGGCTCAGGTGTGGTCGCCTTATTCTAGATCAGGGCACAGGTGTGGTGGCCTAGATATCAGCAATCACCACAATCTACTGAATGTGAATTACACCGTGACACAATGCAAATGTCAGTGCTCTCAGTTTACTGTGGGGTTGAATCCCAAGGAAACTGGAGTGACAGGGAATGACAGAGTGGGCAGGAAGGGAAGAAGGTAGACACAGGTGTGTGTGCAATGTGTAAGGAAGCCAGCTGCTGCTTAGGGACAGACTAATGGCATGGTCTCAGACAGATAACTTAGGAAGTGACTTTGTGAAATCACTGTGCTCTGAAGAGTGCTGGGGTCAGGGGTGGGGTTGGGTCAGTCCTTCAGAGGCCCGGAGGACTCTCTGTTGGAGGCTAAGACTGAGACCATGGTGACCCGGCTCTGCAGCTGTCGGAATTTTGCAAGACGTTACCAGAGTTGGCTCTGACCAGAAAACCAAGCCTGTGCTCAGATCCAGGGTGGAGCACACCTGGTGCGGGTGTGGGCTCTGGCAGGGCTGCGCTGTGGCTAAGACTAAACCCTGCAAAGCCAGGATGACTATGTAACAGTCTGGTCTCCACCACTCACTAGTTAAGCAGCTTTGAGACTGTGACCTAACCTCTCTAAACCTCAGTCTGACTAGAGCTGACTGACAGAGCCCCCGGGCCTTCCCCAGAGGAGGCTGACTCTAGACAGTTGTCACGCACACCGCTAAACTCACTGCATCTTCTGTCTAGCCACAGGAACAAGTCCCCTTTGAAAACTGAACAGTCCAGATACTCTTGAGGGAGGGCAAACAGGCCCAGGAGGGAGCTTAACTGCTGAAAGACTGAACCACAGATAAGATTGCAGCTTCTTAGTCCAGTGGGTTAATACCAAGGCCAGTCACACTGTGTCAGGAAGGCTTCCGGTGAGCTTGAGACCCAGCCACTCCCAATGATAACCTAGATAGGAATGCACCATGTTGAAGCTTCCTTCCCTTCCTGTCTCAGCTCAGTCCTCTACCTATGCTTTGTGGGAACATGTTCCCAAACATGCTTACCCTTATCTCTTTGTCTCAGGGAAAACCCAACCTAAGGGCATCATGTGACTGTCACCCAAATATTGTGTTAAATGAGATAATAGAGGGAAAACCTAAGAGCAGTGCATAGTCTTGAGTAAGTTTAAATCAAGTCGAGCAACCAACTTGACTGTTCCATTACCTGGGAGAAGCAAGAGGATGGCTGTGGCATTTATTATCCAAATGAGACGTAAAATAATACCTTTTTGCGTGTTTAGGATATGTGTGCTTGTGTGTGCTTGTGTGTGTGTGTGTGTGTGTGTGTGTGTGCTACTTCCTCCTCCTCCTCCTCTTCCTCCTCCTTCTCCTCTTTTTCCTCCTCCTCCCTCTCCTCCTCCTCCTCCTCCTCCTCCTCCCTCTCCTCCTCCTCCTCCTCCTCCTCCTCCTCCTCCTCCTCCTCCTCCTCAACACTGGGACTATAAGCTTGTGCCATCACGCCTAGTTTCTTCACATATATTCTCAGGGCTGGAACTCAGGGCCTCATACTAGCACAGCAAGTGTTTTTAACCTACCAAATAATCTCCTTACTTCCTGAATTCCCTTCCTTTAAAGCAGAGGCTCATATGTATTGTGTTCTTGTCCTTCTTAACAGAGATAATAGGAAAATTAAACTTTGTGATGGAGTGATGAAATTTTCATTTCAAAGAACAGGGGATACCACACATAGGAGTCCTTCAAAGACAAAATTGATGTCAGTACTATTTTAATTTTTTGTAGAGGAAAGAAACTGAATTTTGAGAGTCAACGTTTTAGAAACCAGAAGACCATATAGCCCCAAATGGATTCATTTGGAAGACTGTTAAAGTAACCATCACAACCACACTGAGTGAAAGCAGTCGCTCCTCACACTCTTTCCGAGGTAGACCTGGAAGAGCCTTGTCCATCCTCACACCTGCTGCTTCCCCAGTCACTGGGCACAGATATTGTATATACTCAGAGAACTGATCCCGAGGCCAGGAGGCGGTAAAGGGTCTAGGGCAGTCGTCAGCCAGCTGTGGTCCAGCAGCAGTCTGGCTGGTTCTGACCCACTCTACATTGCATGACTGTCACTGCATTGGCAGCATAGGGGCAGAACAGAGAGAGAAGAGACTGTGACAGATCACACAGCCTACAAAGTTACAAACGGCCTCTGGATGGTCAGTGGAAAAGTTTGCAAACATACATGCCTGGAAGGATCGGTTTCTAAAAGCTTACCAGAAGATTCTGGTGTGGGATCAGGGTTGGCCATGTCAGAAGACAATTGTGTGTTCTGTTGACATGAGCAGTGAGCAGAGAGTCACAGAGGAGAGCGTGCTTCACACAGGTTTGCAAAGCCAAAGCAGCCACGAGAAATGCCCCCACGGGCTGCCTCTCTACCTCCTAGTATGTCTCCTCTTTCTGCAATGATGCCCTTGGCTTCAATCCTCCACTTGACCAATGTGGAGTTCACTGACAGCAGATAGTTTATTGGCCAATGGAATGTTATGACAAATAATACACCATGTTGGCTTGTCATCTGGCACTGTAAACCTCAGGCGTGCCAGCAAGTCTTCTCTATGTCATGCCACCATCTGGACATAAAACGGTGTGGAATTTTCAACAAATGGTGTTTGATGGACAAGTATGATGGAGGGCCTCTGCAGAGAAAGGCTAGAGGCGAGTGAAAGGAGCGGTACATCTTGAGAGAGGATCATGGACTCATCATTCAGCCAATGTTTCCTGTTACATTACTCTAAGCCAAGTACAAAGCCGGGCATCAAGCATGTCTTTATGCACCCTATAATTTGATGAAGGAAACCACAGTAAATAGTAATGTCTGTTGGATAACTAAATAGACAGGTTGATAGGAGATAGATGGTTGGGACTGCTGTGAGTTGTTATAGGTAAGTACAATATAATAGTGACATACACAGGCAGCAATTACCAAGTGCCTGGTGTGTCCCGGAGGATCTTTTGCATAGTTTACTCATACTGACACATTTTACATCTGCAACAGGCCTGGGGAGGTCAGGGCTATTTTAATCTACATTGTACACAAGGGGAAATGAATTAGTTAATTAGCACACAATCATCACAGGGGTGAGAAGTATAGAAACCTGAGTTTAAATATACAGTGAGTATTCTGTGTGCACGAGTTCTGAATTCTCGCATCTGACCAAATACAGGACAAATAAAAGGTCACCTTTGTGCTCTGTGTCTAAGGATTTTTGTTCTAGTCTCCTTTCCTTGAGCAACACAGTAACAAACTGACACTACGTGGAGTAATGCATAATCTAGAAAGGATTTGAAGCCTATGGTAGATGTAGTTAGATTCAATGGTATGTGCTTACAGTCCCAGCTACTTGGGAAACTGAGGTGGGAGAATCACTCAAGCCAAGGCATGGAGACGAGCTTAGCCAACACAGTAAGAGTGTGTCTAGATAAATTAGTGAGAAGTGCGTGGATGGATGTGTGCGGACTTTATGCTCACACAGTGCTAACGGATTTAGCATCACGGGCTCTAAGAACCAGTCCTAGAGATACTGAAAGACAGCAGAGCATTTGGGTTCTTTGTGTTCTATGGCTCAGCAGGGGGGTGCTGCTCTCAGAAGTTGTCTTTTAGCTTCCTTCCTGTCTTTCACAGTGGCTGGCTCATGCAAGCACCTCATAAACATAGTGCTGAATTATGAATGAGTGAATTAATTAAAACATGTATATGTATACTCTCTACCCATGTTTTCTTATGAATAATATCTGCACTGGGTCCTGCATTAACTATCCTCATTATTTTTCTTTCTCGGGTGTTTGAGCTACTACCAGCAAGCTCAAATACTGCTCCACTCCACCTCCAATACCAAGGTGAAATGCAGTAATCGGACTGAACTCATTAAATCAGTTAAACAATTCTGAAGTAGAACCAGGGAACCATAATTTGCTAAAATGTTTGAAGAATTAGTATTCAGCGAGAATAATAAAAAATAGGAAGCACAACTCACACAAGATTGCTGCGAGAAAAAAGGGCCATCGCTCATGAGCACAGAAGTGCCAAAGACATGCTTTATAGTATGTTTTCTTGGCACGGATACACTGTGCAGAAGCGTGCCTGCTGCGGAAGAAGTTAAGCTCAGTCAGTTAAGCTGATTCAAAGTATGGAGGGGTGTTTGTGTCCCCTAAAGCTTTGTGAATGTCCTTCCTTGGGTCCCTTTCACTTCATCACTTGAGACAGAGTCTCTCATTAGCCTGGAACTTTGCCAAGTAGTCCATACCTAGCCAGCAAGTCTCCAGAGGCCTCCCTCTCTCAGCCTTCCATCTGGCCATCGCTGCAAGCACGTCTCTTGGAATCCAGCTTTTTACGTGGGTTCTGAAGATTGAACTCAGTTCCTCACGTTTTCAGGGCAAGTGCGTCGCTGGCTAAGTTTTAGCATCATCCGATTCTTCTGAAGCCGCTCCGGCCCCATTGTCAGGCAGGTGCTCCTCAAACCCATGTTGACGGCATCTTTGTGAACCTGAAGCTTTGCATTTTGAAAGAAGTTGTGTCACTTTTAGTTCCACGCTGATCTCTAGACAGCAAGAATAGAATCTAGCCTGCAGAGCCTCCACTTGCAACAATGTTTCTCTGGGTGGTGTTTAAACGTTAATGGCAACTTTGGGCCTCTCGGTCATTAATACCCTGCAGGCAGTGCATTTGTTCAGCTCTAGGGATGTTTAATACATGGGAGATGAAAGAGGAGAATATTTGCTGACTATATGCTTTTTGAAGTTTTCAGACCTCTTTTATATAGTTAATCAGCCCAGCAAATGCCCACTTCAACCCTTGGATGTGGAAGGAACAGTGGTTTAGCTAATTCTTAAGTGAGGGCTCAGGGTAAATGCTTTCTTTAAAAAAAAAAAAAAAGACAGAGAAATGGAATCTCGGGTGAGATTACCCTTCCCCACATTTTTCTACCTTCCTGTGCTTTCACAGGGGAGCCGGAGCCTGCACGGTCATCGATAGGCGCTGTGTGTTGCCTCTGTCTTTCTAGTTTGCTCTTACATACTCAGCCCGTGTGCGGCCTAGGGAAAACACCCAACAAATAGTTGTAAAATGAATAGTGTGTCATGTGGACCAATGGACTCTATTTGAAAGACATCAGTGACAGCTTTCTGGACTTCTGTGCTGTGGTCTGAACTATTTGAATCCTTTATTTGGGAAAGCATTTCCTAGCAGCATGGCAAAGAGGTGGGGAGAGGAAGGGGGGAAGGTAAGAAAGATGTCCTTCCATAGTACTGGGCATCTGCTGTGGCAAGACCCCATGGCCTACAGGCTGGGTCCCCTAACCACCGCTTCTCCACTCTTCTTACTTGTGCATGTGTTTTGTCTACATGTACATCTACCATGTTCATGCAGTACCCCTAAAGGCCATAAGATGGCACTGAGTTCCCTGGAATCGGCGTTACAGATGGTTTTGAGTCTCCATATGGATGCTGGGATCACTGGCCCTTGGAAGAGCAGCCAGTGTGCTTGTCACTGGTCCATCTCTCCAGTCCTGCTTCTCCACTCTTAAGGGATTCCCAGAAGATGCTACTTGCCCTAACCCATTCTGGAGGCAGAGAAGCTAAGAGATATTGGAGGAAGCTATAACTAAAGTCAAGGAGATATGAACAAGTCACCCACCCATTACTGTAACAATTTCCAAATAAAAATGAACTTGTAGATGGAAAAAGCTTATTCTGGCTCATAGTTCAGCAGTTTGAAGTCATGGTTATTAGCTCTGTTGCTCTGGGCCAGTGGCAGGGTATCATGTTCAGAATGCATGGGAGATGAATATTGTTCACCTTATGACCAGGAAGCAAAAAGAGAGGAAGAAGAAGAGGCCAGGGTCTCATTATTCCCTTCAAGAACATTTCCACAGTGATCACAAGTTCCTCTATTCAGCCCCACCTCGTGAAGGTTCTACATTCACCCCACAATAATGTCACCCTGGGGAGCAAATCTTTATCACATGGGCTTTGGGGAGATACTGTCTACTGGAACTACAGCAGGAAGGCACTAACACATGTTGGCCGCAAATGCAGAAAACATCCTTAAGGCATTTCTTAGAAATAGTAATCTGTGCTTTGAGAAGGAACTAAGTTGTTCTTTGGGGGAGGTTTATTTCAAACATGTTTGTATATAAAGAAAAAAAAACACCTATCTCATCATTAGGGACTGAGAAATTAAAGGGGATCTGTGACCCCAGACTTTAAATGCTGCCACCCTGGCCAAGCTCCCATTTTAGTGGACAACTCAAAGAAACCTCTTTGAGTTCTTGTGTCTGTTGAAATGCTGCCAGAGACACTACTACCTAGTAGACTGTTGCCATTTCCATTTCTCTACCTTTCTTTTCAATGTTATCTACATTTTTTTGTTGTGTTTGTATGAAAGCAAGGCATGCTTAGGGACTCAGAAAGTACAAACCAAGATCTATAAAGTAAAAGAAAAGAAAAGCTACTCATAGATCCCTCACGGGACACAGCCCTGAGATTCTGCACCTTTCTTCCCCACTCTTTGTTTAGACACTAGTAAACCAGAGCCACGACATTCACACTGTTGCTAACATGTGTACTGATTATAGACAGTTTCTGTCTTGTTAAATATGAGAATGTAGTTCCCTTTCTTCCTTTACTCTTTAAATTTGGTTTGGTAAAACTAAGCCTCACTCTCTGTGGTTATGAATGTACTACATGTTAATTGGAGAAAGGCATGTACACATATGTACATGTTCATAGGCAGATCCTGCATGCTTGTGTATGTTTATGTGTCTGTGTAAATTTGATCACTCAGAAAGGAAGAAATTCCATCTTCTAGAGCTTCAGTCAGCAGACTTTTTCTCTCAAGGGTGAGAGTGAGTATTTTCAACTTTGTTGGGCCACATAGTCTTATACCCACTCAGCTCTGCTATTGTGGTGAACAGTTAGCACAGACACTATGTAAGAAAATGAATATGGTTGTGTTCCAAAGGCTTTATTTAGCCATCCCAGGGTCTGTAGTTTTCTGACCCTTGCTCTCAGTATGAACACTAATAACCATACTTCCAGAAATGCATGTGCTTTCTCCACCACAAATCAGAATTATGTTCTACAAGCGCCACCTTGGATGTTTAAATATTTATTGCCGTCTGTGATGTGCCAACTCACATACGGTGGTGCAGATAATAGTGAATGTGACAAATAAGGACCCTGCTCTTGGGGAGTTTACTGCAGGAGCTTGCAATTAACATAATGTGTGCTGTAAAAGCAATGGGGGCAGTAATGGAGAAAAATCAGAATTCCAGTCTAGCATCGCTTTTGCTACCAAACCTCTGTTTATCGGCATTTAATTTCCCTAATTGTTTCTGTAGCAGACTACTGCACTATCATAAATGTTCTTAGGCTAAATCTTTGTTCAAAGGGGGGAAAACTATCATTTTCTTCTTAATATGAATTCTCTGCAGTAGAGTATCCAAGTCAAAAGTCACACATATTATCTCAGTCGTTTGCTATTCAACCGCTTTCTGGAAATCTTAAGCTAACTTACATTTTCACCTAGCCTACTCATTCCCCCCGCCCCCACCTTCTTACTTCCTTTCTGCAAATACACCGATTTTGACAAACAGACAGGGTAAAATGAAAGTGTCATTGGACTGAGTCCCGAGACAGAGACGTCGAGGTAGGGACTCATTTGTGGGAGCAGGAATGTGGTTTCTGATGTTTTGTCTCCAGGGGCTTCCTGTGATTTGGTCCCTAAATAATAGTTAGAAATAAATCTCACGAGTTCCTCAGAGCTTGCCGACACCAGCTATTAACTGCCTTCATCGTGTGCCAGGGACTATGCTAAACCGTCCGTGCGCGCATAAGCTGAGTTAAGCCTCAGCGTAAAATGACGTGAAACGGCTCCGACTTAAGCCTCACAACAGCATGTATCTGAGAAGCTACAAAGAGCCAGATGATGCTAAAGCCTCTGCCCCTGACCATGTGACTCTAGAGCAGAAGCCGTAAGTGGGCAGCCCTGCCAGCTGCTGGCTTTGGTTTGAGTGGTGTTGGCCAGCACCACAGCAAGCTCACTGACCTAGAGACGTTTAAGAAAGCCACTAAACACCTGAAGGAAATTAAAATCCCTAGGCAAGCCGGAAGTTCCCATCTCACTTGCTGGCAACTGGGTAGATCAGAGGATAGCTCCTTCTCATGAGGATGCTGAAGACCAGTCAGAAATTCACCAGTGATTGCTGTTGGCAGACCGGAGAGCTGCGAGGACCATGCAGCGTTTGACTCCACAGCTGACATACTGCTCTCCTTTATTTACCCATCTTGGTTTGATAATTGGCTCTGCTATTAGTCCCTGGAAGTCAGGATGGGACTGAAGAGGAAAGACAGACGCTCCAGCCCAGTGCCACCAATCAGCACGAGACACACTGGGTCACGTGGTTTGAGTGCATGGCCTCTGCAGACATGGGAGAAAGTTGAGAGGATCTCTGAGGCATAAAAGCTGGGATGCAGGCGTCTGCAGGATGCTGCAATCCAAGAGTCTACTGGATGACTTTTCAAGAGACCTCTGAGTGCCTGTGCCACTGGCCAAGCCCACCTCCTCCCTGAGACATCTCAGCTGCCTGCAGCTTCAGCAAACTCCCCCATCTGCAGACTTCTGGAACTGTGTTGTCCAGGATGGATGCCAGTGGTGACAACCAGCTACTGAGCATGTGAACTGTGGCCAGAACAAATTAGGAGATGGTGCAGGTATAAAGTGTAAGGACATCCTGATTTCAATGGCTCATACACAAAACGGAATGAAAATAATGCCTCAGTAAAGGTATACTGCTCAGAGGTGAAGATAGTAATAGTTTGACTATGTAGCGTTGTCAAGATTTTATGCTTATGGCTTTGGGAAGGGGCTGCACATGTGTGTGTGTGTGTGTGTGTGTATCAGAGGTCAACACAGAGTGACTCCCCTGATGCTGTTCATTTTTTCTTTTGAGACAGGGTCTCTCTCTGGGCTTGAAGCTCACCAAGTAGACTAGGTAGACTGACTGGTAAGCCCTGGAAATCTGTCTGTCTTCACTGCCCCAGTGCTAAAATTGCAAGTGCATTGCAGACTTCCAAATGTGGATTCTTGGTATCCAACCCAGGTCCTCACGGCTTGCAAAATCACTTTACTGACTGAGCTATGACTCCAGCCCAGGTTAGATACATTCATAAACTTACTCTACACATTTCTGTTTCCTTTGGTGTGCCTACTACAGAGGTGCACATCACACACACACACACAACCGTGTATCCATACATGTAGCTCATGTGTTCTTAGAATCTTAGACAGCTTCACTGTGGCACTCAGACCCAGCACAGGGTTGCGCCTCCCCATGGCTTTGGCGTCTTGCTTCTTTAAATCCTCTGGGCACAAAGCAGGACTGGTGCTTCCTCACTCCCGTTCCATCACTGTCTGCCCACGTGACCCTTCTGTATTAGAGATGCAGTATGTGTTTGATGATGATGCTTTCAGTCAACAGAGCAGGTATCCTTAGCTCTCCTTTGCAGAAAAGGAAATTGAGATAGAAAGTTTAAGGTTATTCAAGGTCGCCCACCAGGCAAGTGGCAGGAAATAGAATTGCAACAGTCTTGCTTGGTCATGGGGACTTTCTCCTTCAGTGCTAAGCCAGTTGTGGATCCTTCACCCCCACCACTCGCTCTCTAACACCGTCCTCTTTATTGGTGTGTGCACGCTTATGACCATGCTTAGTAGTGCATCTTTCCCAATAGACCTCATGTGAGAATTGACATTATTTCCCTCCTGGTCTTTGTCATCCCCAGGCCTCACGCATGCCTGGTGTTTTGCAAGCACTTAGCAATGGCTCTTCAGCATGTGAGGAAGTAAATGATCAGGCCGCCACCATCATTATAAAAATTCGTACTGAATTCTATTTTCCTGCAGAGGATTAGAACAAATCACAGCAGTCCTTGAAAACCATTCCTCAACAACCGTGATCTAATGAACACTCATTTTGTATTTTATTTACTTGGATCTCTGTTATACAAAGAGATCCGCTTTGCAGGAGTCTAGGGAGGAAACCTCTGCTGCCCCATCCCAGTTTAGTGTGTGGTCGTTCCCCAAACCATCACAACCAAACAGGCAACCTGTCTTTTGTCAAAAGAGAGAGGACATGTATCCTTAAAACAGCTGTGTGCTGGCTGTTGGCAGAGATTTGCTACAAAGCTGAGGTGTTTTTTTTTTAATTATCTTGCCATAATTTATTCATTACAGAAGGGATGGATCTAAATAGGTTGAAGCATGCCAGGACCACCTAATGCTTGCAAGACAGGAAACCATCCAGCCCACCAAAGGAGAAAAGACAGCCAGGCATGCAGAGAGGAATGCTAAGCTACAACCCATAAAGAATGGTCAGTAACTCCAGCTTCACCATGTACTGTCTGTCTGTCTCTCGAGGCTTGGATAAGGCACCGTTCCTCATTGCCGTGAACTTCAGTCGATGGAGGAGAACAGCACACGGCCTGTGAATCACTTGAATGAACGCTGGCATTTTCCAGTGCAGACATTACATATCATGCCATTTACATGTGAACTGTTCACATAGGCAAATGAGCTGGCTCCCTGATGACTGTCTATTGGGGAAGGCTATGAAACCCTTAAGTGGTAAAGCTTTGATAATAGAAGCAGGTCGCAGGACAGAGAAGTAGGTTACAAACTTTATAGTCTCCTCCCACTCTCTCTTCACCCTCAGCTTCCACAGGGCAGATGCAGAGTGGACAGCTGGTCTCCTGCTCCCACCTCCAAACCTTCTCTGCCATGATGGCATGTGTCTGCTTAAACTGTAAGCCAGAATAAAGTCTTTCTCCCTTAGGTTGCTTTCGTCAGTCTATCTTCATACCCTAGCAACCGGGACGATAACACATACGCCCATCAATTACAGCTTGCTTTCCCACCAAGCCAGGATACATTTCTGTAAACCCACCCATGGCACTTCCCGCAGCTGCCCGCCATCAATGCCTGATTATCGGCAAAGCACTAGTTCTTTCTAGAGTCACAAGATCAGAGGTAGAAATCATTTGACATTTGTTTATTTGGGGTAGGAAAAGAAGAGAGTAGGCTAGCATAGTTTTTGTTTCCCAGAATTTCCTTCCTTGCTTCCCCTGGCCACAGTGATATCAAAGGTTAACAGTGAGATGGCAGAGACCCTAAAAGAAGCTCTTTTGTTGGTTGTATGAGGGGATCAGAGTTATAATGTAGTTGGGTAATTTTCCAAATTGGAGAGCTATAGATTCAGTGACAGAGCCTGTCACAAAAAAATAAAAGACTAATAAAAGATAAAGACTAACATATTCAAAATTAAGCTCTGGCCTTTACACTTCACACACACACACACCTTACACAGGCATATACCACATACATACACAGAAATTAAACTTCAGCGGAGTTAACTCAGTGGTAGAGTACATCTCTAGAAGATAAGCACTCCCTAGCACCTCAAAAAAAAAGAACCTAAGTAAGTAAGTAAATGAGGGAAGAGGAGAGAGAGAGAGAGAGGGAGGGAGGGAGCGAGAGAGAGACATTAGTTCTGTGGCCTTTCATCTTCTAGGAAAGTCATTCTCTGCACTAGCGCACAGAAGTTTAAATCTCAGCAGCAACATGGGCAACTAATATCTCAGAATTTTAGATTCTGTCCAAAGATTAGCTGGCCAGCCAGCCCCAGGGCTCCTCCATTCTCCATGTCCCCAGTACTGAGGTTACAGATGTGCTCTGCTAAGCACATTGAGTGGTAAGGATCTGAACTGTGGTCTTCAGGCCTGGCTAGCAAGAATTTTACAAACTAAGCCATATCTTAAGCACCTAGCATTTTGAGGTTTGTTTGTTTGTTTGTTTGTTTGTTTAGTCAAATAGTGGGTGGAGCAGGATCTATGTACAATGTAGCGGTGAAGTGCTACATTGTTTTTACTCCGTGCTCAAAAGAAAAGTGTTACCTTCCGAGCCCTGCCTGCCGAGGTACCCAGGCAGCAGGGATGCTTGGTTTCATACAAGTCTACCAATTTGAGCATGACTTGGCAAACTACTCTCCAGAATAAGGGCATACCAGTGTTTAGTGGACGGTGCCAGGAGGACAAAGGTCCCTGGAGGAAATGCAAAGAAAGGGTTGTCTTAGTCACGTCTCTGTTGCTGTGCTGAGAGACTATACCCAAGGCAACTTAAAGAAGAAAGAGTTTATTGTGCTTACAGTTTCAGAGGGTGAGTTCATGAGTATCGTGATGGGGAGCATGGTGGCAGGCGGACACGATACCAGAGCAGTAGCTGAGAGGTCACCCCATCCAATCCAAAAGCAGCAGGTGGAGAGAGAGCAAACTGGGAACCCCAGTGACCCAACCCCTTAAATAAGGCCACGCCTCCTAAGCCTTCCCAAACAGTTCTACCCACTGGTAACTAAGCTTTCAAATGCATGAATTTGAATGGCTATAGGGGGAATCCTCATTAAAACTACCCTATGAAGGTGATGAGCTGTTTGGGGTTTTGCTTTTATCACTTCCAAGAAATTCCAGTTCATTGTTTGTTATGTATCCACTGAAAGTTGGTTTGTGGGGAAGATTTTTATATACTTAATTACCATTTTGCATTATGCAAGGGGGTATAATCCTTGTTTTTTTTTTAAAGAGATTCTGAATATGTACTTTCACAGTTTCTTCATTTAGACATATAAGTAACATGTATTGTCATTAACTCTGGTTTACCACATTTGTGAAATGGTGTTCTTAACTGAGTATCCATCATCAAACAACAACAACAACAACAACAACAAACCCAAAGAACATGTACACATTGAGAAATGTCCAGTGCTGCATGCTGGGAGGTCACTATGTGTCACAGTTAATAAGCCCTCAGCAAGATCATTCTCACAGCAGTGCAGTGTGTCAAAGGAGTGGCCTGCCCTGCCCCATTGTGCTGATGAGGGAACCGAGGCTAGAGAGAGTTAAGTAATTCCTGGGGCCTCCACATTATTAAGCATTAAAGAGTAGGTGCCGATGATAAACATGTGACCCCAGAGGTCACCCTCTCAGCTTCCCCAGCTTCCTCCTCCAGCCCTCCCCCACCCCCCACCCCCGGGAAGCTGCAAGTGCTTATCTCAGAGTTGCAGCTGGAAGTCGGTCAGCAGTATTTTGCTTGTATTCATCTGATTTTTCAGAAGTTTCTACTCTGTACCCATGATGGTGTAAAAGAAAAAAGAAAGCCAAGGAGAGTAGATCTCTCGTGGCTGAGAGTCAGAGTTGGAGGCAGGTCCGAATCTTCTGAATTGATTATCTGACTTTCATTTGGCTGAGGCTGGTTTCTCTTTCTGTGAAACAGGATTATTACCATGAATGACTGGATCTCTCCAGCCCCATCTGGGTGGAACGTCGTTCACATTCTTGTGACTGAGGGTCTAGGCTTCTCTTTAAATGAACTCTGTTGTCTTTTCTTTCCCCTGCGTGTGGAGGGGAGGTTATGATAATTTAAGAATAAAAACTCAGTAGGTTTGTGGTTTGAAAATCTGCACTGGTTTCTGTGTGAAATTCTCTTCTCACCAGGTTCCCAAGCTTCTCCTAACAAACTCATTGGAATACAGTTTGGGCTGCTTTCACATGAGCTTCCCCTCTGGTGAGCTGACTTTCCTGGTCATGTTAGTTCTAAATTTAGTGTTCTTGTTGGGCGGAGGTGCTAGAAGCGGTATTAGAAGTAAAATACTGTCTTGGTAACTTGGTTGCATTTATAGATCTTGAGAGGCCTTAGTGTGATAAAAGTCTGAGTTATGCATTGCATTAAGCAGTTATATAAAGCCTGTTGAATATTAATTTTGTAATGATTCACCTTATAATTTTATGAGGCTGGATATAAAAAGATTGTGTGAATAATTGAGCCCCTGGTCTATAAAATGAACATAGAGAAGACAGAGAGTAATTGGAAGTGAAGAAAGCAGAGACTTACTTTTCCTTCTTTTTCTAACTCAGCCCTAGCCCTTCCTGCAAATCCAGCCCTCCACAGTTTCTTAGACCACTGTATGAATGCATGCATCACACTTTGGTTTTCATGGGGGAGTGGTTCTAGGACCCCTATGGATATCAAACCTGTAGGTGCTACATTTCTCACATCAAATGGCAAAATATTTATTCATCTTCATGTTTACTTTAAACCATCTGTGGACTGTTTATAAAAATCAATACCATGGAAATGCTGTGGGGTAGTGATTGTGCTGGGTTGTGCATCTTAATGTTCTCAGCATAGAAACAATACTAGTGTAGTTCATGGAAATGATTATTACACAGATGCCCCTACCACAAGTTGAATATGTGTCTCAAAGGCTCATACTCTGCCCACAAAAGAACAAATATTATGTCCTTTAAGAAATAAGAGACAAGATGGCATTGAGGTGCATCCTTGTAAACTCAACACTTTGGAAGCTAGGGAAGGAGCCTCTCCAAGAGTGCCAGGCCAGCCTGGCCTACTGAGTGAGGCTTTGTCTCAAAGTTAACCAACTAATCAATCAAATTATACTGAACAAAAGAAGCCTAACCCCCCAAAGAAATCAGACTGTGTGGTTCCATTTGTGTGGTTCTAGGCACACTCCATTAACATACAGTGAGAGCACATCGCCAGTGGCACGAGGAAACAGGAGGGAGGGAAGAGGAAACACAAGTACAAGGGAGTATGAAGGAGAATTTCAGGGGTTAGAGACATTATGTGTCTCCATAACGATAGTGGGTGTGTCCTCTATTGTGTCTAATGTCCTGGAAAGCAAAGCAGAGCTGGGTGAGTAGGTTCTATCAGGCACTGGTCCAGCGGGGAATGCTGGGAGTGTTACAGCTTACAAGAGAGCCGAGAAGGATTTGGGCAGCCATTACAGGGCAGGTAACTGAGGTCCCAGGACTCTCATCAACTACCACAGCAGTAACAGCAACAGAAGCTGTTAGTGTCAGGTGGTGCTGACATTGATGAAAGACTCTTGAACCTGGCCAGTCAGGTAGGTCCAAGGTCAGCAATGAATGCATCCCCAAGTGTTACAGCTCAATAAAAACAGACACTCAGGGATGATCCTGGTGAAATAGCTTGTGCCCTTTGTTACACGTGGGCATATTCCATGTGGAGACTATATAAACATGGAGCAGTGAGGTGGGGTTTAGGGGTAGGTGTTTTATTGGCTCCGTTTGAGATGTTAGTTGTGTTCTGTTTGCATGGGGGAAAACTTCATGTGTTTCCTTGCATGGCTGACTGCTCATGTTCCTCTCAGTGGGTTGTCATGGTTGTGCGTTCCAGTGCACATGTAGAAATGGGTAGAGGGTGGCTCAGCTCCTGCCAATCTCAGTTCTCTGAGATCCCAATGTCTGAGTTCACTCATAGGATTAAGAATGCATATATTTGTCAATATCCATTGGACCTTATAATTGGGTCTACTTTATTACATATTATACTAAAGTATTTGTTATTATGTATACATGATGGAGTCACCATTGCATGCATGCAGAGGTCAAAAGACAGCTTCATGAGCCATTCGGGTCAACAGGCTTGGGCTCAATGTTGAGGTTTCCCTTTTCTTTACCTTTGGTTGCTGGAATGGGGCTGGAGCGTTGATACCATGTGCATGTGGAGGTCAGAGGACAGCTTGCAGGAGGAATCGGTTCTTTCTCTCCACCATGTAGGTCCCAGGTAGACTTGGGTCATCAGTCTTGTTAACAGATTCCATTACCCACTGAGCCATATCACCAGCTCACAGATTTTATCTCTTTTAATGGCCTTTACAGTGTCTTCCTTATTGATTCATTAGAATCTCTGGATCTGGCCCTCTATGATCCTGACTCAATCAAGATTCTGGTATTTATTTATTAGAGCAACATTTCTTAACCTGTGGGTCGCAAGCCCTTTGGGGGGGGGGGTATGAACAACCCTTTCACAGGGGTCACCTAAGGCCTTTGGAAAACATAGATATTTACATTACAACTCATAACAGTAGCAAAATTACTGTTTTGAAGGAGCCATGAAAATAATTTTATGGTTGTGGTCACCACAACCTGAGGAACTGTATTAAAAGGTCAAAGCACTAGGAAGGTTTCGAACTACTGCATTGGTGATGTTGGGTCCCGTAGTCACAAATATAACACAAATACAGGACTAGGGACAGCTCAGTGCTAAAGCACTTAACTAGGATACGTGATTCCTAAGGTTCAATCCCAAATATAATAAATAAATAATAGGTATGATATTGACACTTGGCCAATGTCACAGAAGTGATGGATGCCCCAAAAGATACTTATAAGTCATATTAGGCAGAAAAATTGCTTTCCCTGGTGCTGTTTCACTCAGAGAGCTAGAGGAAAATTATCTTGACTTGAGGCTAATAATCCAAAGGATCGATCCCCTTATTTAGGCTGTAAATGACTTACCCTTGTACTGAATGCTTGACAAGAGCACAGAGGATCTGAGCAAGTTCCCTCAGCACTTGGAAAAGATAAACTTCCATTTGCGCCTGCCATATACTTTTCAACCCACTCAGGCTCCACACCCTTCACATTCAGTAGTAACAGCCTACACAACTGTCCCCTCACATCAAGCAGCATCGAGAGAATTGTCATAGCTGTCACAGAGGATTAAATTCATTTGTCTCTTACGCTTTTTGAGGAAAAAAACGCCATATTAGAGAACTTAACGGGTTCTGGGTGATAGGACAGTCACAGCATGAGCTGTGCCTCTCCTAAAAATGATCAACTTGCCTCCTAGACAGGAAAATATGAAGAGGAAACTCTGTGACGTTGGCTCCAGATTTAACCTAAAACAACACATGCATTCACTTGAGAAGTGGCCAGTCAGTATCTACTGCATGTCTTTTCCTAGGAAGGGGCAGGAGGCAATGAACAGGAGAAGCACCATCTTCCCTCTATTGAGTTGAGCTGGAATAGTTGGATGAGTCCACTAAGTGAAGATGCAGAGAAACAGTTGCCCTAGGAGAGGACAAAGACACTGTGGTAAGAGGGAGAGTGGCAGACAAGGAGGGTGACCAGATCGAAGGGAAGGTCTGCATGGAATGAGGTTAAGATGCATATGGGAACCATGATGGGGCTAAAATCCAAGGTTTAGTCAAACAAGAAGGCACTGAAGGGTTTTAAGCAGGAGGGAAATGAATAGTTCTATCACTACAGCTGTCATGTGAAGAAAAAGTTGTCTTGAGTCAAGTCAGAAAGCCAGGGGTGAGGGGGATGGCTGTACCTCTGAAGGGCTTGCCACACAAAAGCGTGGACCTGACTCAGACTTCTTAGCACTAATGTAAAAGGGCAGGCATGGCAGTATGTGCCTGTAATCCCAGAACTAGGGAGGCAGAGACAGGGGGATGCCTGTGGCTTGCTGGGCAGCCACCTGGATCAATCAGTCAGCTACAAGTTCACTGAGAGATCCTGTCTTTAAAAACTAAGGAGGGGAGCAATTAAGGACACCATGTGTCAGTGACCTCTGACCTCTGCATGCATGCACAGACACACACAGAGACACACAGATACACCCACAGATACACACAGACACACACACACAGACACACACACACACACACACACACAGGCTAATGGCACAGTATAAGGAAAGACACCCTTGCTTGTACTATGGTGATGACATCATAGATTAAGGAATGTATCATAGGAGAGAGTGCTCCTAGGGCTGGACGAATGGGAGGACGGTGAAGAAAAAGAACAGGTAGATTATAGGTAACCAAGCAGTTGGTGGGAGACTATTCCAGGAGATGGTCTGGAAAGTTGGGTAGGGTGTGTACATCCTTTGTCAGCCCTAAGAGTAGTAACTAGGCTACTCTGAAGGTCACAGGAGCGATGTTTATAAACATGCAAGAGGAAGAACTCTACTTGTAAAGACGTCTTTTTTCCCCTCTCATGGTTCTTCAGACCTTTAGCAGGTTCTGGAAATGTCTGTGATGGCTATTCCCAGTTGTCAACTTGACTATTTCTGGAATGGAGGACACACTTGTGATCTAAATCTCAAGGCAGGGAGACACAGGCTTTTGATCTGGATCTTGAAGTGTAGTGGCCATGCTTAGGTCCAGACAAGGGGATACATACCTTTAATCCCAGGAGACAGAAGCAAGCAGATCTCTAAGTTTAAGGCCAGCCTGGGACAGAGCAAGTTCCAAAAACAGCTTAGATGCAGGTGGTATACACCTTTAACCTGGGTAATACCTTCTGCTGGAGCCTACATAAAGACAATGGAAGGAGAATGTCTTCTTCTTCTTCTTCTTCTTCTTCTTCTTCTTCTTCTTCTTCTTCTTCTTCTTCTTCTCCTTCTCCTTCTCCTTCTCCTTCTCCTTCTCCTTCTCCTTCTCCTTCTCCTTCTCCTTCTCCTTCTCCTTCTCCTTCTCCTTCTCCTTCTCCTTCTCCTTCTCCTTCTCCTTCTCCTTCTCCTTCTCCTTCTCCTTCTCCTTCTCCTTCTCCTTCTCCTTCTCCTTCTCCTTCTCCTTCTCCTTCTCCTTCTCCTCCTCCTCCTCCTTCTCCTTCTCCTTCTCCTCCTCCTCCTCCTCCTCCTCCTCCTCCTCCTCCTCCTCCTTCTTCTTCTTCTTCTTCTTCTCTTTTTTTCTTCTTCTTCTTCCTCTTCCTCCTCCTCTTCTTCCTCTTCCTCCTTTTCCTACTCCTCCTCTTCTTCCTCCTCTTCTTCCTTCTCCTCTTCTTCCTCTTCTTTTTCCTCCTTCTCCTCTTCTTCTTCCTTCTTATTCATCTGCTTGCATTTACCTGCCAGCACATCTGTTGGAACCTACTTTTTCAGGATTCCAGCTTATACAGAAGACTAGCGGGAGCACCTACCCTCGTGGGACTAAGTAACTACTAGACTCTAGGACTTTGCATTCACAGCTGCCCATTGTTTGGTTAGTTGGATTGCAGGCTGTAAGTCATTCCAACATTAAATTTCCTTTAAAATACAGAGACATCGCATAGGTTCTGTGACTCTAGAGAGAGTCCTGACTACTACAGTGTCCTAGTCTTCCAATCACGGCTCTATCTTCCTAGAGCCATCTGCAGAGACACCAGAGCAGGGCAGACGTTTCTGCCTGCTGTTGTTTATTGGTTGTGCTGTGTTTGAGCATCCTGCTGGCTATGCAGTGAATCTCCTAGGAGGTTACTTTAGCTTTGTGAGCCTTTTTGGAAAATTGCCTGTTTTTGTTAATTACGGCTTAGAAATTACTCTGTCAATACTTTTGGAGCCTGGGAGTCTAAAAAATTACAGGGTGCTATTAAATATTTAAGAACTGCTTAATTTCTCCATGTGATAGGTGATTTTAGTTGCAATATGATCCTTGGGCTGTTACCGTCTTGTTTGGAGTCACAGATCCAATTTTTCCAATTAAAACAATTTTTCCCATAGATCTTGTTGTTTGTGGAGAATCGTAAGACTGAGCCAAGAGCAGAGGTATTCAGGGGCTGGGGATGCAGCTCAGCTGGCAAAGCTCTTGCCTAGCATGCATGCAGCCCTTGGTTTGATTCAGAAGCACATAAACCAGATGTGGTGGTACGTGCCTGTCATCCCATCCTTTAGGAAATGGATGCAAGGGGGATCAAAATTTCGAGGTCACCATTAGGTACATTGTAGGTCCAAACTCAGACATATACACACACACACATGCACTGAAACAAAATGGAGGCATCATCTCAGCTTATGGAGATCTTGTTAAACCCAAACTCCTAAGAGCAATGGGGAATAAAAGGGCTTATTGAACCAGGACAGATGCTAGCCAGAAAGGACCATGTCTTGAAACAAGTTCCCACCATGACAAGGAGCAAGACAAGAATCCAGTTGAAAATAAATCCATCCGTGAGACCCAGGGACCTCGGCAGTGTTCCTGTGAAAACTAGGAGAAAGATGGTCTAATTCACTCGGTTGAACCAACACTAGCTCTAGACAGGAGGGTGGGGTAATTGAGACAGAGGTTGGGAATGGAAGGAGCATCAGGAGAAGCTGGCGTCATAGGCAGGATGCTGTGGTGCCTGCACATACCCAGGAAGCTCGAATAGTTCTCATTCGGCCCGGAGCTGTTGGGCAGCTCTGCCCTTGTGTTTCCTCTCCTCCATGTCCAGCTCTTACAATTAAATGTAGGGCATTGATCTTGATTGTCAACTTGATTGCCTCTAGGATCATCTAGATGCCAACTCTCTAGGCATCGCTGTGGCAGGAGTGCTGCAGTCTAGATTGGGTCGAGGTGAAGAGACTCACCCTAACTGTGGGGAGCTCCATTCTACAGTCTGGAGTCCCAATGTGAATAAAAGAGAGGAAGTTAGCTGAGTGCCAACGCTGATTGCTCTCTGCCTCCTGAGTCGTCCAGAGTGGCGGTGACCATGCTGCTGCCCTGATGCCTTCCGGGCTGCAAAGCCCTTCCTTTCCCAAGTTGTGTGTGAGGGCTATGTTCTTACAGCAATGAGATAAGTAGCAGAGATGCCTCTGAAGTTTGTCTCCTATTAGAACCCATTGGGGAATGTTAGCTTTAAAAAATATTTGGGTTCTTTTCTTCCTCGTTGAAAAAGGAGAGGGGGAGGGGAGAGAGAGAATAAATCTTGGAAAAATTAGAAATTTTTAGATTAGAATTAGAATTAGAAAAATTAGAATCTTGGAAAAGTCTAGAAAAAAATTAGCTATAACCCAATTCCAAAAATTAAAAAAAAAAAACAGGAAGAAAGAAATGATGAAATGTTATAGTTTGCATAAAATTGTAGAGGGAGCCAGGCAGTGGTAGCACATTCCTTTAATCCCAGCATCCTGGGAGGCAGAGGCAGGTAGATTTCTGAGTTCGAATCCAGCCTGGTCTACAGAGTGAGTTCCAGGACATCCAGGGCTACAAAGAGAAACCCTGTCTCGAAAAAACAAAACAAAACAAAAAGAAAGGGAATTATTATTTTTTATAGCAAAACTTAATCATAGTTCTAGTATCCAATGTATACATTTGCCACAGCCATCGGATCTCCAGCTCTGAATACCAGGACGGTGTCTCTCACACAGTCTGACTCAGCTCTATCCCAATGCTGACTCGGCTGCTGTTCAGAGCTCACAGACTGAGGGCTCAGTCCCCCTAGACACCAACCACAAGCCCCAGGCCTCTGGGCCTTCTGACCAACTTAACACAAATTGGGGTTCTTCTGCCCCTCCTCAGAGCGAGCAATGCCCTAGCATCTCAGCACTAGCATCGGCAGCACTGTGCTGCTGATACCTTTGCCATAGATGAGAAGACGTGAAAGGCTGGATGAAGAGGGCCAGCTCTGTGGAGACATAATACTTTTCTATAAGAGTTAGGCTTCTTGTATTGGATCAGTCATAGTGTCTAATCTACAGTGGACAGAGAGGTAGATGTAGGATGAATGTGCAGATGCTTATAAAGGGATGAAACATATTCCAGCATTGAAAGCTGGACGGAACTAAAAAATATTTTGAGTGAGGAGACATGTTTTCTCTCATGCACAGATTTTAGGTTTCGATTTTTATGTATGTATACTTACGTGGAGGTGAGTGCAGGTAGAGATCATGAAACTAGACAAGGGGACCGTACATGTAGGGGGAGGGGGTGCAGGGGCTCTTAGAACATGTGGCATGAAAGTGGTAGGGGCTGGGCTGTGGTTGAGAGCACTTGCAGAGACCCTAGCTTCTATTTCCACCACCCACAGGCTAGCTCCTGGCCACACAGGGCTTCTGGCGCCCTCTACTGGCCTCTGTGGGCACTGCATGTACATGGTGCACATGTATACATAAAATTAAATAATTTTGAAAGAAATAAAGTGAAGAGAATAAGAAAAGGAAGAAGGAGGGGATGCATGGAGAGAGGAAAGGAGTGAGGGAAGAAGAGAGGGATGGAGGGAAAGAGGGAGGGGGAAGTAGGGAGGGAGGGAGGAAGTGAGAGAGGGAGGGAGGGAGAGAAGGAGGGTAATTCTAGGAACAGAATGTGCTAGTGGGAAGGAAACTGGGACATGAGAAAGTGGGGTGAGGACAGGAAGAGATCAACTAAGTGTGCATGAAAATGCCATGAGGAATTCTATGCTTTGTATGTTCCTTAAAATCTCTTTGAAAATGATTTTATAAAAGTTTCCAACCAAAAAAAACCCTGTTAACAGCTATCTCTCAGGAGTAGACCTGGTTAGAGCAGGGCGTGTGACTTTCACTGTGTTAAGCCCTTATACCCCGGGTGTGCAGAGGCACGAACGGTTTTTATGGTGTGTCCACCGCAGTCGAGTTGAGAGACTGCAGGTGTCTGCATAGCATTTGCTCTTTGGGAATACACCTGTGCCACATGACAGAAGGCACACCAAGGTGAAGGAGGGTCACTTGCTTGCTTGTCTAACAGCCAGCTACCGACTGACTACCTACTATGTGCTACTGTTGTAAGTGCTGGAGGCAGTGGAAAGAATAAGACCGTATGGTCCTCGATCCTGTAACGTTTGGTCTTACTGTGGGCACATACCAGTGGTCTGGGGAGAGTCGCAGTCAGTAAAGTGCAGCACCCTGAGACAGGACGACTGAAGCTGACCTCTGGCCACTGTGCTCATGGGACTGCACACACACTAACATATGTTTACAAAAACAGTTTGAAGAAGATAATTGGACTGGGGAATGGTGGGTGGGTGGAAGGCTCTTGTCTAGAGGCTGAGAACAATTTCTCTGGAACCAGACATCTGAGCTGAGGGTCACTCGCCAAGAAGAACGAACCAGCCACACACAGAAGTATAGAACTTAATTCTGGAAGAGGAAGCTACAAGGTCTGGAGTCTGAGGTGAAATCAGAGAGAGATGCTTAGACTAAAGCAAGCTGGGGTGGTAGAAGCTTAATGAACAACAGATGCTTAGACTAAAGAAAGCTGGGGTGGTAGAAGCTTAATGAACAACAGGCGATGTGAGATATGAACGCACGAACTAGGTGGGGCTAAGCCAGGCCAGCCTCTGACCTCTGACATGTATGTGCTGTGTATGTGCCCATACTCACAGACAGGGAGATGTATACACACACACACACACACACACACATACACACACACACACATACACACACACACACACACACACACATACACACACACACACACACACCCCACATAGGATATATTGGAATCCAAAAGGGGAGGAAATAGAGACCATCAAAGGGAAATGGTGCTATTACAACTGATTCAACTCAAAAAAAAAAAAAAACCACAATAAGATTCCTCATTCACACTTCATGCCAAAACCAAACTAGGAGGTGGATACAAAAATATATAATGAAGGAAAAAATGTAAAACCCTGAGGTGAGAAAATAGAGGTTATCCTTGTGATTTCAACGTAGATTTTATAAATTAGGAATGTAAAAAAAAAAACAAAAAGCAAAAAACAAAACCCTTAAGATTGCATAGCTCTCACTATGTGCTTCCATGTGACATGATAGCATAAATCAAAAGCAAATGACAAACTTGTGGAAGAACATTGTACAACCCCAAGTCTCTAGCATAGCTCTCACCATCAAAGGGGAATTCAAATTACTCAGTGGAGAATAGATGCCTTCCTATGGAGGGACAAGAACTGCAGAAAGATGGACAAGTTTCCCACAACACTAACACAATCAAATCCCACAAGCCTGGAACTCTGTGAGACAGCATTTTATGCCCATTGGAGAAGCAGAAATCTGAAGGCTAACGGTGGCATTTGGCAGGGAGTCCCAGCCAACAGGCACTTCAGCTGTGGCACTTGGCACTGAAGAGCAAGCTGTCGGCCCCTAATTAGACTCACAGATGCACACCCTCTGTAACACAAAGATCCTGCTTCAAATTGGATGTTGTTTGAAGAGGAGCCTCTTCAGGCTTTGTGTGGAGCAAGGCTGATTGTTCGAGATGCGCTTTAGCATCCCTGTGCACGGCCACCACCCCAAGACACAAAAACACTAACCCAAACTTCCAAATACTCAGAGCTCTGGGTAACCCCAAGTAAGGTTTTCCAGAAGAAATTCCTCCCCATTGCCACCCAACGCGGCTTTGCGCTCAGACAGTCTGAACCCGATAACAACCTCCACAGCTCCACAGAGAATGAGGGGGGTTGCATGGCGTCCTGGTTGGCTTCCTGTTGCTGTGATAAACAATGGCCCAGAGCAGCTCAGTTTATAGAGAATTGCATTAGTTATGTTTCTATTGCCATGACAAAACACCATGACCAAGACAACATATAAAAGAAAGCATTTAATTGGACTTACCATTTCGCAGGATTAGAATCCATGATGGCAGAGCACAGGGGTGGTAGCCGAGACAGCTCTGAGTGAACATCTTGATCTGAAGGCAGAAAGCAGAGAAAGCATACTCGGTATGTAGGGGGAGGAGGGACTCTTTTGAAACCTCAGAGGCCTTCTCCCAGTGACACGCCCCCTTCCAGCAAGGCCACTCCTCCTGATCCTTCCCAAATCCTTCCACCAACTGGGAGCCAAGCATCAAGTGTATGAGCCTACAGGCTATTTTCTTTCAAACCACCACAGTAATAGCCTGTCATCTAGGGAAGTCAAGGAAGGAACCTAAAGGCAAAAATTGAAGCAGGGGCCACAGAAGGATGCTGCTTCCTGGCTTGCTTCCTGGCACTGCCCTCCTCAGTCAGTCAGCACCTAAGAAAATGTGCTGCAGACATGCCGACAGGCCAACCTGATGAAGGCGTTTCCTCAGTTGACGGTCTCTTCTTGCCAGGAATGCCAACGTGCCAATGAAAGCGAACCATGCCATATGTTAAGGTTTAAATCTGAACTTTGATCCACAGGTTCAGGCTCCAAGTGCCCTGTCTCCAGCTCAGGGTGCTGTCTTGAAGGTTGTAGAGCCTTCGGGAAATGAGGTGTGAGCAGTGGAAGAGGGAACTGGGAGCAGGCCCTCGTATGCATGCCACCCAAGCTCTCTGTTTCCTGCCTCTGCTTCACACCCCTGCCACCAAACAGCACCGCACTATCACGTCAGCTCCGCTGTGATGGACTGAGACCCCCTGAAACCACGAGCCAGCACAAATCCTCCAACCTTTAAGCTGCTTCTGCCTGGTATTCTGTGGCAGGGACAGAAGTGTCACCAATACGGTGTGCACCGTGGTGTCCATTATTGTGAGCAAAAAAATACACATGAATAGAGGACAACAGTGAGGGATCCAGGGTTCTGTGGGGCAAAATGAAGATACCTCAAAAAAATGTAAGATGATTAGTAAAATGTACAATATGGTATGGAGCGCTGTTTTAAAGAAAAGTTCAGAATCCTCAAAACCATAGCAAACGCATATACATAAATAGATATTTATTTAATTCATGGTCGCAGTTGCCTGTGATAGCCAAGGAGAAATTGGACTGGAGAAATAAGCCCAGGGGAATTCAATTCTGTGTGGCTCTGACTTTTTTTTTTTTTTTTTTTAAGAAAAGACAGGGTGTGAAGTCGGTGTGAAGAGGAGCATTTGATTGTGTTGAGCGAGGCTCGCGGATGGAGTCTGTTGTTTTACCTTGACTGTGTCACTACATTTCACCCCTGTGGACTTCTGCAGGGACACCTTCTGCAGGGACACCGAGTACATGGGCTGAGTCCGTGGGAGGGGCTGTTCTGGAAGTAGGGACCTCGAGTGATGCCTGCCTCTGTGGCTCTGAACCCCCTGAAGAGCAGAGGATAACCTTTATGCCCCACTTCTGCACCACACAAAGCCCTTCCTGGAATGAGGCCTTTCCTGAACACTCTCCCTGCTCGCCAGGCTTTGAAGTTGTCATCTAAGCAAGCCAGGCATTTGTCGAGTTAGGCTTTTAGCAAAGTGGCACATTTCACTGACAGCTAAGGAACAGGTCCTCCTCGCCCTCCCGCCTGCACTTTAATCCTGTGATTTTTTTTTTTTTCTGATCAGTTTTCCTTCCAGGGGTAAGAGACATAAAGGGAGAAAGTTCCCATTTCCAAATGTGCAGCTTCTACAGAGCAAGGACATGCGCACTGCTGTCGAACTGCAGTCAGCTGTCATGTTCAGAACTCTCATCATCTCAAACAGGAACTCTCTTCCCATTTAGAAATCACTTTTCATATCTCAGTTCCTCACTTCCCGGAGTCTTCTACTTTCTCCCGTAGTCTCGGACTTTCCCCAGGACACCTCGTAGGTAGAACCATGCAATCTTTGTCTTTGTGTGTTGGCTCCTATCATTTACTGGATTGCTTTTGAGACTTCTCCCCCATTTTACCTCCTGTCTAAACTTCATTCTGTTCCCGGTTCAACAGCCTTCCATTGGATGGTGATGCGCACTTTGCTCACCCATCTGTCAGGGGAGTTCCGGATTGTTGCTAGCCTCAGCTACCATGAAAAGCACAGCTATGAGCATCAGCACACAAACGTTTGCTCATGGCCCTCCTGAGTTTGAGGCAATGCCTAGAGGTGGCTGGGCAACCACAAGGGAAGTTTGTGACCCATCTTTTGAGTGACGGCAAACGCTACCAGAGCAGGGCCTCACATCTCCATCGGTGTGCCCAGTGTGATTTCTCCACACTGCTGCCCATTCTTGTTTTTGGTTTTCAAAGCCACTCAAATGCGTGTGAGGCGTTTCTTAACTAGTTTGCTCTTTCCTTTATAATCAGTGCTAAACATAATGCATTTTTGTTTTTCTTTGTTTGTTTGTTTGTTTTTGACTAGTTGATAGCATCTTAACACCCTGGCTAGGTTCAGCATTTTCCCAGATGTGGTGCACATAGCATGGTTTCATTGTGGGGAAAACTGGAGAGGGAGACTCCCTGGTGATAGAGGCTAAGAAATGAAGCCAATTAGTGAGTTCTTGTCTTATGTGTTTTGTGTCTGCAAATTCAAGAGGCGACCTTGGTGAGATGGAGACCTTGGCTTCCTGGGCTTCGGCTCCTCTCAGAAGTTTTTCCGAATACTTTATGTGTAAACATGCTCAGTTTGTTAATGCTTTGCATCTTCCTGTGCTGAGTGTTACACATGATGCCAACTGTATCATCTAGTGCTCAAAGAAGATCTTATTACTTGCAACTCTGAGGGCAAAGCTGGCTGTGCTGAGGCCGGTGTGCTGGGCTGGGGTCTACCACCCGACTCTGCTTATCTTTTTTTCAATATTTTTTCCTTGTCATTGTTTTTGTTTGTTTGTTTGTTTGTTTGTTTGTTTTTGTATACAGTTTTACTTTCTACTTATATAAAAACTATTAATGATAACTTAAAGTTTTACCTATGGGGCAAATAAAATATTTCATTAAGTAGAGGTGTTTGCTCCTAAGTCCCAGAACACACACACACACCACACATACACACACACACAAAAAACAAAAAAACCATAAAATGTAACTTTATTTTAGAGCTAGAGAGATGGCTTAGCAGTTAAGAGCACTGGCTGTTCTTCCAATGGATCCAAGATTAATCCTCAGAACCCACACAGTAGCTCACAGCCATTTATAACTCTAGTCCCAGGAGATCTGATGTCCTGTTCTGTCTGGCTTCCGTGGGCATCTTAGTTTAAGTGTTCTATAAAACACATCACCAAAAACAACTTGGAAGAGTGAAGGGTTTCTGTCATCTTACAACTTTCAAGTCCCACTCCACCCCCTGAGAGAAGGCGTGGCAGGAAGTAACCAGGAATCAGGAGTCATGCAGAAGCCATGAAGAAGTGCTGCTTACTGGCCTGCTCCTCATGGCTTGCTCAGACTGCTTTCTTATACCATCCAGGACTCCCTGCCCAGGGCTGTCACCACCCACAATGGGGGGAGCACTCCCACATCAATTATTAATCAAGATAATACTCAACAGACTTGCCTGTTGCCCAATGTATAGAATCATTTTCTCAATTAATGCTCCTAACCAGATGACCCTCACTGTGTCAACTTGACACACAATGAGTCTGTTAAAGCGAGTCCCAATATAATCTGAATAATGTCCTTGTAAAAGGAGGAAGGGTAAACACAGAAAGAGAGACACCAGAGATGCATGCACACAGGAAAGGTCATATGAAGAAAGTGTGAGGCAGCCATCTGCAAGCCAAGCAAGGAGACTCCACCCAACTCACCCTGTCACTGCCTCGATCCCAAACTTCCAGCCTTCATTACAACAAGGAGACAGCATTTGCTCATTTAAGTCCTCAGTCCTGCCTCACTTTGTAATGGCAACCCTAGAAAATTAAAATTGTCGATGACCCAAAGCCCTCCATTGTACTGAGAGCTTGCACTGTTTGTCTTATCTTTTGGGGACTTATTATCATAATTATCTTCTGTTGACTTTTAAGGGCTTAGTTGTATATTAATTACATTGACATAGTTGGTGTGTTCCCTGACTTTTGGCATGCCCCCAATGATGGAATCATTATAAAAATAGATTCCTATAGTGCTTGTATTGGTTATTTCTATGTCACTGTGGCCCACATACCTGAAAAGCCAGATTGAATTAGGTCAGACTTACTGCTGATCCCTGGTTCTAGAAGGTTCACCCCATGGTTACTTGGCTCCAGACACGTGGGCAGAATTCTGTAACAGGAGAGCATGTGTCAGAAGAGGTTCTCACCCACGATGGACAAGAAGCAGAGGAAGCAGGGTACTGGAGGCCGGGCATAGCCTTCAAAGTTAAACCACCAGTGACTATTCTCTCCAGCCAGATCTCATCTCCCGAAATTTACAGTTTCCCACAAATGTGCCACCAGCTGGGGCCTGTTGAAACCGCAGCAATGCTCTAAGTCCATTTCTTCTCTCTCCTATTTTGCCCATTATAATCGAGCTGCTTCTATTCCTGGGCTCTGGGGTTTCCAAACAGAGGCCTATTTCCGTGGCTTACTGAGCTGAGTGGTTTGTCACAGACAGGAAGTTGGTGTGTGCGTGGGGGCGTGGGCAGGAGGGAGTCATAGGATCTGAGAACTTACTAGCTATGTGCGACCTCAGGCAGGCTATCTGATTTTGCTGGTTCAGTTTCCTCATTTACATTAGTGGATGTGTTATTTTCAGAGTTGCTGGAAGTATTAGTGTCACTGACAGGGGCGGGCATACTATACTGGATGTCTTATGGTCTTCAATCGATAGTAGCTATTCTAGGTAATCGGGAAGTATCTGTTTATTTCTCTCTTTCTGCTCCTGTGTTCTGAGTTTATATAAGCTGTGTTGTGTTTGCTTACCTAAGAGGTTTAACTAATTCCCTATGTTTGGTGTGTACAGTATGGCTTATGTCAGCACTACAAGGCTCGGCTGCTCAAAGGGTTTCTGTTCCCTGGTAGATACAGGAAAAGTCATTTTGATTATTATGTGATTGGAGGAATTTCTGCTCTGGTCCAGTCTGTTTGGCGTTCTGTAGGCTTCTTGTATGTTCGTGGGCATCTCTTTCTTTAGGTTAGGGAAGTTTTCTTCTATAATTTTGTTGAAGATATTTACTGGGCCTTTAAGTTGGGAATCTTCACTCTCTTCTGTATCTGTTATCCTTAGATTTGGCCTTCTCATTGTGTCCCGGATTTCTTGGATGTTTGGGGTTAGGACCTTTTTGCATTTTTCATTTTCTTTGACTGTTGTGTCAATGTTTGCTATGGTGTCTTCTGCACCTGAGATTCTCTCTTCTATCTCTTGTATTCTGTTGGTGATGGTTGCATCTATGACTCTTGATCTCTTTCCTAGGTTTGCTATCTCCAGGGTTGTCTGCCAAGGGGAGGGGGTGACAGGAGTCTCATTCATCCCCACAATGGAACAATGAAAGGCACATCTGCTGTGTCTGCCCTCCTAGTCCAGCGCTTACCCACTGCTGTGAGAAGCAGCTTGGCCAAACAATTGGCAAGGGGGAGGCCTGCTTCCTGAATGAAGCGGAGCCTCCAGGGGAAAGCCATGTCTTTTATAGGGAGTTTGACAGATACATCTAAATGGTCTTGAGGTACAATGCCCACACTAACGGTTAGTTCATCAGCATCCACAGCTTCAGCCTCACCACACAGTCAGTATCTCCTCAAATACAGACTCAACACTGCCTTGCTGCTTTCAGTAATCCTGAGACTTGAGTCTAAGATGCTATCATCCCGAGTTCTCAGTCCCACCCTGACAGCCCTGGTGGTGTTGTAGGTAACTTGCCACACTTCAGAATCTCCCTCTACAGATGTCCAAAGGGTCATATGATGATTCGCATCATCAAGGAGAGGTCAAGTCAGAGCTGCATGTTTGGTTGTTAAGGAGAACAGCCCATTTTCATGAGTGTTTTGAGAGAGCTCTGTTCTAAATATCTAACTATCTGAATCTCTAAACCTCTGATTAAACTGTAGCCAGCGAGGGGAAAATTAGAAATAAATTGGAATTGTCAGTGACTTGAGACTGACGGTCCTTCTAACTACTGCGGAAATGACTGAGCCTCTCTGTTATGTGTTCCAGGCTTTGAGAAGAAACCCAGAAGAAATAATGTGGGGAAGAAGAAGATGACATCGGTACAGGCCCAACAGAGCCCAAGGATCCTTCCTGTGAGAATAGACTGAGGGCGAGAGAGAAGCCATTAGTCAAAGGTAAGAGCTCAGTTCCGTGACGACCAAAGCTTTGCATGAGCCGTGAACACACTCTGAGGTGTCCAACAGGGAGGGAGTGAAAAGCCCATTACCACAGCCATCCAAACATCCGCGTTGCCTCTGATGAAGACGAAAGAACACACTTACTCTTCCTTCTTTAAATAAAAGCGGAATGGCCCAAAGTTGACTGGCAGACTTCCATTTTATAGGGCTTGTCTTCCTAGAGGAAAAAAAAAATAAAAGAAAACGAAAAGAAAAAGAAAAAAGATGTAAAAGTAGCAACGGTTCTGTGCTTTAGAAGAACTGCCCAGGTGTTGCTCAAATTTTATGCAAGCATTCTATTTGTGAGTTTTTTTTCTTTAAAATTATTTTTGTGCGTGTATATATAGGGGGTTTTGTCTCCATGCATGTCTGTGTACCTGGTGCATGCCTGGTGACCACAGAGGCCAAAAGAGAACTTCAGGGTCCTTGGGACTGGAGTCCCCTGGGATAGTTGTGACCTACCATATGGGCTGGGAAGTCAAACCCAGGTCTCCACGAAGAGCAGTTGGTAGTCTATACCACAGAGCCTCTCTCTAACCCCTATTTATTTATTTTTTATTCACAGTTGAACATGTAACTAGCTCAGGCCTAATGAACAGATGAACAAAGCTAACAATTGAGGTTTAGTGATTTTGTTTGTTCTTTGACAGTTTCATACATGGAGACGATGTAGCGTGATCATATCAGATCCCTTCCCTTCTTTCCTTTTCGTTCTGGTCTTCCCAACACTGCCCCTTTCAACACTAATGTCCTCTTATTCTTTTAAAATAACTCATTGAGCCCAGCTTTTGCGGTCCATATGTGCACAGGTGTGGGGCCATCCGCCAGAGCAGTGGTTCTCATTCTTCCTAATGCTGTGTCCCTTTAATACAGTTCACTATGTCGAGGTAACATAAAATTGTTGTTGTAACTTCATAACTGCAATTTTGCTAGTCTTATGAACTGTGATGTAAGTATCTGTGTTTCCTGATGGTCTTGGTGACCCCTGTAACCCCCAAAAAAGTCATGAACCCCAGGTTGAGAACTGCTATGCCAAGAAGTGGTCAACCTTCCAGAGGCCACACCCCTAAAGAAAATGGACTCTTCCTTCGCTGGCAGCCAGAAGCTGCTGTTAGCTCAACTAGGGCTGGGCATTGGGAACTTCTCCTCTCCCCTCTCTTCATGCCGGGAGTTTTGACTGGCTTGTGACTCATATTCTTTCTGTCCCCTTTTCCACGATTCTGCCCCCCTTGCCCTGTGTCTTGGGGAAGAGTAAGATTAATGTAAACAGCCTATTCAGGGCTTGAACACTCAACCACCACTTAGTTCTCAGCTCTTTGACTGGTTGTGAATGGGATATTGGAAAGTCTAGATGCCCACTAGGTTTGATATCCAAACTCCTCCCACAGAATTGGCATTAGGCACTGTGACCGCTCCATGCCAGGAGTCCCTGGGGAAGCAGAGAGCACGCTATGGGCGACTGAGAGAGCTCAGGAGTAAGAGCACATGTCGCATTAGCACGAGACTAAGTTCAAATGCCTGGTACCTATGTAAGAAAGCCAGGCATGGTTGTGTGGGGGCTGTGTGTGGGCACTGTGGAGGCAGGAAAAGGAAGATCCCTGAGACTTGCTGGTCTGTCAGCCTAATTCAGTTTCAGACACTGACAGACCCTGTCTCCAGGGAGTAGGGGGAGATGATAGGCCAGAGCAGCTGTGGTGATTTGAATTAAAATGGCTCCTGTGATGGTTTGTATATGCTCAGCCCAGGAAGTAGCATTATTAGAAGGTGTTGCCCTGTTCGAGTAGGTGTGGCCTTTTTGGAGTACATATGACACTGAGGGTATCAGCTTTAAGACCCTCATCCGTGCTGCCTTGGAGTTAGTCTTCCACTAGCAGCCTTCAGATGAAGATGTAGAACTCTCATCACTGCCTGCCCTGTGCCTGCTAGATGCTGCTATGCTCTCACCTTGATGGTAATGGACTGGACCTCTAAACCTTTAAGCCAAATATACTAAGTCTTTTTTATAAGACTTGCCTCGGTCATGGTGTCTGTTCACAGCACTAAAACCCTAAGACAGCCCCCATAGGCTCACAAGTTTGAATGCTTGGTCACCAGGCAGTGGCGCTACTTGAAAGGATTAGCAGGTGTGTCCTTGTTGGAGGAAGTATGTCACTGGGGGTGGGCTTTGAGGTTTTAAAAGCCAGAGCCAGGTCCCAGTGTCTTTCACGTCCCGCTTCCTGCCTGTTACTCCAGCTCCAGACTCTTTGGTCGTCTGCCTCCTATGCACACACCTACACAGACACACACTCATGCACATAATTGAAAACTAGCAGCAATGGCTCAGTGACTGAGAGCTCTTGTTCTTGCAGAGGGTCTAGGTTCAATTCCCAGCATGGATGTGGCAGCTCAGAACCACTCTGGTTGCAGGTGATCTGATGCCCTCTTGTAACTTCCATGGGCACCAGGCACACACATGGTGTGCAGACATACATGCAAGCGATATGCACACATACTTAAGATTTAAAAGGCTAAAAGGAAAAGTTTAATCCTAAAGCAGAGTGTCGAGCGGTTGTGAGGGATCGAACTCAGATCCTTGTGTCTGTAAAACAAGCACTTTACCAGCTAAGCTATTTCCTCAAACCCCAGACCTTGCTATTTTCCTTTGAAGTGATGTGTCATATTCCCAAGTTAAAAAACATAAAGAAGTTGGGCGTTGGTGGCGCACGCCTGTAATCCCAGCACTCTGGGAGGCAGAGGCAGGCGAATTTCTGAGTTCGAGGCCAGCCTGGTCTACAGAGTGAGTTCCAGGACAGCCAGGGCTATACAGAGAAACCCTGTCTCGAAAAAAAAAATCCAAAAAAGAAAAAAAGAAAGAAAGAAAGAAAGAAAGAAAGAAAGAAAGAAAGAAAGAAAGAAAGAAAGAAAGAAAACATAAAGAAAAGCGACAGATTACTAGCTAACTTCCAGTTACAAGTATTTGCTCACTGAAGCCTTTCTAGAGCAAAGGGATATTGCCATTTCTATTTCCTGGATGACAACACTGAGAACAGAGAGGCTATGCAACATGCCCAAAGTCACACAGCTAAGGAAAGGCGGAGCTGGTCTTCAGGAGAGAAATGGTTCCATAGCTGCCGAGTCTCTCCAGCCCTGACTCTTTAGGCTCCTAAAGCAGGAAAATATCATAGCTGTGTGAGCCCTTGAGGTGTTCCTACTTTGAAGCTTCACCAGGAGACCTAGAAGGTCTGGAAGGAACTGGTTTTTCTGAAGTTCAGCTTCTAACCTGAGGCATACGAACACTTTGTTTCTAGCTGGAAGTAGAGCCCTTAACATTTAATTTAATTTGACTACTAATTATCATAAATTTAAATTTAATTCCAGGTCCAACAAAGGAAGGCTGCTTACCAAAAGTCACAGGTTTTCAGAGACTCTGGCATGGAGATTTGGTAGATGAAATCTATTCTCCATGAAGTCTCCGTACTGACGAGAAAAACGGGAATGCACAGCCTTTCCTTCCTCCAAGGATCTGCATCTCACAGTATGGGAAGAGAGTTTAAGGGGGAAAAAATCATAGCTATAATTCCAGCAAACTGGGGTGTTAAAGGGAAGTTAAATTATTGCAAGAACTTTCAGACATTTATAAAACATGGGTCAATCGTCAAGAAAAGGGTAGAATGTATACATATTACATAATATAGACTTTTTCTTAGTTATTTTATCCCTAAATCCTAATTCCACGAAATCCTGGGATTAGCTCCACTTTCTAGCAGGCTTTTTGAAGCTCTTTCAAGTAGCAATTTTCCAGATCCACCACTAGGGGTCGGTCGTGCCGTACCCAGCGCTACCCTGGTCCTTTCCCATCCTGACAAAACACTAAGTGCCTTCTGCACACCTGAGACTGGCTGGCGTTTTCAAGTATACATCACTAACGTTTAAAGAATGCAAGAAAGAAGCTTAGGAGCTCCCTAAACAGCCTCACTTTCAGATCCACCTCAACCCCCGCCTCGAATCTGAACCCGGGGGGGGGGGAGGGAGGGGCAGGGATTCTCAGCCCTATTTCTCCTAGCCGGCTTCAGGAGCACGGTATGGACCTCACAGGTGGCCCGGCTACTGAGGAGAAATGCCTCAGACACTGCTGGAACCGCACCACCTTTTCTGGTTTGTTTCTGCTTCCGGTCAGGCCTGGTTGGCCACTCTGAGGAAACTTCTGAGAACCATGAGTGGCTTGGTCAGTGTCTCAGGCCTGACTAGAACTGATTTGCCTAAAGTGAGGAAGCCACCCTCCCTTCTCATGCCAGGACAGACATCATCAATCTCCCACAGCATCCCTTGGTCACAGAACTCAAAATGGTCTCAAGATCCCTTTCTGACTCAGGCAGACATTACTAATCAAAAGGCTATTAGTTAACAAGACTGGGAAACTTCACCTTGAAGGTTATCATGTAAGTTCCTTCCACGGTTTGAACCTTCTCTGATGATGTGTTGCACACACAAGCAGAAAAAAAAATCGGTCATATGTGGTGGTACAGACAAGTAAACCCACCCCTGGGGGGGGGAGCCTGAATTCAAGGACATGTCTCAAGAAAATAGTGTCTTGTTTTTTCTGACCCGGCATAAAATGTATGTCTCAACAGCCCTATCTATTTTTATTGTAGCTTCGGGGACTCAGGTACCACACCTAATTGAAACAGGGTTACTGCTACATCCCAGCATCGACCACAGGCCCAAACCTAGGTCACCCTGTGGCTTACCTTCTGGTTCCTGATTCCTGATACTGTCATATGACACGTATCTCATTTTAATTAGCGAGTCCATGGAACTAGCAGATTCTGTGAAAGAAGTGCTGAGAAAACTGTGTGTGTGTGTGTGTGTGTGTGTGTGGGTGGGTGGGTGGGTGGGTGCGCGCGCACGCAAAATCTGTGTCAGGTAAGAGAAGCAGCGGCAACTGAGGACTTTTAGCCTTGTTAGCGTCCGACGACCTTGTTTCTAGTGAACTCTGAGCACATACGTAGTATTTCAGAATCAGAGGCACTACCGCACAACCACTAGGCATGGCTTCTGAGGTGAAACGAGGCCTGCTCCTCAGTTTAATTGGTATTAGAGTCTCTGGTGACTTACACTGAACATCCACCTCCTATGGCTTGTCTGTGTAGCCAGTGCTGCCACTGTGAAGACTGTGTGGGGTTAGGGATTTAATAGTACAATTACCAGACATTTGTAGCACCCGTAGGTGCTGCAGTGAAAGATGAGGACCGAGGCGGCTGTGTGCGCTCTTGAATTCCAATTCCATCAGCGATGAGATCTGACAGCTAGGCCCCAGGGTCAGAATTTAATTCATAAATGGAGCATTAGGGAGTGAACTTTCCCCTCATGGCCAGCGCGCTGTGATGTGGGCACAGCACGCTTCCAAAGCTGACTTCAGGACACTGTCACCCATCACTTAGGATGGTGAGAAATTAACGAGCAGCCATGTGCCACCTCACTGTTCATTCTCTAGAACATTCCCCGAGAAATTCCACGACATCCACACCCTTACGACAGCCGAAGAGACTGGCCTTTGCTAAGGATCGTGCCAGAAGTACTTGGGTGAGGGATTTCTAGTGCCAGGAGGAGGGGACACAGGCACAGTGGATATTGGGAAGAAAGCATCGTGGAAATATTACACGAGAGATGAACCTTGCTAGCGAGAATGCTCTGTGAAGGCTGAGAAGTAGTGGGTGTCTTTAGGGAGGCTGCCTCCCTCTCTGCAGTGCCTAAGGCCATCCGACATGTCAAAGATGGGACGTAGAAGATCCAAAGGTTGGGATAAAAAAAGCTGTTGCTTTCCAAATCCCCGACTGAAAGATAAGGTCGACACAGCCTCCTCTGTGTGATAGAGCCTCTGAGCGGTTTGTGGTTCAGGATCTGACAGGCATCCTTTTAGCCCTACCTCAAGATGGCAGCTTCGGAAATTAACTCAGTGTTCCTCAGCAAATCTTAAATGCGACTCTTCACGTTGAAAGAAGCTGCTTCGATTTCAACCGGGAATATTCACATGGGGATTCAAGGTAATTGACAGATACATTGGTTCTTCTGTCTTCTCGAGGTCATTTGATCTATGACGGGGGAGGGAGGGCTATACCTCATCTGTTCAGTGTTTACTTTTTATTAGCAGTGAAATCAAGGGGTTTCTCCTTACATACAGTTTCCATTTGTATATCCACTGAAAATCACCTGTTCCCATCCCTAGCATAAGTAAGAAAGAATTAATCTGGAGTTGACAAACTGAAGGACAAGAAAAAGTGTCTTCATTATCCAACCCTTCATTATTACAGGCTGAGTGCTCCTTATCCGAACTGCTTGAGGACAGCATGTTTGGGATTTTAGATTTATTTTTTTAGTTTTGGGAACGCTGCATGTATAGAATGACCTCTTTGCACAAAGATCCAAGTCTAAACATTGGCTTCCTTTCTGTTTCCCGTGCGTTCGTCACGTGTGATATACATAAGCCCGGGAGTGATCTTATACAGTATTTTAAATAATTCTACATGGGAGACAGTTCGTGGTGTGGAATTTTCCACTGCCGGTGCTTAAACAGTCTCGTGTTTTGGAGCATTTTGCGTTTGATGACTTTGGAGCCGTTCACCCTGCAATCCCAAACAACTGAACAACATGAATGCTCAGCTTCTGCCTGCTGTGCTTAGTTGGTGTTGTGACTGTTGAACTGGTCTCCAAAGTTGCACTCCCTGCTTGAATCGCCTGCCTGGGGAGTGGGAGTGGGGGCGGGGCTGACTGTCCTAAAGCCTGCCGGGGGCAGAAAGCCTTTGCAGTCCGTGCAGATTCTCACCTACACGGCAGGTGGCGCTGCTGAGCAACACTGATGCTCCCAATTGCTATTCGCGGCCTGGGAGCACAGCCTGAAGATAAAGATCTATAGTTTCTCCACCAGTGTGCACTGCAAGGGAACCTTATCCACTCTGTATCTTGCACTCAGCAGAAACACTGCCTTGAGCTGGGAAAGTGTTTTTCCGTGGTTGCACATTTTCTTTATTACCTGTCACAATGGAGTAAGTTACCAATGACTTGACTTTCCCTATCCATCAGTTCTCTCGGGGAATACTCTGGAAAGCAAATCCCTCTCGGCAAAGGGGCAAAACTGAATTATCCCTTCTGGGGGGGGGAGCGGGGGGAGGATGCCCTAGTTAAATTTAAATTATATTGAAGTAAAGTTATTAAATGTTATGCATGTCTGTGATGTAAACATTCTAGCTGATTTCTACAAGGAATATTTCCATATGACTGATATTTAGTGCCATAAAAAGGGTCTCCAGTGGTGCTTATTTTATGAAGGCAAAATGTGAGTTCCGTGGTCGGATCTCGTGGCTACTGTAATGTTGAGCTGTCTGGAGGATAAGCAATATTTTGCACTCAGGTACCTGACATGTGTTATAAACAGATCTGTGCTTCCTGGGACTGATGCAACCAGGGACGCTATAGTTTGATGCCCCCATTAGCAACTGAAGGGGATGCTGGACTTAAGTTGGAAGCAGTGACAATGAAAGATGTAATTCTCTCTAGTGGATAGGTTTATCTTTATTCTGTTCTTGGATTTTCTTGAAGGGTCCTTTGAGAGTCGTGGGTGTCTGACTAAAATCTCATGATCTCTGAGCTAGGGTGGTGACAGGGTGGACCCCCAAAGCAACAGGGAGATGTCTCTGAGGTGCCGAGACTATTCAGTTTTAACTATGGTGATGGTTGTATGAATGTGTACATGTGTCAAAACCCCACGATCTGCCCATTTGAAAGGGTACATGTGAATTAAGCATTAATGCGAGAAGAAAAGGAAGGGAGGAAGGAAGGGAGGAAGGAAGGGAGGAAGGAAGGGAGGAAGGAAGGGAGGAAGGAAGGAAGGAGAACAAAAAGACAATAGTGGAATGTTGCTACCAACGGAGCAGCCATTGTTACAGCGCCCCCCCCCCCCATTAAGGCATCTACAGAGGCTTCATGTGGCACTGGAGGTTAAGGAGTAAGATCTGTGTTCCAGTTTACTGTGTGACCCAGAGCCAGTTCACAGATATCTCTGTGCCATCCTTTACTGGAAAATTCATAAGGCCATGACTGTGTTTACCCCAAATGAGTGAGGATTAAATGGATTCACATTTAAAGCACTTATGCTAATGAAAAGTTTTTTTTAAAAAGGTGGGCACATAATAAATATTGCAACATTGTGTAATATTTAAAAAATAATTCTTGGGATGGTGCCAAGGCTGTGAGAAAGAGTGTCAAAGTGGAGGCTGCTTTCTGTAATCACTGACAGATAGCTCCTGGCCAGGAGGAGCTCAGTAGTAAAAAAAAGGGGGGGGAGGGTAAGAAAGGGATGAGTGTGCAAGTGTGTGGTGTGTGTCCCAAAGACATGACAACTCTTACTTGTTAGTATTTTGCTAAATGAACTTGATTTTTTTTTCTTTTGGCTCTGGATGGGCCTCAGCTTTCCACCGCATCACCTCCCAACATCCTTTTCCGTTTCCAAATAACTTCCCCTGCCGGACCACCACACAGGACGCATTTCCAGACGATAGCACCAGTACATTATGCAGTGTTTGCAAACGAAAATCATACTCTGTAGCTAAGCAAAGGTCTGGGTGGTCTGAATATTTACATTTCAGTGATGCTCAGCGCGCTCTCAGATGGCCTCCCATCCGTGCTAACCCTTTGGAGCAAGAAAAAAAAAAAACCCTGCTCATCCGATCAGCCTCCATTGGGGTCCCGCTACTGTTAGGCCAGGCTGTGTGCCTCTGTGGACAACACTGTGTAAATTCACAAGGAAGTCCGCTCCAAGGGAGGTTTTGTTTTAATCATTTTCTATGCTATATTCTAGTCAACAGTCCTTCTATGTGGGAAATCAGAAGCATGGAATTACAGAAACGTAACATCGTGAAACAATCCAACATGTAGCCTTTCTCAATAAACCTAAAGTGCAATTTAAAGACAGAGTGAGACATACAGTATGTCTAATGAGTCTTTTTTTTTAATGTCATTAAAATCTCATCATTTGATTGTTTTTGTTTGTTTTGTTTTGCTTGGTTGGGCTTGTTTTTTTGACACAAGTTCTTCCTCCTCCGTTGCCGGAGTCACCTTTTACCATCACACCCATCTCCCTGACCTCTATGGTGACTTTCCCCGCCCTCTTTCTCTCAAGGGCATCATCGCCTTCTACTTAGAAACTGTTGTAAAACAAAACCATAACCAGAAGATTCGTAATCAACAGAAATTTATGTCCCACAGTCTGGACACTGGAAGGTCAAGGTCAAGGCACCAGCTGACTGGATGTCTGGCCAGGTCCCATAGGTACGGATGGTGTCATTTAGTGCTGCCCTCTACTGGTGCTAAGTGGCAAGGCATCTCCTGTAGCTGCTTTTATAACAGCACTACTTACATTCATGAGGGGTCTGTCTTCAGGACCTAACTGGGGATTAGGTTTCAATATGGGTGTTTTAAGGAGTGACAGACACAAATACTCACACACAGCCAACTCTGAGATCAGCACTCTGGGAACTCCTTGTAAACACCAGCAGAATCACCAACAAAAGTGTGTAAATTACACACAGGCTTTGATGTTGAAACATGATGCTGTGGTTCACAAATAGGACAGCTACATAGCTGTCCTATGGGGTCCTTAGGCCACAGACTGGTCGTGCCTAAAGGTCACGAGACAGACACAGCAACACGGGAGCTGACGCTAGAAGCTGTGAACTCCCTGTCACACCTCAGCAGGAAACATGTGCGTCATGAGACCCACGTTTCCTCTGATCAGACACAGAATGATTGGGCAGGAGCATCAAGTGTTGATTTTAGAGTTACGAATACATTTGAGATAGTGGACAGTTTTCTAAATTTGGAGTCTGTGATGCCGAGGATTGCCTGTGCTGACGAAAGTTCTCACACAGAGGCCTCTGGTAGTCCTTCCCTCCCTCTCTGACCCGAGTTGCCTAAGTGTAGGACTTACATGGAAAATGGCCAGGGTATTAAATTGGTGTGCCCAAACTCTGCCACTCCCCCATCTGCAGCCCACTATGACCATGAGAAAGTTTCCAGGGCAAATGTAGTGGTCAGCAGGCCACAGGACTGCCTATGAGGCCTGTCTAGCACACAGCTGCCTTTTTGAGGATTTTGTTCATTTTTAAATGGAGGCAATGAGGTAGGTAGCTGGTCCTTTGACCTATGAAGACCTACAAAATTCACAGTTTGGTTCCTGATAAAATTTTGCTGAAGCACAGTCCTGCCTGCGTGGTTTTGTCTTGCCAGCTGCTGCCTGTGTGTGGTAAGATGAGTAGTTGGAAGAAACCTTTGATCCCGCAAAGTTGAATATATTCATTATCTAGTGTGTGCGTGCTTTGGGTTAACGATCAATTTCCTGCAGCTACGTTTCGGAAGGTAAAGTTTGTTTCATTTTGTCTTGGTTTTGATCACTTAGACCAGGGCCATTAGGAGAACCCGCCATGGACCACTCTGCCTTGTCCTGCTCTGCCTTCCCTAGTCCACCAGCCCCTGGTGTGGGTGACCGTTGAATACCTGAGACGTGTGCCGTTGGAAATGAGCGTTTAATGTTTGTCCAAGTTTAATTAAATAGAAGTATGCACTTGTGACTGCTGGCTACCTGTGTGGATTCAAGATTACAAACTGCCTTAAGGCTGGGCTTGCTTCCAACACTTAGAGATAAGGAGCTGTTATGTAAAGGTCAGAATTCTGGATTCTTGTGGAAAATGAGAACATGTGGAGGTAGCACATTCTGAGAGGGTAAGCTGTGTTTTCTGGCCACTCCTGAGCCTAGTGTGTGTGTGTGTGTGTGTGTGTGTGTATGCATATTATACATATGCATATATATATATATATATATATATATATATATATATATATATATCCTGCTTCATCATCATCATCATCATCTACCTCAACCCTATATTAAAGTCCAGAGGCATTAAGGACCTCAGAAGTCATCTAGCATTTTTTCAAAAATTTATTTATTTTATGTATATGAGTACACTGTAGCTGTCACACACACCAGAAGAGGTCATCCTATCCCATTATATATCCTATCCCATGGTTGTGAGCCACCATGTGGTTGCTAGGAATTGAACTCAGGACCTCTGGAAGAGCAGTCAGTGCTCTTAACCGCTGAGCCATCTCTCCAGCCCCCCCACCCTTTTAAAAATTTATTTATTTTATGTATATGAGTACATAGTCACTGTCTTCAGACACACCAGAAGAGGGCATCAGATCCCATTACAGATGGTTGTGAGCCACCATGTTGTTGGTGGGAATTGAACTCAGGACCTGTGGAAGAACAGTCTGTGTTCTTAACCACTGAGCCATGTCTCCAGCTTCTTTAAGAAAAAAAAACAAAACAAAACAAAAAACAAAAACAAAAAACAAGGTCTTATGCAGTCCAGGCTAACCTCAAGTCTTTACATGGTTGAGGATAACCTTGAACTTCTGATCTACCCGTCTCTTTCTCCTGAGTGCTGTGATCATAGGTGTGTCCAGTTTAAGCCATGCGGGCTTCCTGCATGCCAGCCGCGCACTCTGCCAACAGAGCTACAGAGGCAGCCCGTCGTTCTGTAACTAAGTGGCACATCTTAGGCTGGCGCCAGTCCTTGAAAGTATGCCTTCTCCGTGGAACTCTGACTGAAATCCCTGCTGTATGCTGGGACTGGCAGGGTACCACAGAGAAGCTGAGATTGTGGAGCCTGGAGGTGGGGGATGGGGGCCTGCTTGTGTCTTATCCCAGCTCACATATCTCAGCCTCCGCTTCTTCCCTGTTGGGGATAAGTTAGAGGTATGTGGGGGAGGATGAAGTCTCTGTTTTCTTCCTCTCCAGGCTGACTCAGTGAGAGGCACAATGGCAGTGAGGGCATGGGAGGGGGACAGTCCTGAGCCTGTTTCCTTCACAGACTTCCTCTCTCATTGTCTGTCTCTGGCATTGTGGTGGCTGTCAATGCTGGGGCTTCGGATGTCCCTCCACAGGCTGTCCTCCCCCACATATCCCCCCACCCCCGCAATTCCTGGCCTTACTCAGATCCACTTTCTTTTTCCCAGAGCCCTGTGGACTTTTTTTCTAAAGTCCTAGCCATGAATTGCTGGACCAAAATGAAAGCAGGACACTTGTTAAATCCCCACAGAAAGGTTGGAAGTGGGCCTTCATAGAGGGGCATTATGTTTTATTGGGTGTTCCCCCTTCTCCATGTGCTAGTCTGGTTAAAGTTTGTTTAGAAAGAGACCATCTGCTCTCCCCTGGGTTTTTCATCTTAGCCATTCTGACTGCTGTGGGGTGGAATCTCAGGGTTGTTTTGATTTGCATTTCTCTGATAACTAAGGATGCTGAACATTTCTTTAGGTGCTTCAGAACCATTCCTCAGTTGAGAATTCTCTTTTAGCTCTGTACCCCATTTTTAATAAGGTTATTTGACTCTCTGGAGTCTAGCTTCTTGAGTTCTTTGTATATATTGAATATTAGCCCTCTATCAGATGTAGGATTGGTAAAGGTCTTTTCCCAATCTGTTGGTTGCTGATTTGTTTCATTGACAGTGTCCTTTGCCTTACAGAAGCTTTGCAGTCTTATGAGATCCCATTTTCAATTCTTATCCTTAGAGCATAAGCTATTGGTGTTCTATTCAGGAAATTTTCCCCTGTGCCCATGTGTTCTTCCCCATTTTCCCCTCTATATGCTTCAGTGTATCTGGTCTTATGTGAAGGTCCTTGATCCACTTGGACTTGAGCTTTGTACAAGGAGATAAGAATGGGTCACTTTGCATTTTTCTACATGTTGACCTCCAGTTGATCCAGCACCATTTGTTAAAAATGCTGTCTTTTTTCCACTGGAAGTTTTTAGCTCCTTTGTCAAATATCAAGTGACTATAGGTGTGTGGGTTCATTTCTGGGTCTTCAATTCTATTCCATTGATCTTCTTGCCTGTCTCTGTACCAATACCATACAGTTTTTATAACTATTGTGCTGTAGTAGAGCTTGAGGTCAGAGATGGTGATTCCCCCAGGAGATCTTTTGTTGTGGAGAATACTTTTCAGTATCCTGGTTTTTTTGTTATTCCAAATGAATTTGCAGATTGCTCTTTCTAGCTCTATGAAGAATTGATTTGGGATTTTGATGGGGATTGCATTGAATCTGTAGATTGCTTTTGGCAAGATGGCCATTTTTACTATGTTAATCCTGCCAATCCATTAGCATGGGAGATCTTTCCATCTTCTGAGATCTTGAGTAGAGGAAAGCTACGGATTTGTTTGAGTTAATTTTATATCCAGCCACTTTGCTGAAGTTGTTTATCAGCTCTAGGAGTTCTCTGATGGAATTTTTGGGATCGCTTAAGTATATGATCATATCATCTGCAAATAGTGATATTTTGACTTCTTCCTTTCCAATTTGTATACATTTGACCTCCTTTTGTTGTTTAATTGCTCTGGCTAGGACTTCACTACCACTCCTGGGCATATACCCAGAATATGCTCCAATATGTAATAAGGACACATGCTCCACTATGTTCATAGCAGCCTTATTTATAATAGCCAGAAGCTGGGAAGAACCCAAATGTCCTTCAACAGAGGAATAGATACAGAAAATGTGGTATGTCTACACAATGGAGTGCTATTCAGCTATTAAAAACAATGAATTCATGAAATTCTTAGGCAAATAGATGGAACTAGAAGGTGTCACCCTGAGTGAGGAAACCCAATCACAAAAGAACACACATGGTATGCACTCACTGATAAATGGATATTAGTGCAAAAACTCAAAATAAAAAAGTTATAATTCATAGACCACAGGAAGCTCAAGAAGAAGTAAGACCAATGTGGGGGTGCTTTGGTTTCTCTGAGAAATGAAACAAAATACTCACAGGAGCAATTATGGAGACAAAGTGTGGAGCAGAGACTGAAGGAAAGGCCACCCAGAGACTGTCCTATCTAGAGATTAACCCTATAAGCAGTCACCAAACCCCCGACACTATTATGGATGACAAGAAGTGCATACTGAAAGAAGCCTGTTATGGTTGTCTCTGGAGGCTGGAGCCTGACAGATACAGAGGCAGATGCTAGGGGTCCCCAATGGAGGAGCTGGAGGGAGGACTGGAGGAGTTCAAGGGGTTTGCAGCCCCATGGGAAGAACAATGATGTCGGCCAACCAGATGCCCCAGGGCTCCGAGGGACCAAGGGGTACACATGGTTCTAGCCAAAAGCGTGGCAGAGAAATGCCTTGTTGGGCATCAGTGGGAGGAGAGGTCCTTGGTCCTATGAAGGGGCTTGATAGATGCCCCAGTGTGGGGAAATCGAGGGGGTAGGTGGGAGTGGGTTGGGTGGAGGGGCATCTTCTTGGAGGCAGAGGGTGGTAGGATGGGTTGGGGGTTTTCTGGGAGGGGCGGGGAACTTCGAAAGGGTATAACATTTGAAATGCAAATGAAGAATATGTTCAATAAAAAATAAAATAAAATAAACTTTGAAAGGAAAAAAAAGAAAGAGACCATTTAACTCCATACTCTGGAAACCTACATTTCTTGATTTGAGTTCTTCTTTGCCAGCTATTAGGTCGGTGGCCCCTGGGAAATTGTGAACCGGAGTGTCCTCCCATGCCCGTGCACCCGCTGCAGTGGCTGTTGATGGAATAAGTGTGGCAGTGAGTGGGAAGCCAGATGCCCGCAGAGGACCCTGCCTTTACCACCTCTGGGGTTGCTGTCTGGTGCAGACTTGGCCCTCTTGAGCATGCACGGAGCCAGCATCTTACCTGATCATGAGCACAGAGCCAGCATCTTACCTGAGCATGAGCATGGAGCCAGCATCTTACCTGAGCATGAGCATGGAGCCAGCATCTTTTTTGTAGGGCAATAGGTGTCTGTGACCTTTGCTAACTGAGTTCGGGTTTGGTTTCAGATGAGGCTGTCCCCCTGCCTCATGGGGTCAAAGCCAGGGTCAGAGCTGGTGAAGACAGCAGGGGATTCCAGTTAGGATGAGGAGGAAGAATCTCTTACCTTGGGGGTTGTTAGTAAGATCAGGCCAAGCCCTTGCCTGATCCTGGAACGGACTGTCTCACAGTGAAGTGAACGATGAGGAAGAGAGAGACAGCCGAGGCATCAGACTGATGCAGAAACCGCTGGACTTCCATGTTCGTTGTTGGATTCATTCATGGTGGCCTGGCCTGTTTGAATTGGACTTTCATCCCCACAGTTGAAAGGCGCTTGGCTAAACATCTCTCTGTTCCATTTCTTAATTTCCCCCAAATCTGTCTCCCAGTGTACTTTGCAGTTAACATTAATCTTATTTCCTGGCTCTGAGTCATCCCACTTACACAGTGGACATTTTCTTCCCAGGATTCCTTGCTGCCTGGGCATGTGTTGTACTTGACTCTTTGCTTGGGGAGTCTGCCCTTATCTATTCTCTAGCCAGCTCTGAACAGTAAACCGCTTGCAAAACAAGTTCCTTAATTTTCTATTGCTGCATAACCAATTACCATCAATGGCCTGGCTTGCTCAGCAGACATGGGTGGCCGTGGGTCAGGACTCTCACATAATCTAATTGGGCCCTTGGCTCAGGGTTTCACCGGGTTGAAATTCATGTGCAGGCCCAGGCTCTGACCTTGCCAGAGACCCAGACGCCTCCTTCGTGCGCACTGGCTACTGGGTGAATATGGATCACTACAGCTGTAGGACGTTCGGATGCCCTCAGCCACCTGTAGCTCTCTCTTACACAGCTGGCTCCACAAGAAGGCTGTGTACCTCTTCAGAAACTGCAGGTCACCTTTCTCTCCTGTTTGCCATGATACTAGGAAGGAGAAGTCACTGGGGTGCTACTGCAGTGCCTTTGGCATACAGCATAAGCCGATCAGGGTCATGGCCACCCGTCCTTGCCAGCGTCATTCTCCCTGAACATATCCACCTTTGGTGCAGGGGATCAACCCACTTATTCCCCACTATACAAATGCTCTAACACGGAGCTTCAGCTCCGACCCATGTACCGATCAGACCCTTCACTTGCTTGCTGGTTTTAACACAGGCTCTAACTCTATAGCAGTTTGGTCTCAAACTTTTGGTCTTTCTGTCTCATTCTCCTGAGCACAGAGATTACAGGTATAGGTCACCGCAGCCCTGGCTCATATTATTGCTTTTGTTTAGCTCTTACTGTGTCTAACAGATGCTTCAGGGTATTTTTTTTCATTCCACAAACAAGCCTTGATACCCATCAGTGTGTCATGGGAGGTGGAGACATGATTCAGACTAAATAGACAATATTTCCTGCTCTCAAAAATCTCCACGGATCCAGTGAAAAGACAAAAATCAAAGAGACTTATGAATACGTATGAACCTGCAGGCTGAGTTAAGTCTGGATACCAAAATGTGTCACTCTAGGAAGTTATTTAACACAAGAACTTGGCTGAGGCTGAGTCATGAACAATTTTCTCCCATATGTGGCTTTTTATCTGAGAGCTGATGGCTGTATCATACCCAACCAGGATGGGGAGAGGCCAGGTATCTTCCACAGAAGGAATAGCCCACAGGAAAGCCATGGCATGCTGCTCACTGCATTGGAGGATGAGGAGAAAGATGCCAGGAAGTGTGACCATGGGGACCAAACGGGTAGACAGAGCACAGTCATCAGAGCCCAGCCATGGACATGGAAAACCAGTCACACCTGGTTGAAATGTTATTGTTTTTGTTTTGTTAACAGAGCCTCTCTCCAATCCTGTCTCTCACTGATTTTGTAGACTGGCTTGGCTGATGAGTCCCCAGCATTTGAGTGTCTTTATCCCCCTACGCTGTAGTTGCAGATGTATATAGACATATCCAGCTTTTATGTGGACACCGGGAATCCAAGCCTGAGTCTTCCTGCTGGAGCAGCTAGCATGTTGCCCACTGGACCACCGTTCCAATCCTTTGAATATTCCTTTTATCCCTTAGGACAGAGGTCAGTGCCTTAGAAGGCTTTATTTGTTGTATATCTCACTATAAATAGAAACTATGTCAGAGCCTTATGGGTGTTCCTGAAGGACTATTCAGCCACCTCAGGAAGGCTGCTAAAGCCGGCTTCTAGATACGCACTTTCCCCCAGGCAGCACCTATGATGGTTTGAAAGCACTACCCTTTTAAAGGTCCCACTGAAAGACCCAGCTTGCAGCATTGTTTACCTATAGCAATGCACAGGCCCTAGTGATCCAGCCCTGCCAAATATACCTGTTAGGGTCCAATCATTATTGCAGGAAGAGCCCAGACTCAAATAGTATGCAAAGACAAAGTGTTTATTCTGCAGACGTTATCAGCATGCTGGGGTCAACCATTTATCAAAATGGCGACAACCCGGGGGGGGGGGGGGGAGGGCTCACAGGTGCCCTTTTATGCAGAGCTAAGGGGAATTTTCTGGAAGGGTTAGGCAACCTCTGACATGATTGGTAGGGATTGGTACTACTGTCACAAAGCAGTGACAACAGTACAATTTTTATTGGTTGCTAAGTTAGTTTCATTATATTTGGTGAGACCTTGGAGAGTTTCAGAGACCAACTCAGTTCTGGCCTTGTTATCTCCTCCAGCGAGGTGTCCCAGGAGCTGACTCCACTCCAGACTCTTCCCCCCTAAGTCAGGGCCGTCACTGACTAAAGACCCATTGTCAGTGGCTCCCTCCGAGGAGCATAGTTGCTTCCCAGGGGGAAACTGAAAATTTTTATTCCCAACATTTTAGACCTCTCGTACTGTTACTACTGACTTTTCCACTGGGCTTTCACTAAGGAAATACCTTTTAGTCACAAGGAAGCATCACTTTCCCCTGCCGATGGGAAGAACTGGCTGCTTCCTAAGACTCATGGTTCTTAGCCACATGGATTCAATGTGTGAAAGTGGGAAGAGAGCCTGGCTCTAGTGTGGACTCGTTTTATACCCCCGTCTCCCGAATATGGTTCACATGGGCACTCTTGTTCTTCTGGAAATCCTCAGTTATGAGAGACGTGCGTCCATTTCCACTTAACATGTTGGAACAGGTATCATGCATTTTGCACTTGATCTAAAGCAAGGCATCTCCTGGCTGGAAGAGATGAAATGTGACTGTGATGTCTGTTAGTCTTGATCTGGACATAGAAACATGCATCCTGGGAAACACAGTTAAAACCATTCTTTGTTTACGTCTCTCCCCAGGGCAACACCGCCCTCCTGAAAAGAAACCAAGCCCTATAATAAAAATTTAGCAATAAATGTCCCAACATAGCCCAGAATGGAGAAATTCCACAAGGTTCCAATTCCCCATGGGGGTTTAGCAGCATTTGTGGAACCAGAACTTGTTGGGCAACTAGAAAATTCCCTCCACTTCTTTTTTTCTGAGCAGTGTGCACATTTGTTGTTGTTGATGATGATGCAGCTCACAGCATAGGAGGCACGGTTTTAATGTCTTCATCCTGCAGCTTCAGGGAAAGCTACACATCGCTGGGATGCTTGGTGAATCCATCACATTGTCTTGAGACAAGTAAGGCAATCAAACCCAACCGCCCAGCAACTAGGAGAGAATGGGACGATGGGAACCCTGGCTATTTCAAGTACCTCTGCATTTTTATTCTGTCTTAGAATCTGAAGACATCTGGGGAGGCCTGGTTATAAAGCAGGATTTCAGTGACATGTGATTGACTCTACCAGTGTAGTTCTGCACAGGGACGGAGTGTAGAAAAGGATTTGAGAAGCAGGCAGGAAGTTTGCGTGTTCAGTTGCCTTGAAGCAGGAGATTTGGTATGAGGCTGGGAGATCTGACTGGAACATCAAATTGCCTGAAGTCAAATCTGACCTAAGTTATCTTGAATCTGTTTCTTAACATCCCCGTGCCTTTGTGTCCCTAACTGTAACCTGGAGATGATCAAGACAATGCTTACGTTATAGAGTCACAGGGAGAGGAGGTGAAATTATCCTATGTGTAAACAGCCTATCAGTACTCAGTAAATAATAATTACACTTATCAGTGTTAATGATGAGCTTGTATACTTATATAGTTGTGAGCCTTTAATCCACCCTTCAATAAGTGACTGTTGTACATCATATATGTCAATCACTGTGCAAGGTATTAGGAGGATAGTAGTTGCCATGGAAATCACTGCAGAGGTAGGAGTAACAGTGGGACCAAAGAGAACATCGTGTTAATGTTGACCCACCATTGATTTTGATAACCTGTGAACCTTCTTGTTGAAATGGGGCATCTGGGAAGGCTGTGGAACTTGTCACTGGGCACCTTCTTGGCTCGGTCACTGGATCCACTCCTTCCAGCATTCAATCAAGTTAACCCTTTCCTGCGATATACCTTAAATGATTGGCGAGGCAAGTTTCTAAATGACCAGAGAAAGTCACTGCATAGAAAGGTCTGAATCCATGAAGACACCATTCATCTCACTCTGGTCCTTTGTGTTTCCAGAGAAACTTGGCCAGCTAGAGTCTCTCTGACCATTAGGAGGAGAGGAGGCCGTTAAACAAGGGGCTGTCTACTCTGGGCAGCCCACATCCTGCCACCGTCATCTTGTCTCTCTCTGCCTCTGCTTATTCTCACTAACTTTGGGGGCTATCAAGAGAACAAGGATCCTGAAAATAGACACTGTGTCCTGTGGTGAAATGTTGGTGACAACTTCTCCAAATTCCAGGTGTCCCTTTCTTGTGACGTCAGGGATCTTCAGCTCATCCTTCCTTAGTTCTGATTTGAAAGGGTTGTTTAAATTTGTGTTTCCACTGAGTCAGCCAGTTAGCGTGGGTTGTGAGTCAGACAGCTGGAATCTGGAGAAAACTTATCTGAGTCATACTGTTCTCTTCTTCTTCTTCTTCTTCTTCTTCTTCTTCTTCTTCTTCTTCTTCTTCTTCTTCTTCTTCTTCTTCTTCTTCTTCTTCTTCTTCTCCTCCTCCTCCTCCTCCTCCTCCTCCTTTTCCTCCTCCTCCTTTTCCTCCTCCTCCTTTTCCTTCTCCTTCTCCTCTTCCTCCTCCTCCTCCTTCTCCTCCTCCTTCTCCTCCTTTTCCTCCTTCTCCTCCTCCTCCTTTTCCTCCTCCTTCCCCTCCTCCTTCTTCTCCTCCTCCTCCTTCTCCTCCTTCTTTTCCTTCTCCTTCTCCTCCTCCTTCTCCTCCTCCTTCTCCTCCTCCTTCTCCTCACTCTCCTCTTCCTTCTCCTCCTCCTTTTCCTTCTCCTCCTCCTTTTCCTCCTCCTCCTTCTCCTCCTCCTCCTTTTCCTCCTCCTTCCCCTCCTCCTCTTCCTTCTCCTCCTCCTCCTTCTCCTCCTTCTTTTCCTTCTCCTCCTCCTTCTCCTCCTTCTCCTCCTCCTTCTCCTCCTCCTTCTTCTTCTCCTTCTCCTCACCCTCCTCCTCCTTCTCCTTCTCCTCCTCCTTCTCCTCCTCCTCCTTTTCCTCCTCCTCCTCCCCCTCCTTTTCCTCTTCCTCCTCCTCCTCTTTCTCCCCCTCCTTTTCCTCTTCCTCCTCTTCCTCCTCCTCCTCCTCCTTCCCCCTTTTTCTCTCACTCTCCATGTCTCCTTTGCCCTCTCCCTTCCTGCTGTCAATCTGTCTGACAGTGAGAATGACAGTATGTACCTGTCAGGGTTGATAAGCACATCAGAGATTTGATGGATGGAAAGTGATGAGCACAGTACTTGGGACATAGTCAACCCCAGTAAATGTTCACTGTCACTACCACCTTCATCTAGAGAAAAGTACCACCTGACTGACTAGATCATCAAGTATGTGATATTTCTGATATATGTTTGATATATGTATGAGCACCCCATCACTTATTGACAAAGCTCTGGTTTAAAAAATGAAAATTTTAAATCCTGAGTAAAGAGTTTTTCTGATTTGGTTTTAGATACCTGCTTGAGAGATAACTAAGGGTATCCAAAGCCTAGGCTTGGAACCCTTCCCCTCTGAAACCTGAACCGTCAAGCTCAATGGAAAGTCAGTCTGTCCTTAGCTGGAATCCCAGTGTGGGTTTTCTTATAGCTGTGTTAGAATGGTTATCAAGCATGGTGTCAACTTCTCGCCCCTTTACTCTTGGGCAGTTCAAAGTCACCCAGGACAGTTCACAGGCTCCATTGCAGGAATAAAGACTTTCTTGTGCATCATGTAGATTTTGAGAAGTCACAGGACAGAATTCTGATTCCCCATGTTCCTGACAAGGAGATTCGCTTTACTGAGGGGTTAGGCCTGGAATGATTCACATCCCGTGGGGTGAAAAATCAATTTAGGAAGCCCATGCTGTCTTTTCCGGTCTGCCCCAGGTATGAATGGTATTGCTTAGACATGTTTAATTTCTGGGGCAACCTTACTCCGCAATGAGGTCCTGTGTGCCTTGCATGAGTTGAGTCCTCTTTGTAAGAGTCCGGGGACAGTGAAAAGTTAAACCAGACATGAATTAAACTTTCTCCAAGCAAAAGCAGCCAAGAGTGATGGTAGCACAAATAGCCTAAGAATCAGAAGCTGCCAGAAAGAAAACCAGGAACTGTGGACAGCTCGTGTGTTGGCTTTGGGTTTAAATTGGACCTCTGAGAGTCCTGAGCTGTCACCACCATGTGATGATGACCACTGAGAGATGAATGACAGTGTTCTCTGTCAATCTGGCAGGCTATCTCCAGCTGTCTGGGGGGTGGTGGTATGGGGGTCAGTCTGCAGGATTTGTGAATCTAACCTAGCTGACTTCTGAGGACCCTGGCTCCCTTTCTAGAAGGCTGACTACAGGATTCCAAACATCAGCGCTTTCCATTGCAACTTAAAAGTGAGCCCACAGTAGCAGCAACAAAAAACCAGTTCCTCTCCACCCTGCCCCTCTTCCAGGACCTTTCAAGCATTTCTCATTAAAAGAGGGTGCCTCTGGGTTAGTTGTACCTCAGTGGTAGGCTATTTACTTGGCATGGGTGATGTCCTGGGTTTCATTCTCAGCACTGCAAAAAAGAGGACAGTGTGTCTTGTGGGTAAAAATACCATGCTGCTTCGTTTCTCAAAGCTCATGTCTAGGCCCTACCCACTCCCTTTCTCCTGGGCATATGTTTAGCGGTCTGCCCCTAGGGGCATTTTCTTAGAGGCTACTGCCTCACAGGGTACATACACTCTAAGCGCTTGGGCACTCTCACACCCTCTTGTGCTACACATACTCCCACTGGCTTGCACACTGCACACTGCCACACACACACTCATACATGCCCATGTTCTAGACTGCCTCGTGATGACACCCTCAGCTGCTCACCTGCACACTCTTTGACATCAGGATGACATGAGGATTGCTTGGTTTTGCAGAGCTGCTTTTAGAACTCCACGTCAGTTCAACTGGGTTGACAGAACGTTGTCATCAAAGTACTGTCGTGATGGAGGGAGCTGGTCATGAGCAAACTACTCAGAGAAGAAGGTGGGGAGGAGCTGCCACATTGGGCCTTTACTCTTCTGCTGCAGAATCTGAGGGCAGCAAGCCAGGGTCTGTTCTGTGTCGTGGGAAATGTGATTGTTTTCAGGAAAGGGTGGAGCCCGGAGGGCACTGTCTGGAGCTTCTGGGGATTTTGAAAATGAAGGCAACCCCAGTTTACACTGGCTTCAACAGTAAGAGATAGTTATTGGCTCACGGAACTGAGTTGCCTACTTCAGACAAAGTTCGCTCAAGAGGCTGACAGTGTTCCTTTGATTCCCTTTGCTCTGCATTTCTTGCAGGTGACTGCTGTGACCAGATCTTCCTCCTTTATAACAGCAGGAACACTGTGGTACGTTGTTCTGTACAGGGAAGAGAGAGTAAATAGACCCGTCTCCCAGAATTCTAAGCAATAGGCCTCACATTCTCTCTGATGGGTTGGTTGCCTTATGTCTGAGGTCCACTGACATGTTAACTGGTTTGTGCTAAACAAGATTCCTTCCAGAGTGAGGAGTTGAGGAGAGTGGAGACTAAGAAAGGAACATCAAGAAGGGCAATGGGAGCTTCAGGCAACTCACCCACCCAATGAGCCCTTCAGCTATCTCCAAGGGGAACTCATTATTTTCCTCATGTCATCTTCTCAAAGGCTGATGACAGAGCGTAAACTCCCTGCTCCCTCCTCATCACAACTTTCCATGGTACATGCAGACATGTGGGGCTTGTGTCCTGGCCTCTCTGCTCAGGTTGGTTTCCATTTTTTTGTGGATTTTCATTGGAAATTTCTCTATAGCCCAGCAGATTGCCTTTCCAAGGTGAGGGAAGTTCAGACTATTGCCTCCAGGGTAAAGATCAAGCCAGAATTTGCGAGTAACCCGCTCCCATCTTCCGTCTGTGGCTTCTGCCCCAATAAGAAGAGGTAAGCCAAAGCCAAGTCCCCACAGAAGCAGCTTAATAAGTGGACTGGTGGTTGCCTGGGCTCTTTACTGACAGTCCGTCATCTCCCCAGGGTTGTCCCTCTGAATCTGCACATGTGTTCTTCATGAACAGTCTTAGGGAGGAGGGACTTTCCTCTGTATTTCACAGAGAGCAAGGCAGAGCTTTGATGGGATGAACTAATTCCCTCAAGGTAAGGAGGCATATGAAGACCAACGTGGGATTCTAGCCTTGGTTTGCGGGAGCTTGCCGGTGACACCTGAGCTTCTCACCAGTGTCTCTTTGCAGACGCACACTCACAGCAGTGCTCCAGGGCTAAGCTAGAAGTCAGCCTTCCCATCTTCTGCCGTTCCTTCTCGGAGTCCTCTTCATCCATGACTCTTTCTTACTGCCAGAATCCCGCATGGTCCCTGACCTCCCTCTCAGGACAGCTGCCTCTGTTTCTCCACCTACTCAGACCTACCAGTGTGGTGCTGTAAACCCTGCTTTGAGAATTTCATTTCCCTGTTTTACATCATTTTTTTTTAATTCAAAACACACATTCATTCCATCACAGCCCTGTCCTAACTGGTAAAGTCCCCAAGTGCTGTCGATTGTCCTGAATGCGTTCAGGGAGGCTGTTTGCTTTTTCACAAGAACCTTGTCTTGCTCAATAGGGATAAGTTTCACACAAACAAGACAATGCCTTCTGGAGCCCTTGGCTTTTGAACCACTCCAGGTGAGCACAATGTCTTGTTTGTACCTGGCGTGTCCAGCAGACCATTAGGCAAAAAGGAACACTGTAAGTTCCAATCCAGAGTGGTTCTCTGATACTTCAAAAGGAATGTGCCAGCAATGCTCCTAAGCCCCTTTCCATACCAAAATGTCTTCCTCCTTTCACCTTCTTGTTTCTTCCATGTTTTCTCCCCTCTCTCTGTTTCTCAAAATCACATTCAGGGTCAGCCACAGCCTTTAAATGATGAATGAATGTTATTGGCATGTAGCCATGTTCATGTATGTACGCATTGTCTCCAGCTGCTTCCCTGACCTAGGAGTAGACTAGTTACCTCTGAGACCATTTTTTCCCCTTCTGGAAGCTCCAAAATATTCTGATCCTTTGAAGAAAGGTAAGGTGAGCCTTGATCTAGGTTAATAATTCCATAGACACCCAACCACAGCCTCTACCTTCCCCACACCCTACCATAGCCAGGAGTAAAATCCCGATGTTTGGAAAGGAAAGAACTTCATCTCATTTATGTCCACTTGGAAAGAAAAGAGGTAGGTGGCTGTCCTGCCTCCACGTGAACCTAGGGTAGGGGCTGCTGGCCAGTCACGTGCTCCAGCCCTTCTTCAGTGCCATGCCCAGGCAGCTGTAGTTCAGACACTGGCTGCAGCACTGGAGTGGAAAAATATTCTCCCTCCCTAGCCCATGAGACACTCTCAGATCCTAAAAGACATGCAAGGCAACAATTTAATGTAATGGGTGTCCTTTGGGTTGTCCTGCCTGGCACAGCATTCCTTGTGAAGTCAAGGCAATGAAACTAATTTTCTTTCCACTTTTTTGGTACAATACTATATGAATTATGAGTCATATAATTAGGGGCTATGTTGTGCAAAAATCCCTCCCTTTAAAAAGTAGGCTCATTACCATGAAGTGCCCACAACACGAGAAACACGTAGAATCTAAGCCCCACTGAGAATGTTCTAGAAAATCAGCTAATACTGGCTTTACTAAATGGCTACATTGGTAGAACCCCTGACTGTGTTTATGTTCTTTCTTTCCTGCTAACTCTTACAGCCTTTTGTAAGCAGGCCCCTGTTGTTGATTTATAAGGGGCATAGTTCTCAATCTCTGGGGGTTGCATATCAGATATCCTAAACATCAGATATTTACATTTCAATTCATAACAGTAGCAAAATTACAGTTATGAAGTAACAACCAAATAATTTTGTGGTTGGGGGTCACCACAACATGAGGAACTGTATTAAAGGGCCACAGCCTCAGGAAGGTTGAGAACAACCAATACAGGGTAAATGCATTATGTGTGCTTTTTGTAGGGTCTGGTCATCAATGTGACCCTCATCTGCCACAAACCGGCCCACGCCCACCATATTCTCTTCACAGACAGTTCAGAAATGCCCTCAAACGACGTGTTCACATACAAGTGCAGGTGCTTGCTCTGGGAACCTGCAGTTCTTGGAGACAGACAGGAGCTAGCTTGCACAGGCGTGCGTTGGCTGCCATGGGGACCTGCCCCGGGCTGTGTTTGTTGCCAATAAGCAGCTGAACAAGTTTCCTTTGAGGAGGAGGTGATAGGGAAGTTGTGAATGAAGAGGCGGCTTCACTTCACAGTTTCTGGTTTCTTTTTTTTTTTTTTTCTCCAAGTAAGTATTTTACCAAGGAGAGATGGCGAGGCTATTTAAAGGACTGGGAGATTCTCTCTTGCTTCCTAGCATTAGCAGTTCTGTGGAGAACTGGGAGGAGCCAGCAGCTCTGGGAAGGCTGGAGCCCTGCACAGTTTGGCATCCTGTCAACCAAGTTGTAAACCGGGTGTGTGGGCTGCAATCCAGTGTGGGGCTTTCCAAGAACCTCTGTTCATCGAACCTGGAGCTCTAGAAGCCAAGCCAGAGGGACTGCGCGTGTGTGCCGTGAGCATCTGAAAGCTGTGAGCCAACCTTGGCGAACTCTTTGGCTCTTGGCACCTTTGGCTGTTGGCTCCTTCTCTCTTTTTGTGTTAAATTTATGGAAAATATGGTAAAAAATGCTCTCCCAGGTGCCAGGGGCCAGGGACCTTCTAAATAGTGTTTTAAGCTTTTGGGTTCATGGGATCCCAATGAGATTAAGAAAGTGATACTATTGATATTCTTTGGGGACAATAAAGAGGAAGAGGGAAGGAGGAAGAGGGGGGAGGAGAGAGGAGATAGAGGAGAGAGAGAGAGAGAGAGAGAGAGAGAGAGAGAGAGAGAGAGAGAGAGAATATCAATACTGTTGCTTTGGATCAGAGTGAAGAACTTAATAAGTATATTACCCAAGGTACCACACAACTAAGTTATTGAAAATGCAAAAATATTATATGAAGTCACATTAATTTAAAGGCTGTTCCTATTAATATACTGTATATGAGCGAGGCCAGTTCATGAAGGGACCAGGTTAAAATTAAATTATATCTCAGTGGGCTGCCAAGGCACTAGAAGGCCTTTTTCCCAGGCCAGAGAGCAGATCGGCATGAGTCACTTCACTGTCAGTACAGAGGAAGGAAGAGCAGAGAAACATGGTCCCAGAACGAGCAAGAAGCTGCAATGCATCCCAGAGCAAAGACGCCAAGGTTTGGGTGCTTCCTGCCATCGATGGGGTATCCATGTTCCCAGAGCAATGGCCTGAAAAAAAGATGTTGCACCCTGTATCTTCTCAGAACAAGAAGTCTTCCCTGGGACAGGTATTCCCTCCAGACTGCTACTGATCAAGTTGTACTGCAAGAAGCTGTCAATCATGACACCCCACACTCCTGTACTCTCCAACAGTTCTTGCATCTGGATTAGCCAATCACTACACACATCCCTGTTCCTCACCTGGATCTGATGATTAAGACTGTCAGTCAGCACATCTCCCGTGATTTAATTACTAGCTGGCAGAGAGAAGCTCTCGTTCCCCTCTGGGTTTGAGACAGTGGGGGCATGAGTTTGTGGCACTGTTCATCCTGTTTCCCTTGTGGCCAGCTGAGTGAAGACACTCAGCAAAGACCGCATTCGAGGCACTGTGTGGATGCAAACAACCAAGCAAACAAAAACTACACACAACAGTACCAAACAAAACAAAATCACATGCATGCATGCGCGCGCGCGCGCACACACACACACACACACACACACACACACACACACACACACCAAAAACAAGTCAAAGACAGGAACAAGTCAACACAGAAGTAGGTTCTTGGCATCCGCAGGCTTCCTACACACTCCTGTTCCCTTGCTTGGCTTATCGGTCAATAAGTTTTTCTCTGATAATTAGATAGCATTGTGTTTCCATCATTTGCAGCTAAGAGCTCTGTCAGAGATACTTCAGCTTCTGTAAGTGGGCACCCCACATTCCTCCCATGGGTTGCTAAGCCGAGTTCTACTTCCTCTCAGCCCCACCTGCTCCTGCAAACTTGCATGGAGCGCTGCTTCTAGGCAGACTTTGCAGTAAGCACAGGAGCCAACAGTCAGGAGGGTGATCCCAGCTCCAGCCCCTTTGGGTGGGCACCCCTGACTGTAACAAGGCTTCTCTTGGACCCTCTTTCTGGCTCTGTGCAATTTTGGGTTTGAGCTCTCTGACTCAATCCATGAGGGTCCCATAAAAGATATCCTGTATATCAGATATTTACAGCAAAGTTCCAGTTGTGGAATAGCAACCAAAATAATTTTATGGTTGGGGGTCACCACAACATGAGGAACTGTGTTAAAGCAGCAAAAGGAAGGTTGAGAACCACTGGTCTAAAACGTGACTCTCTTAATTTCTTACTATGTTTTGGGCTTATAGTTGGAAAACAGAGGTGATGATGATGATGATGTTGACAACGATGATATACCTAATTCATAGGCTATGGTGATTAAGTATTGGCAACTCAAAAGCAAATCAATATATACTAAAGATATTCATGATTCTTCTATTTCTATTTCCAATAGTAAGGTCCCAGCTTTTTGTCCTTAATATTAAAGAGATTGTTTTTTTTTTATTCTTTGGTTTTGGTGGTACATACATGAATAATCTAGTCTCAGTACCAAAGGTATAAAATCGAATGTGAAACTTCACAGCTTCCATTCTAAGCGTCAGTTCTAACTGTAAGTCCACTGAGTTGTATAGACTTTGAATCTGGCTAACTTTGGTGTGTCACGTTTTTACTTATTTGAATTTTTATTTAATAAAGTTTATAAAATAATTTAAAAAATAAGGAAAGAAAAATATTCTGAGTAAAAGACTTCCCTTTGACTGGTTAAAATGGAATAGGCAGAGAGAGATACCAAGGCACACACGCCTGGAGAGAAAGTCGATGCTCCACTCTGATTCTCAGGCAGTGCGTTTGAGCCTGCGAGGTGTGTGTGTGTGTGTGTGTGTGTGTGTTGGGGTGAGGTGGGGGGTTTAAGCAGACTTCCATGGACAGACACTGAAGAGTTCTGCACTGTCATCCCCGCCCCGCTTCTCTCTGCCAGGCTCCAAGGATTGCTTGACAGAGAGGCAGAGGCAGAAGGGGAGTCTGCTCCTCCACTGGCCTCGTGGACAAGGGTTTTCCTCTTTGCTTATTAACAGTTCCCTCTCCTTGAACCCCTGCACTTCGCTGGCGACATGCTCTGTTAGTGTGTCTGCGCTACAACACCTCCCATGTGTTCACCGCTCATTGACTTCCTTGGTTAACGCAGTAACTGCCCACTTAGAGCAGTTTTTAAATGAAGATGCTAACACTGAGTTGTTGGAGATAGCAGGATAAACTAAGGAGCACAGAACTCCTATGCCTGTAGCTGTTAACGAGCTAAGCTACTCCCCTTCCTGCTTTTTTCTTTCTTTTCAACAAGTTCTCCCGATATGGCCGCCAAGCTCTCCTCCTGATTCAGCCTCCATACTGCTGAGATAGCAGATGGGTGCCAGCCCACCAGGCAGCATGCGTCCTTGTTTTATTAGGAATAACAGCCACCAGAACAGAAACAACTCTCCACTGGGGGCACCTGTTTGAGGCCCACGAATCCATGCTGAATGCCAAAGCGCCCCGTAGTCTGAAGAGTTTGTACAAATGAACTAAGGCCGGTGGAGAAGATCTTATGTAGACTTTGTTTTTCAGTGTGGGCGTGTGCTACATCTAGGATCCTGTAAGAAGTCAGCCACTGTGTGTAAACATGCTCTTGGGGCTATTTTACTGGGTTCTATCAGCCACCCTTCCAAACCTGATTCCAACACCCTAATCCCTTCTAACCACCACCCCCCCCAACCCTAAGTAAGAGAAAAAGAAGGTTAGAGGGGAAAGGGTGCATAGATTTCTTTAGACTACTTTCTGCTGATTAAGGGTTTCTGCATTCCTTGGGGCAAGACCAATCTTCGTCATCAGGATATCCCCAGTTCCTTCTTCTTGTCTCTTTGCTCAGGACCACTAGACAAACCGAAACTGCTGGCAAAGCCACAGTCCTGCAGAAGGCAAAGCACAATCATCTGCTGGGAAGCAGCCTCTTATCCCACACCTGTGATTCACATACCATAACTGGGATTTTTAAGAAACCAAAATTCTTACTACACCTGTGCTCACTGGGGTATTCCACAGTCGAGGACCATGCTGCTCTCCTCCCTGCATTCTGAGTTGGCAATCCAGGACCTCAATGCTGTACTTTTGTCACACTACATAGCCAATTCTGGGGCACTTCTCCCCCTGCCCCCTATGTATAGTCATATAGATACTTACATGTGTGCAGGTACATGTGGCACGGGCACAAGTACACAGGCATGTGTGTCTTAGTCATGGTTTCTATTCTTGCACAAACATCATGACCATGAAGCAAGTTAGGGAGGAAAGGGTTTATTGAGCTTACACTTCCATGCTGCTGTTCATTACTAAAGGAAGTCAGGACTGGAACTCAAGCAGGTCAGGAAATAGGAGCTAATGCAGAGACCATAGAGGGATGTTTCTTACTGGCTTGCTTCCCCTGGCTTGTGCAGCCTGCTCTCCTATAGAACCCAGGGATGGTACTACCCACAAGGGGATAGGCCCTTCCCCATTGATCACCGATTGAGAAGATGCCCCACAGCTGGATCTCATGGAGGCACTTCCCCAACTGAGGCTCCTTTCTCTCTAACTCCAGCCTGTGTCATGTTGACACACAAAACCAGCCAGTCCAATGTGCATGCATGTAGAGGTCAGAGGACACCATCAGGTATCTATTCTTAGGTTGGCCCACCTTTCCTTTCCTTAACTTTCTTTCCCCCTCTTTTCCCTTCCCTTCCCTCCCTCTTTCTTTCCATCTTTCCTTTATTATTCAAGACAAGATCTCTCAGTGACCTGGAGCTAACCAAGTAGGCCCAGGAATCTCCTTTCTCCCCTCTAAAGCCCTGGGATAGTAAGCATATGTTTCATATGTTGTCATGCCCCTGTGGGTGCTGGAGGCCCTCCCCTGACCAGCTGAGCTCTTTCCCCTCCCCCTTGGGTCTTTTTTCATCACTCTTCAATTTATTTTATTTTTATTTTTTATTTGTTATATTTTATTTATATGCTTGGATCTCATTAGTTTCTTCCTGTTCGATTCCTGCGTGTCATATACAGTATCTGGAAATCAATTGTAATCCCTCTAATCTGGTTGCCTAGTTGGATATTAGGGATCTATGAAGCCTGGAGTTGATAGGAAATGCAAGTCATGGATTACTCCGGAACTTGGCTGTGTTTACTCCCACATCTGTGAATTATGCACCTACCCTGGGTGGCAGTTTGCCTCAGGCTCTGGAATACAATGATAAACTCACCTTTCAAGAAGATTTCCAGTCAAGTGTAAAACGTATCCTTGAAGTTCTCCAAAAGTGACAGAGAACTCACACATCAGTTGGTTCAGTTAATAAGTAGGCATATCATCCCCAAGTTTATTTTTATTTAAGATTTTATTTATTTTATTTTGTGTTTGTTTTATCTGTGTGTATGTATGTATGTGGACAGCTGGCATGCCTTGTACCCAAAGAGACCAGAAGATAGCTTGGATCTTCTGGAGCTGGAATTAGAGATGGCTTTAACTACCATGTGACTGCTGGGAACTGAACCCAGGTTCTTCCCCGGTTCTCCAGAAGAGCAGCAAGTGCTCTTAACCACTGAGCCATCTCTCTGTCCCCTCCTCTCACTGTTCGTAAGGAGACAGTGTCTCAGGATATCCTAAGCTAGCACAACTCATGTGCAGTTCTTAAAGCCTCCGGGTTGTGTTCTTGGTGATTGGCATGTTTACGTCATCCCCTCTGTATCAGCTCCAGCCTCACAGCCACAGTAGAGTGTCTCCACAAAGCTTCCAGAACTGTGCCTCCTAAATTTTTTGCTGGGTTATTGTTGTATTCCATAGCTGCCTGCAGCCACTACGAACTGGGTTGCTGGAACAGAAGCTGAGGGATGGATGGGGAAGGGGCGAAAAGAAAGAAGGCCAGGACAGTATTTTACTGATCGAGGCCCCAACTTTAATGGTGGTCAGACCTTTTAACAGTTGGGCAAGCCCTTCCCCCCAGACTCCGGGCTAAATTCCAGCGGAAGTCTTCTAGCTTCTCCTGGTGGTCCTTGTCTTGATTGCTCTGGCAGCTGGGTAGTTCACCTGCTTAATTCAGGAATTTGTAGACTAGGAGGAACAATGAGCTTAACCTTAACTGAGCTTCTCCACCCTAGGATAAAAATTCCTGCTGTAACCTACTTCCCTATTATGCCCTAATGTCAGATTCCTGCCCGAAGCCAGGGATTGTCCTTGGCCAATGTCAAGTTCCTACCATGTGGTATGACTCCCCAATATGGCTCTGTACAGGTTATAAGGGCCAAAACTGAAATCAATGTGCTTTCTTAAACCCCTCTTAAGGCAAGAAGAATGGGATCGCTGTAAATCCCATCCAGCTCCTGGTTAGGGTAGAAGAACAGATGTTGGGTAGTGACCAACAGCCACCTCAGGTGACAGACACAAGGAGTAGGAAATTCACTCTAGTGTGTTTTGTAGAATGATATAAAAGGAAGCCTTATGAAATTCCAGAAGGATTGTCTATGCACAGTCAGCCATATTGAATAATTTATTGTGAAAGGCATGTTTTCTTCTAACTAAATTTGAAGGTTTCTGAAGTCTGCACAGTCTATAGTGATTGGATCTCCTGCTGAAATAGTGTTTCCCCTACCACATCCATAGACTTCCCTCAGAAGGTTACTGAGAAGCATCACAAGAAAATCTGCAGAATTGGACAGCAGTCAACAGGACACATCTTCCTAGAGCAACATTGCTGGTGTGAGGGCTTGTTTGTTTGTTTGTTTGTTTGTTTAATATGAGTACACTGTAACTGTCTTTAGATACATCAGAAGAGGGCATCAGATCCCATTACAGATAGTTTCAAGACATCATGCATTTGCTGGAAACTGAACTCAGGACCTCAGGAAGAGCAGTCAGTGCTCTTAACCACTGAGCCATCTCTCCAGCCCCTACTGGTGTGAACTTTAAAAAAGAAACTCAAAGTCATTCAAAAAAATGCATCCAAAGAAGCATTCAAAACTTCAAAGGGATCTTTAAGATAAACAAGATAAATTTCAAGTATTGATAAAATTGCCTTGGGACATCTACCTAGCCTATTACCTTTGAATGTAATTTACTTGATGGGATAGTTGAAACGGTCCTGACTCCATTTATTTTCACTGCTATAAAAAGAAATTAAATTAATCTGGATGCTTTCCTCACCACATGACCACTCTTTAATGCTACCTGTAATCTGATGTTTGTGTGGTTATACTTTTCACATACATACAGTGTTCATGTACAGAAGTACACTGTGAATCTTTAAAGTCTTTATTTTAATTATTCTTCCACTCTAAAACTATAAAATAGTGTGCTTGGAAAATGGCATTCAAAACTTCAGTGAAAACTGCCAGTAGCTAACTGTTAGTGCTCTCTCTATTTCTGTAGCTAATCAGGATATAGGCTTAGGAGTTTTATTTTAGAAACAAAGAGCAAGCTCATAAGGACATGAGCTGCACTATCCTACCCTGCCCCTAGCGTAACCTCTCCTAGAAACAGAAGTAGCATCTGCATGTACCAGTGCACTCTAGAAAGGTGCTTTGGAGACCTAAGCCACTTAGGAGGGATAAATATACCTCAGATAATCCTTACTACTCCTTTCAGGACCACTCAGAATCAGGTCAAATTAAGATTACCATGATTTAGACCTAGAATCTGGTCCACCACCTTCTTTCTTAGCTCCCACTATCTTCATCTAATTGTAAACACCTCACACTTAGCTGCGTCCATCACTGCGACTGTGTCTCCGTCACTTTGTCTCAGTTAGTTTTCTTGATTTCATGTGGTGGATGATTCTAGTCTGATACCAGCTTCAAGTTTTCTCATTCTTGGAAAATGTTTCCACGTCTTAAGTTTAGTCACAGGCATTATGATGGTGCTGATGATTGTGTGTGTGTGTGTGTGTGTGTGTTGTATATGTTTATTAAAGTCTCTTTTGTGGGGACAGAGATATTACTTTTGCATCCTCAATTCACAGCAAATCATTGCAAGTCTGCAATAAGCCAGATACTATTCCAGGCACCACAGTAGTGACAAGCACATGGGTTACCTATGATCAAGGAGTGCATGCCAGGGTCAGGCAATGTCAAACATGATGGGTGCTGGGACAGGAAAGATCAAGATGGAGTCTCATCATCCTAGACGGATCAATGTGAAAGCTAAGGTCTGAAAAACAGGTGGGAGTTGACTGGACGATTTATGGATTGGAGGAGATGGTCCAGGTCTGAAAGAACAGCAAGAACCAAGGTGCTGACGTCAAAGCATTAGAACCCTAAGTGAGATCAGCGTCACCGTCTCTCATGAGGCAGAACATGGACGAGGAGCATGGTGGTTTGAATGAGAATGGCTCCCCATAGACTTATATGTTTGAATGTTTGATCAATCCCCAGCTGGAAGAACTATTTGGGAAGGATGGAAAGGTATGGCCTTGTCGGAGGAGGTGTGTCATTTTGAATTTTCAAAAACTAAACCATTCCCTATTTACTCTCTTTGCCTCTTGTTTATAGATCAAGATATGAGCTCTCGGGTGTTCCTGTTGCTATGCCTTTGCTCTGTAATCATGGACTCTGCGGCAGTTTGAATGAAAATGGCCCCAATAGGCCTCTAGGGAGTGGCACTATTAGGGTGGCTACCTTCTAGAAGTAGGTATGTCATGTTGACAGAAGTGTATAACTGGGGACCAGATACACTTGAGGTCTTAGGTGCTCATGTATGGACAGTATTCCTCAGTCTCTTCTTGTTGCCCATGGATCTGAAAGTAGAACTTTCAGTGACCTCTCTAGCACCTTGTCTGCCTGTTTGCTGCCATGCTTCCCACCATGATGATAATGGGCTAAACCTCTGAAACTGTAAGCCAGCCCTAATTAAATATTTTCCTTTATAAGAGTTGCTGTGGACATGGTGTCTCTTCACAGCAATAAACTTTAACTATGACAGACTCTAACCCTCTGAAACTGGTAAGCTCAATTAAACACTTTCTCTTATACGATTTGGCCATGGTGTCTTGTTACAACAATAGGAAAGTAACTAAGGCAAGGAACATTGGAGCAGCTTCAAACACTACTGAGAGGGGCAGAGCCATTCCTGGAGTCCAATGTCATTGTCTGGATTTTCAGACTTAAACCGTCATTTTCCCCTGAAGAAGTTGGAACTTCAGCATAGATTGGATAGCATAGGTCTGTTTGGGTATGAAGCAGGCAAATGCTCTGGGATGTCTGTTGGAGGATTTCTTGCTTTCAGGACTCTAGGGTGAGAGAAATGAAAAGTATGAGGGTCAAGACACTGATTCCCAGGATGGGTACATTCATTCATAGATGGGGACACTCATTCCTAGGATGGGGACACTCATTCACAGGCTTCTCAGCAGGCTGAAGTCTTAAAACTCCCACAGTGAAAGTTGGACCAGCCTTGGTTGCAATATATTATTGTGGTTTTAATTTGCACTTCCATGGTGACTAATGATGTCGTATCTCTTTTTTTCTTGTGTTCCATTTCTTCAAGGAGGAAAATATTTTTATTTAATGTCATGTTTTTTTTTTTTGAGACAGGGTTTCATGCAGACCAGACCTTCAAATCACTATGTAGGATAACCCAGAACTTCTAACCTTCTTCCTCCCCCCCACCCCAAATGCTGAGATTACAAGCACAAATGAACATGACCATCCCCAGTTTATACCGTGTCAGTCATAGAACTCTAGGCTCCATGTACTGTAGGTAAATGCTCTACGAGCCCAGCTCCATTCCCAGCTGAAGGAGCATATTTTTGGAAGGCTCCACTTTGTGTCTTATTCTGGGAATAGTGTTCTAAATCAACCCTAGTCCATCCGAGCAGGCAGCCCACAGAGTCCACAGAGTCGGAGTCTCCAAAAAAGGGAGATGATGACAAGGAAGCCAACATCATGTGCCCATACATACAAGCTGACAAGGCTTGACCCAAAATGACCTGTAACCTAAATAACAGCCAGTTCCTAGGTGCGGAAGTCTACCTTCAATGTCTTTGGTGCCTGTGTCTTCAAAAGTGAAATCTAGCCTTCCTTTTTTGTTGACTCAAAGCAGATCATGCCTCTCCTCCTCTGTGTTCTCAACACTACCCACAGCTCTCTTTCGGCACATGGCTTCTGAACTGTGTGGACAATCTGCAGCGTGAAGGCCTGTGGCATGCTGGCTTCTGCTTCTTGGTTCAGGCAATCTACTCCGTAGTGAAGTACAATGCGTTGCTGCCCTCAACTGCGAAGTTAATATTAGAACAGCAAGATACAAGAAGTCCTTTTTTGTTGTTGTTTTTGAATACTAGTTTTGGCTTTTCTTTTGCTTGTACTGCCCAGGGCCAAATATTTGAAATTCCTAACAGTGATCATACCAAGTTTTCTGTATCTTTAGTGAAGACAGGAAAATGTTCTGTTTTCAAGTTCACTCCCATTTGTTTGAAGACCTCTATTTGTTTCCCTTCTACTGTTTGCTGTATAGGAGTGGAGGCCCCTGTGCCTCAGGTGACTTGTCCTCTGTGTACAATTTCATTCCTTGTTGTCTTAGGTCATCTTTTATTGCCATTATTGTTGTCTTATGAATCCTGGTAAAGCCAAAGGCTGTGGCTTTGGTCATACTCCATCCCCAGAACAGTAAAGTGCATTCCAGAGTCATCCAAACCTGCCGTAGACAGACTGTTTATATGTTCCCAACATTGGTATTTGAAGTGTGGATCCCCACACAATGGTGTGTGAAGGTGTGGCCTGTGGGGCAAAGGAAAAGCTTGGGGTAACATCATGAGGACAAACCCTTATGGAGATGGTGCCCATATAAGGGGTTGAGTAGATCCAGAAGTTGCCCTCTCTGACGTCTGAGAACACAGTGACAGGGGAGCCATCCGTAAACCAGGAAATGCCTGTTGTAGAATGTATTTAATCCCAGTCTAGGCCTTCTAGCCTGCCTTTGACCATTCAGTTCCAGGACAAAAGGTAGACACATACGCTTTATATTTACAATAAACCTTAAATCTACCCTTTATGTTGAATCTACTTTCCCATCAAGAACTTCAAGTTATTACTTACTGTGTTTCATCTGGGCTGCTCTTAACTCCAATCGGCCAGTCCTCAGGGCTACATTCTCTAGACTCTTAACCCATAGTCTCTCTCTCTCTCTCTCTCTCTCTCTCTCTCTCTCTCTCTCTCTCTCTCTCTCTCTCTGCCTTCCCCTTGAGGGTAGATATCTGCCCAGCTCTTGTGCTGTTTAAGACTTATTGAAAACATAAAGTTTGTGTGTCCTTTATCCAGAAACAAAATGGTCAAAGGCGTGGTAGAAATCTGGAATTGGGATTAAAACTTTCTATAACAAATGTTCCTCTTCCAAAGCCCCTCATGGTGGAGGCTGGCCCCTTCATCCCAAACTTGCCAGCCTCCACCATGATGAGCAGTTAATTCGACTGTTGAAGCCCCCGAGGATGAAGCTTTAGTCATGGCGGCCCAAACTAAAACAGTACCTTCAAATTCCAGTCTGGGGCCAAAGTAAATTATAACCGATAAATAAAAAAAGGAGCCATTTTCTCCCAGAACAGGACTGAAGATTTAGAACCTACACCACATAAGAATGATCTTATAAATGTCTTCCCACTGGTCTTTGGCAGGTGTTCTGACCTCTCTGTATATCAGATTCATATATAAGAAGTGAGACCAAAATGACCTTTTCCATCTGATCTTGAAAAATACTGTGAAAGTCAACTGATGGTGTAGGTGAAGCCACCTGTATTTATTTGGGAGAAAAGGATGCTAAAGAATTTATTACACTTTATTTTTGTCATTGTCTATGTGGATGGAAATGAGGTGACAAGGTGGCAGGTTATTGGGGGGCACTCAGTCACAAGATTGCCATCATTGCCTCTGGAAATCAGGTCAGCCCTTGCTGCCAGGTGCACACTAGCTTCCTTAGAGCCAGCATCCTCCTTCAAATAGTTTCACAGATACATCAATGAGGTCTAAAACTGGACCTGGGAAAATTTCCCATATCAGCTCAGTTGGTTAATGAGCAAAAGGGGAAGACCCAGGAGCCTAGAACTGCACTATACGACAGAAAGGGCAGGGTCTTTCCTCTTGCCTTTGAGTAGGGAGAATACACCTTGATATAACGAGGGATGGAGTTTTTAAAAGAATGAGTAATTTTCCTTTCCCTTGTCTCTCACTCCTTCCCCCTCCCATTCCTCTTCTCTCCTAACATTTCTTCCTCTCCTTTCCCTTCCCTTTTCCCTTTCCTCCTCTTCCCTCTCTTTCCTCCCCCATTCCCTCCCCTTTCTTCCCTCCTGTCCCCTCCCCTAGCTTCTCCTTCCCTCCCCTTTCTTCCCTTACTCTCCTCACCTCTCCTCCCCTTCCCTCCCCTCCCCTCCCCTTCCTTCCCTTCCCTCTTCCTTTCCTTTCCCTTCCCTTCCCTTCCTTTCCCTTCTCTTCCCTCCCCTTCTGTACCCTCCCCCTCCCCCTCCTTACTCTTTCCTGTTCTAGAGAAAGAATGAATGATCTTGCCAAATTAGAAGCTAAATCACTGCCTTCACATGGAGCATTATTTAGTTTATCATATTTTTGGCTTTTTGGGGTGCCATTCACAGACAAAGAGGTCAGTTGGCCCATCCTGAATCCTTGGGTATGGAAACAGCAGCAGACTCCTGCACCTGAAGACCTCCTTCCACAGGGAAAGGAGATTGAGTACAGGAAAGGGCAAAACACCTAGCCTTTGGCTTCAGTGAGACTCCAAAAAGTCTTTCAGCCTTGGGGTAAGAGGAGGTAAGCAGAGGAGTCTGCAGACCTCTGCATGAGAAGCAGCTGCTGCAGAGGACGGGTTGCAGAAGACAACTTCTCCTACTAACTTCTTCCAGTCTGTATTTAGTGTGCGTGTGCGTGCGCGTGCATGCGTGCGTGTGTGCGTGTGTGTGTGCGTGCGTGTGTGTGTGTGTGTGTGTGCCTTGTCTGCCATACAATAGTACATGGCCTGGGGGCATATACCTGTAAGCCTAGCGCTCAGGAGACTGAGGCAAAAGGATCATGGGTACAAAGATAGACTGGTTTACACAGCATCTTAGTTACTTTATCTCTGGGAACAGACACAGTGACCAAGGACACTTATAAAAGGAAGCATTTAACTGGGGGGTGGGCTTATGGTCTCAGAGGTTAAGTCTATGACCTCATGGCGGGGAATGGCAACAGGCAGGCAGGCATGGCAGTGGAATGGTAGCTAAGAATCTACCTCTAATCTGCAAGTGGGGGCAGGGGAGGAGAGACAGACAGACAGACAGACAGACAGACAGACAGACAGACAGGAAAGGGACAGAGAGACAAAGCCATACCTCACAGTCCTTCCCAAAACAGTTCTGTCATCAACTAGGGACCATGCATTCAAATATATGAACACAAGGGACCATTCTCATTCAAACCACAACCCAAAGTGAGTTCCAGGCTAGTCCCAGCTATACAGTGAGATCAACATCTCAAGACACAAAACAAAATGCCAAAGAAAAAGCTTGGCTTCCATAAAGCAAACTAAAAGCAAAGCAGGAAACTATCAATAGCCCGTGATGAAAGTTATGCCTCCTTTTATGACAGATATTAAGCAGGGAGAAAATGAAACAGTGGCAAACAGAATTCCAGGTCTTTCTTTGAAGGCTTTGAGTTCCTTATGCTTTGTGGCATGTGAAGGCTGGCGTGGGTGATTGCTTCATTTCTTCTGGCCCTCTGGAGATGATGTTTCTGCATGATGGAAGCAGTGGGCTATAAAGGTCAACTAGACCTGGAATCCCTGCACCCCAGATCTCTGACGCTGGGGTACTGACATGTGCTCTACACCGCACCGAGCACAACAGAGGCATAATCCAAGCCTCTGCTAACTAGGTGCCAGGGGCACCTCTTGGCTGTGACAAGCAGAAATACACACAAGCATCACACAAATTTAAAGGCAGAGTGCACAACTGTTTCTGTCTCAAGGCCGGTGAGCTGGACCTTGGTTGCACCCGCTTTAAAAACCTCGTGTCCGGTATGTGTGGGTTTTCGGAACTTGGCCTCACGCATGAGGCGTTCAGCTGAACAATGTCCACAGATGTCAGAAGGGCTCTTGCTCTATTCCTTTCTCATCTTGCTCCTTTGAGACTGGCTCCCTCCCTGTAACACGGGCAGGACTGGAACTCATCGGGTAGCCCAGGCTTCTCTTGAGCTTGACCTCCATCAGTCTCAGCCTCATCAGTACTAGGATTGCATCAGCATGCCCAGCTCAGATGGACTCTTTAACAGGCAGAAGGAGCCACTGGAGTCATGTTCAGGGCTGGCTGCCTCTCCCTGTCCAGGAGTTACCAGTCTGTGCCATCATCCTGGTGCTTGCTGGTGCTGTCCTTCCTGCCAGGTGTTTAAGGAGAAGCCTACAGGAGCCTCGGGGATGATGACAACCTCTCTTTGACGTCCCCAGCAGCGCTCCCAGGTGTCTGAGTAATGCTGTCAGCCAATCTCCCTAAGCCTCCGGAGAGAGCGACAGGAAATTACAGTGTGTTGCAGGGATCTCTGATGCTGGGGAGAGGAAAATCCACCTCTTGAATTAAAAAGGGGAAAGAAGACAGTTTTCAAACTACTGTGATTTAGCTTTCTTTCCGTGGAAAATTACAGACCTGCTTTAAGGTGTGCGTCTGGGACCTGATCTCTGCCTGTGGCTGGTCACCAAGGTTGCTCGTTTCTGGCTACAAGCCTTCATTCAGCTGCACCCACATCCGTTCCTGGAATGGAAGAGGAGGCATCTATCTACACCTGTGTTTGGTGGGGACAATGGGGCTTCTGTCCTAGGTCCCACTTTGAGCATACTCTATTTTCCTAAGTCCACAGGAAACACCATCTCAGATGGTGAAGACCGAGTTTCTAGAAGCATTTTGGGGAAGTTGGGGAAAAACATTAGAACAGCCCTTCAATACAAGTCACCTCTGGCCCTAACCCTCAGCAAAGGAAAATGACCTAAAGAGTCATTTAAAAATTATTTTCAGAAAAGTATATTTGTGTGTGCATGTTTGTGTGCAGGCACATGTGCACATGTATGTGCATATGCATGTTGAGGTCATAGACCTGTATCTTATTTTATTTTGTTGAGGTGGCATCTGGTACTGTCCTGGAGTTTCTAGGTTAAGTTAGGCTGGCTGGCCAGCACATCCCGGGGTTCTACCTATCTCTGTCACCCCAGCACTGAGATTACAAACACAGCTTGTAATCTCATAACATAGCCAGCTTTAAAAATGCATATATGGGCACTGGAGAGATGGCCTAGTGGTTAAGAACACTGGGTACTCTTCAAGAGGACCTGAATTCCAGTCCCAGCACCTACACGGCAGATCACAAGTGTCTACAACTACAATTTTAGAAAATAGGACACCCTCTACTGGCCTCCATGGGCACTGCATGCACTTGGCACAGACTTAACATGCAAACAAAGGACCCGTATGCAGGAAACAAAAATGTTAATTTTATATTTTACTTATATTGCTCTCCCTAAAAAGTTGAGAGAATTCCTGCTTTTGGTAGTGACAGCGGCTAGATGTCCTGGGTGTTTGCCTCTTGCCCACTGCCATCCTAAACACTTCCTGAAGAGTATGTTTACTTGATCTTCCCCTGATGCCAAGAACATTCAGACATTATCTGCTTAAGGAGTATATTCAAGGTGCTCAGGAATTTGAAACCACATTTAGCTCTCCCACACCCATACTTCTTCTCTTCCACAGGGTCAAAGGTGAAAAGCCAGACTACTAACCTCAGTCCCCATGGCTACTGGTCCGCAAGTGGCCTGAAAACTTGCAACCTTAGCAAGCTCCCAAGTGCTGTGGATTGTCCAGTCCGGCAAACGCTGTTATCCCATGCCTCGTTTGCAAGAAAGTTGTCCAGGCCTGGAGTGAGGGTGGGGGTGAGGGTGGTGGCTCCATGGGTGTAATACTTGCTGTGCAAACCTGAGGATGTAAGTTCAGATCCTCAGCTCCCACGCCACTGCCAAGTGACTATGTGTGCCTGTAACCCAGAACTGGGAGGTGGAGTTAGGAGATCCTGGGGCTTCACTAGCCGGCCAATCTAGCCAAAAAGTGAGCTTCTGGGTCAGCAAGAGACCTGTCTAGAGGAATAAGGTGGAGGGGCTGGGGATGGAACTCAGCCCGTGGAACACCTGCCTGCCTAGTTTGCACAGGCCCTGGGTTTAAGTCTCCAGAACTACATACACTGCATGGCGTGGTAGCACATTCTTGTAATCTCAGCACTTAGGAGGGAGAGGTGGGAGGGTCAGGAGAGCAGCTTCATCCTTCCCATTTAGCAATTCTGAGGCCACCCTGACCACAGAAGTCCCTGTCTGAACAAATACTAATAATGTGTACAAGTACTGAGGGAGAGGCACAGCATCGACTTTTAGCCTCCATGTGAGCAACCGAGGCTTCACCTGAGCATGCACACTTGAAAAGGAAAAGAAAGAAACATATCGTAAGCACTAGCTTCGAAACCTGGAGTGAAAATGTCCCAGGCTGCAGTCTGCTGATGTGTGAACTGATCCGTACCTGCCCAGGTGTCTTGAGAGCATCTTTTCTCAGAGGATGGTGTCACGAGACACTGGGAATTGACCTGTTGGGGATATTATTCTGGTATTCCCTAGGCTGCCTGACATTTCCGAGAATTCAGTCCACTGTATCATTAAAAAAAAAAAAAAAAAAAAAAAAAAAGCTATTAGTACACTTGTTTTTTTTTTTTTTTTTTTTGGAAGTTCTATAATTTCCCATCAGGTGACCCTTTTATTCCCTAAATTATGCTTGGTTCATTTATTCCAATTCAGTAAAACCTCGTTATGTTGGATTGTGTGTGTAAACACTATGACTGTTATCCTGGTAAACTATAACCAGAATGTTAATATGAATAAGCAGACAGATTCACTGCCAAGAAAGAGCATCAGATCTCAGAGCGGCTGTGTCCTCTATGAAGGCCAGACTCTCTTAAGCATTTTTTTTTCTTTCTGGTGGTGAAAGAAACTTCATTTAAAAAGTTTTCCGGTTACAACCACCTTGAAACCCACAGGTACTCTGAGGACAGATTTTTGTGTTGTTTTGAATGCCTGTGTTTGGCCTGAATTACGATGTTAACGGCACATTTGAAACCTGAAATGGAGCTGAGTGACTGGCAGAGAATCTGTCCCGAGGCCTCTGGAGCAAGATGGGAAGAAAAAGCTTTGGCATCTTACATCTCAGCCACTTAATAGCAAAGATGGTAGCACAGGTGTGAATCCACCAATGAAATTCTCACCATTGCCCAACAGGTAGATTCAGAGTAAAGTACCTCCATCCTGAAATCTGCTGCAGAGGGGTGTTTATCATCGTCGTCGTCGTCATCATCATCATCATCATCACCGTGTATTAATTATATAATAACTATAATAACGGGCTTCAGGACACTTTCACACTCGTGGATAATGTAATTTGATCATAATCATCCCGTTGCCTTCTCTTGACTCCGCCCCTTGATGCTGCGCCCCTCCCTCTCCCCAACAAGCCTCACTTAACTCTTTTGTATCTTTGTGTGTGCACACATGATCCAGAGAGTGTAATTGGGATTGCTTCCAAGCTGCAGTGATCTTGCTCTGGCAATGGGTTAGGATTCTGGGGACTGCAACATACAAACATTCTCAAGGAAAAATACAGAAGACTCAGGGTGTGTGGGACTCCTCGGATTCCCATTTCAAACTCCTTAGATAATATCATTCCCTGTGGGGACCTTAAAAAAAAGCATGAATTGTCCCATGGCTTCTGAGCTGAGGAAGGGTTTTTATTTTTCTATTCATGTGCATAGTTGTTATTTATTGTTGAGCAGCAAGCTCTGCAGTCGGCTCTGTGATGCCATCTGTGCCTAGGCATATCCCGAGGGGTGGATTTTGTACACACTGGCCAGGGATCCTCTTTGGAAGCGTCTGGTTCCCGGGGAGCCTTAACTGAATGCTGGTTGGAGAGGATCAAAGAGGGCTTGTTTTGCTTCTGCATTCACAGCTGCCCTGGAACTGGCTCTGGAGGGTATCGGGGAACTTTGCTGGTGGCCAAGGCAGGCTGGCATTTTCCTGGAGACCCTCAGGTTAGGAGCAAAGACCTTCTGGAGGAGCGTACACACTGTTGCTTTGAGCCTCTTCAGCAGAGCCAAGAAAACATGCACAATTCCCTCAGGAGTGAGATCTAAAGGGAGATGCTACTGGATTTTTTTTTTCTTCCCCTTCTGCTTCTATAGCTTCCCCAGAGGTGTTTATCACTGAGGTGTGGACAGAGCAAGATGCAAGGCAGAGAGACCTTAAAGAGTAAAATACAGGTGTTCCCGGGCTGGGTCTAGGGGTGTGTGTGTGTGTGTGTGTGTGTGTGTGTGTGCAAACGCGCTGAAATGCAGCTCCCCACTAGGATTGCAAAGAGTTGCTGGCCTTCGCCAGCGGCCCTGAGCCCTGGAGCAGCGCAGCGGGGAGTCCTCACCGGCCAGGGCTTCCCGCGCCCAGGGAGCACCCAGGGCTGGCCTGGTGGAGCTTAGGAAGCTGGCGCTGGGGGCGGGCGGGGTGACACAGCCTCCGTGCCAGCCGCAGCCGTTGGCTGGCGGGCACCCAATCCTGGGGCATGCCGCCCCAACCTGGCCGGGACACACAGTGAAAGGCGAGTTCAGTGGCAGATCTGACCCCCGGGGGGGCTGTCAGCTACAGCAGCGTGGCGAGCCCAGTATCACGGAATCCAGGCTCCGAAGGAAAAGCAGCGGCATGGCTTCGGTGTTCATGTGCGGAGTGGAGGACCTGCTGTTCAGCGGCAGCCGCTTCGTGTGGAACTTGACCGTGTCCACGCTGCGGAGATGGTACACCGAGAGGCTGCGGGCTTGCCACCAGGTGCTGCGGACATGGTGCGGGCTGCGGGATGTGTACCAGGTGAGCCCAGGAGCTGGCGCCCTGGGGCCATTGCGGGGGTGGGGGGAGATGCCCGGCGCTCAGTCTGAGAGCCGGTCCACCTGTATGATTTCATAACCTCAGGCTTCCCATATCGTTGTTTTCAACTCCCCGTGGGGAGCTTAGCGCTTGGCTCAGATCCTCAGCAGCTCTAGCTAACTGTAGCCTGAATTTTTTTTTTCAGTTGGGCATGGGGGGTGGGCACTTGGGAGTTATCCCCGTACCCCAAGCAGACATGTATTATAATGTGATGGAGGTTCCTGCTGGCACTAGTAAAGGAGGGCTGTAGCTTTGCAACTGGCGTTTGTGGAAAGCGACTTTGAGGTTGAGAGGATTATTTCTGCTTTATTTCATTTCATTTCATTTCATTTCATTTCATTTCATTGGGGGGTGGCCATTTCGGAAGCTATGGTTTCCCGTGATTGCTTGCTGTCAGAGCATGTCTTAGTGAATTTGCCTTCTTCCTTCTTGATTTTATTACACTTTTCCACCAGGCAGACCCTGCTTGCAGGGCACAGCCAGGAAAAGCTGGTTCTGTGTTGCCTGGCTTTGGGTAGGAAGGAAGGACGGGATTGGGAGCACTTTGTGAGAGCCTGACAGGCTAGGGGAGGGAAGGGCGGCTTGGCTGAGTGCTGGAATGCTTACGCTTGGATTTAATCTGTCGCACAACACAGCCTCTTTATTGCTTTGCTGGCCCCATCTTGCAGGCAAAATCTGCAGCAACTTTGCCCAATGAGGAGACCATTCATCCTCTCTCTCTGGGATTGCAACTTGCCTGGATTTTTGTGAACAGTAGTAAATGGGTGTATAAAAGTCTTCTGTTTGGATTATTAATACCTTTAAGATAAAAGAATAAAAACTACGTTGTTGAATTATGAAGATTTTTACTTGGGCTTCTTTCCCGGATATAGTTTGTTTCAGTTCTCATAATCCCTTACCTATAACCTGACCCTGTTCCTAGTAGGACTGAAATATATCTGGCATAGTGCAGCCCATATGTGGCTCAAGCTTTGATTTTGAAAAGTCATAGTCTTCCATCAACCAGATAGAATAAAGGCCAACTAAGGACAGACTAAGGAATGAATGCTCCCTTGTCATTCTTGTTAATACACACACACACACACACACACACACACACACATGTTATATATATATATATATATAATACACACACATTTTAACCTGTGGTTTCAGTGCTCCTGGTTTGCCTAACATATCTATACTATCATGCAGTTTGAAAGAGAATCCGCAAGGCACACTGAGAGCCCTGGAGGCCGGACCGGGCTTGAGAGCATTAGGGAGCTGTGGCCTTGGTTCATCTGGCCACAGGAAACTGAACGCCTGGCCTTTGGGAGCCAGACATGTGTCTGTCTTTCAGGCCTTTTCTCTCTTGGGAAGTCTTCGCTCACTTTGGTTTGGAGTAAATGCAGCCACCCCACCCCCACTGCGTGAGGCCTCTTTTTCTTCTTAATTTTTGAGGAACTTTCAAAAGGAGAGCAGGAATACCGTAGCCAACCAGACAGGCTCCGTGCCCCACTCCCCATGGATTCCATGGATTTATGGCTTATCACTAATGCTGTTACTGAGCAATTCAGAGATGACGCTTCCAAACACGAGTCTTTGGCTTCTCTACCAGAACGGCCAATAGTTAGTATTTTTAATTTCGAAAATGTTTTGTATGTGTATATACTCATGATTGTGTGGGGGCACATATGTATGCAGGCATGCGGAACATGTGCACACATACATGTGGCCCAGAAGGGCCACTCCTCAGCAATACAGTCCACCTTAGTTTTGAGACAGGGCCTGTCATTGGCCTGGGGTTTTCTAATTAGGTGAGGCTGGCTGACAGCAAGTGCCATGAATCTACCCGCCCTTGCCTCCCAAGCACTGGGATTACAAATATATGGCACAAATCATCAACCATTCATTTCAAACACAACAGCAGCCTGAAAGGGTAAGCCATTCAGATATTTCGTTCTCCTCTGTAAAACAGGCATTAACTAAGTCTCTCTCTTCTCTCATCCTCCCGGTCAATACGAACTTACAAAATATAGATGGGTTAAGTATTGTCATAAGCAGAGAAAAATATGATGTTTACATTAAAGTCCCCAGTCCTTTGGAGAACTAAGATTTAAAAAGCAAAACAAACAAGCAAAAAAGGCAATTTTCATCCTGAGAGAACTATAGTATCCCAGGGTGAGCCACAGACCTAAATTGCTTGATTTTTTGTGAAGATGTTTGTTTGTTTGTTTGTTTGGGAAGTTATATGCATGGAACCCAGGGCCTTGGTGATTCTAGGGTGAAGACTCTACCTCTGAGCTCCATTGCTAGCTTAGAAAGATCATTAAAAAATTGTTTCAAGTGCTTAGCAGTAAAATGGCAGCGCAGACTATGTTGACCGTGAAGCAGTAGAGAAAATGATTTCTACTCTCCGCCCCAGAGATAGAGGAGAGATGAATCCAAGCTCTTCCTACCTGTGACCGTAGGGAAATCAGCCTTCCGCTGCTTGGCTTTCATCCTCTGTGAGGTGAAGAATGGAACAGTACTAATTAAAGAGGTTAATAAGAGTTAATTGACATGTAGAACATTTAGCACACGACCGAGAGCTTAGAAAGCACCCAGTAAATATTATCTGTTCTAGCATCTAGGATTGATTATTATTTTTTTAATGGTAAAAGGCCCAACTGGGTGGTTAGAAGGGGACACGCGCTCATTCCCCAGTCCTGGTTATGCTCACTCACTGGGTTTATGATAATCTGACCTCCTTCCTCCTGGTGTCTGACAACAGTAGAAGTGCATTAGGCCTACACATCAACACAGGCAGAAAGAAAGTGAATTTCATATATTCCCCTATCAGAATTTCCTGTGTATCCTCAGGACTGCCCAACCGATACCACACACCACCCCAATAGTCACACACCACCCCAATAGTCACACACCACCCCAATAGTCACGTACCACCAAGATGCCACGTACCACCCCCATGCCATGCGCTAATTGGCACAGGGAGCAGGATTACTTTGCATGCATTCTCAGTGGCATGATATAGCCCAAAAGGAGCAAAAATGACTTCAGGGAGAGGAAGAAAGAGAAATGTCCCTTCCTCAAGCTGGGGTGTGGCTTATTGGTAGAACACTGACCTAGCACATGTGGGGCATTGAGCTTAATCCCCAGTGTGTCAATAACAACAACAACAACAATAATAAAGAATATGTAAGCAAATATACAGTGTATGGCATTAAAGCTGCCTCAGCAGGTGGAAGAGCTTGCACCCAAGTCTGATGACCTGATTTCAAACCCCAGAACCTATATGATACAGAGAGAGAACAGACTCCTACAAGTTGTCTTCTGCCCTCCACCTGTCCATGTGGCACACACAAACACACACACACACACACACACACACACACACACACACACACAAGCACAAATAAAGAAATGGCTTATTTTGTAATGGGGAAATGAATCGATTGCTGAACAAGAACACACATTAAGATAAAAGACTGTTTTGATAATGATGAACATAGTATCAAGACACAACAGATTGCCGATTAGAGTGCAAGTCTCTTTCTGAATACTGAAAATGGGGCGGGGACTGCTGACCACATGTTTGCCTGAGTTGGGCAGTGTCCACTGCTCTGACACCAGGACAGGTAGCTGGTTCTATTCCCTTGGGCCTGTAGCAAGACAGAAACACAGCGGAGGACCATGGCAATGGGGGAGGAGCCCCACATCACGGTAGCCAGGGTGCAGAGATACAGAAGATGGGGCCATAGAAAAGATGTTCCCTTCAAAGGCATGTTCCTGGGAACCCATTTCCTCTTAGCAAGGAATCAGACCTTGATCAGACCCCATTTGGTGATAAGGATCCCTCTGTGGTTTAATCCATTGATTAGATCAGGACCCTCCCCAAATTCTGCCAGACAAAGGAAGCTACCATGAGGAAGGAGCAGAATTTGATTAAAATGCAGTCATGGGCTGGGGCAATGGTTTCCATAGTGAGAGAAATTGTTCTACAAGCATGAGGAAGTTAAGTTCAAATACTCAGAACCTATGGAAGAAACTGGGCGTGGCCACGTGAACCTTTGGGTAGTTGAAGAGGATTGCTGGGGCTTGCTGGCTGCAATCCTGTTTTCAGGTTCAATGAGAGACCCTGTTTCTGGACAATAAGGAATAGAGCTATAAAGCAGAATACCCGAAGCCCTCAGGCACACAGACAGATAGACAGACCGACAGAGAAGACACACACACACACACACCACACACTTTAAAATGCAACCAGTCGAGTCTCCCACTTCATGAGACTCTCAGATCTAGCATTCTCATATTAAAAAGTTATTCTTTAGGGTAAGTTCAAAGATAAAGACACGATTAACTTTCAAAGTTTTTATTGTTGTGGCTGTTGCTACAGTTGTTTGAATTGAGTGTGGGACTCATGGTGAGACTACTAGCATTGCTATCCTAGAATTGCAAATTCTAAAGCATGCAGGAGGACATGCTTCAAGCACGCAGGAGGACATGCTTCCGTTTGGCTCAGTTTGATGCACACCAGAGTCACAGGTGATGCTGAACCCATATTTTCTTATCATCTTGTTGATTTTTTAAAAAGGCGTCATTTTTCTTGCTTTTAGTCTCAATAGTCTTGTTTGTGAAGAAACCCAATGCTGAATCACTCTAGAGAGATCAGGGTGGGGCAGGAGCTATCCATTACCTGAAATATCTGGCAGGCCCCTAGAGTGTTTTGTTTATTCATATACTATACTTGAAAGCCGATCCTTCACCTATTCATAGAGTATTTGGCCAGGACACCGTTGCCTGGCTGGCAAGGCTGGGAAGGCACAATTTCTTTGGAATTGAACACTTCCTCCACTTCTAGATCTTGGAACAGCAAGTGATTTAATTTGCCAACAAACTATGAATAATGAAGATATTTACTATAAGGTGTTTTTGTAGTAACGGAACCAAATATTAAGCAGGAGGCAAGCCCGGAGGAGAGAGACTGTTTGACAAAGACCCACTCACTGTTTAAGGGAAGACTTGAGCTTGGTCAGGTACCAGACTCAAGAAATTACCTTTAATTTAGGCAAAATTCTCAAAGCTCATTCTTGCCTGTCCTGTTTATACCGCTCTTGGATAGATTGCAGGGTTGTAATTAACTATCTAAGTCACGTGAGTTAGAAAGTGATTAAGGAGTACTGTTGACAAAGGATTAACTCCTCCTTTTTGTGAAGTGGGACACACTCTAACAAAGCCCTCAGTTTGTTACTTGGAGTCCGATTTTTCTTCTTGCCCCAGTCCTGAAGGTAGAATTTCCTACAGACCTTGAATGGAGTCATCAATGTGAACAGAATCTAGGGTATTTAAGTGACTAGAAGAGGCTGGGTCAGCTCCTCTGGGACAGGCAGACAGCACAGAAGAGGGGTCACAGCGTTCAAGGACTTGGAGAGTATTCAGGCTTGACTTGACCTTGTACAGATGACTTGCCCTCTCTGGACCTCACTTCCTCCTGGGTAACAAGGAAGCATCACTCTACAACTACGGTAGACATCAAATGGGGAGATCATGAGATATATTCATAAAACACTTGACACTTCTCAGGCATAAGAAAATGCTTAATAAAGGCAAGCTCTTGGTTCATTAAAGCCCTTAACGATGAGCTCAGCATGTCTGCGATGAAAGGTCACTGACAGTATTGCTACTGGTTTTATACCTGTGACAAGCTGTGTGGAAATTAGGTTCCCATCTTCAGTGGGTAAATATTCATTAAAAAAAAAGATGACAAGAATCCCTTTGGAATCATGTATAGGCTAGATGTAGGGTATTTGAAGGATTCTCTCCCAGAAATCTGATATTCTCTCTTAGGCCGATACATAAATCTAGGAAGCCACAGGCATCTTGTAGTCAGGTTTCTGACTTTACTGCTCACTATGCTGAGCTAGGTTGAGTTGTGTATCTCAATAGCTTAATTGAAAACAGCCACTCCCACCCCTCACCCAAGACAATTCTGCACTAAACACTTGACCTCTGTTATTTCAAGGTACATGCACTTTGCTTGCCCTGACCCTTTGTTTTACATTCTGGAAACTTGTCTGTCTCCTGCTTTTATAAATATTTATTGTCACAGGACCATGCATACATCTATTGTTGCTTTGATCATCCTGGGAGGATGGCTATGGGTGGCTCAGTTACTTAGAGTTGAATGATTGTTATAAATCTGAAAAAGATCTCCAGAATGTAATAAGGATACGTGCTCCACTATGTTCATAGCAGCCCTATTTATAATAGCCAGAAGCTGGAAAGAACCCAGGTATCCCTCAACAGAGGAATGGATACAAAAAATGTGGTATATATACACAATGGAGTACTATTCAGCCATTAGAAACAATGAATTCATGAAATTTTTAGACAAATGGATGGAGCTGGAGAATATCATACTAAGTGAGGTAACCCAGTCTCAAAAGATGCATGGTATGCACTCACTAATAAATGGATATTAGCCTAGAAAATTGAAATACCCAAAACATAATCCACACATCAAATGATGTCCAAGAAGAACGGAGGAGTGGCACCTGGTTATGGAAAGACTCAGTGTAGCAGTATAGGGCAATACCAGAAGAAGGAAGTAAGGGGTGGATGGGGGAACAGGGGGAGGAAAGAGGGCTTATGGGACTTTCAGGGAGTGGGGAGCCGGAAAAGGGGAAATCATTTGAAATGTAAATAAAAAAAATATTGAATAAAAAAATCTGAAAAAGAAAATACTATCTTCCCCTTTACATAAAACATCTGCCATTTGAAATTTTAAAAAGCAGTGTGAGATTTAAAAAGAAAATGTTAAAGGAAGAAAAGTCCACAGTTCTGTCACAGAACAACACAATTGGAAACCTAAGGGGTTGGGGAGATGACTGACTGGGTGGAGCCCGGGCTACACAGACATGAGGTCCCAGGTTTGAATGCTCAGCACTCACGCGAAAACTTTAGCATAGCAGCGCATATCTGTAAGCCCAGCCTTGGAAATCACAGGTCAGTGGCCAGCCAGCAAACCTGACCAGAGGACAAGCTTAGGTTCAGGGAGAGACTCTGTCACAAGGAGATAAAGAAAGGCCATAGAAGAAGACATCAAACCCAGCTCTGGCCATCTTGCCCACACACACACACATAAGCACCATACACCCCCAACAGTGTAACTCATACCAGTGCAAACAAACAAAAACAAAAAACCCTAAGATTTTAATTAAGAAATGTTTGAGGCAAGGGCTGAACATGCTTTTACTCAGTTCTTTGCTCTATGCAAAATGACTGATATTTCTGGGGATTCGTTAATCTGCCTGTTCATTCACACCTAAAATAATTAACAGTTGCTCACTGTGTTACCAGTTACTGCACCAAAAGGTTAGCAACAGGCATTTCCCTGCACTCCATAAATGTAATGTTAAGTAGGGAGCATGCTAAGACAAACATCCTCTAGAGAAAGGACTGGCTTTCGGGCGATGCTCAGAGAACAGGCATGGGTAATCATGAGAGGCAGACCGCAGGAGGGCTTCCTGGAGGAGGTAATTCCTTTGAAGGACCAGTACAGTTCTGTGGGTAAAGGCAGAAAGCGGGGCATTCCAGGCGCAGGTGATTGTAAGAAAGAGTTTTTTTTTTTCCTTCAGAGCTTGATGAGCTGAAAGTGACAGAACAATCTCAATAGAGAGTAACACCTGCCCTCAAATGATCTTGTGCTTTTGACATTTTCCTTCAGACTTTAGGAGAGGGAAAGAGAAGACTTAGAACTATTGCTGGCGGTAGTGAGACCAGTAGATTCCGAGAAGGTAATGGTGGAGGCCAGAAGGGAAGGGATTTAAGAAGGTAGTGCTGGCACTATTGGGGTATCACTCAGAATAGAGTTTAGGGCCCCGCACCCACATGATGGCTCGCAACTGTCTATAACTGTGGTTCCAGGGGATCCAATGTCCCGCTCTGACCTCTGTGGGTACTGCACACAAGGGGTAATGACAACAAGTAGCCCTAGGGACATACGGAAGTTAGGATTCGGACTTCCCCATGATATCTAGCCAGTCACATGGTAAGCACAGGACACTGTCATCTTTCAGGCTCACGGAATCCTCACAGTAATGCCAGTTACCAGGATGGAGCGTGAAGTGCTTGGGGAGGGGGGGAGGGTCTGGCCATTAGGTTCATGACCTCCAGGGAGCTTACGTTACTTCTCACAGATCACTGGTGAAAACAGGTCCATCACAGACCCAACTCACCGCACACGGGAGCCAGGCAGCAGCATCAGTGCTGGTGCAGAGTATGTTGCTTAGCAATAGGAGTGAACTGGGGTTAGTAAGCAGGAAGGTTATCCACGGACCTGTGAGGATTGTTCCCTGTGTAAGAGACTAGGAAGTGAGCAGAGTCAAGCAAAGAGAGAAGTTAGTTATAGTTCACCATTACTAAAGCCGCAACTGACCTCATGGGCCACTCTGAAGCCTAGAGTTCTCCCTAGCTGAGCTCTGGCTTTTCTCTCTAGCCCCATGTGGCCCTTGAATGCTCAGCTGACCTTGAAGGAGGCAGCTCTCTTTAAAGGGAAGGGAGGGAGCTGTAGCTGTCAGGTCACCATGCTCTCAGCAGCTGAGGAGGATTGGTTTGGCAATGCATCATAACATCTTCTACAAATGCCTCCCAGCAGGTGCTGGATCCAGGCCGGAACTAAATCAGGGCCAGCAGGAAGGAAGGATAGGGTGAAGTCCACAGGATCAGAAAGATGTTGAATTCAGCTATTAAAAATTGCACAACCAGGGCTGGAGAAATGGCTCAGCAGTTAAGAACATGGTCTGCTCTTCTAGAGAACCCAAGTTCAATTCCCAGCACCCATGTGGCAGCTCATAACTGTCTATAACTCCAATTCCAGGAAATCTCTCTCTCTCTCTCTCTCTCTCTCTCTCTCTCTCTCTCTCTCTCTCTCACACACACACACACACACACACATGCAGACAAAACACCAACAAACATAAGAATAAACAAATAATTTTAAAATGATTTTAAAACATTGCACGACCTTCAGAGTAGCCTCTTGACAGGTACCTACCCTCTGCTGAAGAGACTAGATAACCATGGAACCAAGTAATAGTTACTACTAATACTACTGCTACTACTACTGCTACTACTACTACTGGTACTACTACTAACTTCCAACTAGCAGCAGGGAATTAAGCACTCATTTATTCTCACCCTGAAAATCAAAGAAAAGCAGAATGACCTTCACTTTTTGAGCCCCCTTACATAAGATAAATACATTTCTCAAAAAGTCATATTATTTAAGGTCAACAAGTTTAGTCTCATGGTCTTTAAAATACATTTGTGAACTTTCTCCACAGAGCTTGGCAAACAGGAGGTTAAGAACGGACTCTCCTGCCATTTCGGACGAGTGTTTGTTTTTCTTTTTCCATCTTGCAGGATAAAAAAAGTTCTTGTTCATCCCCTGCTTAGGTTTATTCTGAACGTTATATTTTGGTGTCCCGACTGGTTGTTGTGAAAGAGCTTGCATGCCTCAAATAAGGAATAAGATCTGTTGTTCTAAATTATATAAGCAAGACCATATGACTTACAGAATGGAAAGAAGGCAAAAATTAAACCTTTGTGGAAAGAAAAACAGCAACAGTTCCCTCGCCATTTCACAGGCATTGCATGTGTGCTTGTACATGTCTTCATTTGAAATAGACCCTGCTGTGAAAGAGAGGCAGGTAGATATGGTGAGTTCACAAAGTCCAGACTCATGTTCTCCTAATATTTCAACTGGTTTTAGTCAGTTGAATCTTGTGTTTGGGTAGAGTTGTTGCTTAAGGGCTGTTCTCTCTTTGTCGGTGCTTTCGCAGAGCCTTGCCATCTGAATTTGACTAGGTACTGAGTTATGTGTGAAGGAGGCCTACACTATGCTAAGGCACCTCACACAAACAACATTAGCATTCAGAAGGGAAGAAAAACATTTTTAGGGAGCCAAGTGGATGCACACACCTGGAATATGAGAAGCATAAATTGTCTTTTCTTTTTCTTTCTTTCATTTTTTTTTTGTAGCCTGGGCTATGTTATGACTTCCTGTCAAAAGGGGGAGGAGGATACAAAAGCATATAGATGGATATTTGCAACTGTTTTAAGGGAGATTATTGATCTAAAACATTTTTGTGATGTAATACGGTTTTAGAGTTAGACGAAGCCTAGTTTGTACCTCCCCCTTTCCCTGGAAATAGTTTCACCTAAGCATACCAGCACTGGTAGAATGTCTGCTCAGCATTTGCAAGGTCCTGGGTTCAATTCCCAGTGAAGAGAAAGCTTTTGTCTGTAATCCCTACACCCAGGAGTCAAAGGCAGGAGGACCACAATGAGTTGAAGGTTATTGGGTTACACAAGGAGAAATCATCTCCACAGAAAGAGTCTTACCCAGACATTGACAGCAACAATAATTATGTCCCATCTGCTTTTATCTATAAGTGATATATACTGTTTATACTATGTCATATGTTGTCGAACTTGTATATGAACATCATTAGTCTCCTCTATTTCTCTCTCAACATGCTTTTGGAATGCATCTCTAAGTTCCATTAGCTCCGGACTCCACTGAAGAATATACCCATCTCTTATTAAGGGATATTACAACCTTCCAAGATTTTCAGTGTTCTAAAGGATTACTGTAAAAGTTAGTTGTGACAATTTTGGAATTTTAGTTTCTTTAGAAAAACACAGAATACGAATGCGTTTTGATTTTAAACCCAGGTGTGGAATGTGGACTGCTTCAGATCGTCCACAGTATCTGACTATGGTTTGCCTACTGTGCTAGCAGGGGTGTGATTATATCTTCTGTAGAAAGTTTCTGAGAGCATGTGAATTTGAAATTCTAGGTATTCTTCAGAGGTTATATACATGCTAGGGTCCCAAGAGGCGGTGTGGATTGTTGGTTGTTGATAGTTGTTGGTTGTTAGACATAGTTTGTTAAGTAGTCATGTGCAAAGAAGAAAAAATAAGACATCCTGATGGTGAATATCAAACTGGCCCAAGGACCTTGGCAGAAGGAGCTAGTCTAACGATAATGTTACCCCCTTTCCAACCCCTCTATTTTTTTTGTCTTATCTAGTGTTAGGGCATTAAAAGGGTGGAAGAAAAAGGGTGGAGAAGGGTAGAAGAAAGAAGAACCCACAAAGCCGAAGTCCATCAACAGTGTGTGTTTCATCATGACTTACAAGAAGAGCTTCTCTGTAGTACCTGTAGAACACACGTATCACTGCACACTCCTGCTTTACTGTGTGATGTGCCTATCTTTGGCTCAGCATGATGGTGTCACATAATCATTTCACTGGTTTTATGACTGTATTAACCAATAGATGATAACACTCCAAATGACTCACCATGAGGCCTCAGGTCACCAACTCACTTCTTCAGCTATTGAAAGGTAAATAAGCTATCATAATCCAGTTGGTCGAATCAGATCCATTAGTGTCTTCTTATTCATCCATTCAACATGAACTGGAAGGGAAGCTTGAAAATGATTATCTAGAGACTTGGACTTCAAGAGTTCAAATTCTGGACTTGGGGAGATGGATCAGTCAATAAAGGGCTCCTTGAAAGGTCAACGAACTGTGTAAAGTTCCAAAATCCATGTTTTTGTAAAAAGAAGAAAGAAGAAGAAGAAGAAGAAGAAGAAGAAGAAGAAGAAGAAGAAGAAGAAGAAGAAGAAGAAGAAGAAGAAGAAGAAGAAGAAGAAGAAAAGAAAGATAAAAAAGAAAAGAAAAGTAAAAAGAAAAAGAAAAGGGAAAGAGAAGGGAAGAGAAGAGAGGAGGGGAGAAGAGGGGAGGGGAGAAAAGAGGAGGGGAGGGGAGCGGAGGGGAGGGGAGGAGAGAGGAGAGGAGAGGAGAGGAGAGGAGAGGAGAGGAGAGGAGAGGAGAGGAGAGGAGAGGAGAGGAGAGAAGAGAAGAGAAGAGAAGAGAAGAGAAGAGAAGAGAAGAGAAAAGGAAAGTAGCTTTGACATAGTGGCATGTGCTTGTAATCTCAGCACTGGGCAGGCAGGGAGAAGTGAATCCCTGGGATTCACTGACTGGCCATCCTAGCCCGTGGTGAGTTGTACACCAGTGAGAAATCCTCACTCAAAAGTCAAGGCGATCAATACCTAAGTGAGGTTGTGCTTTGGCCTTTATACATGTGTATATTCACACACAGTTTTTGTTAGCCATGCTGAGGTCTCTGAAGCTCAGTCTTTCTCTGCTGTAAATATGGACAATGATAGTCTCTCCCCGCTGGAAGAGCTGGTTTTCTGAGATTATTGTAAAAATTTAATGCACAGCTAGTTAAAAACATTGTTAATTTTTGCGGATGGATAAGTAAGTAATGGATGGAGGATAGAGAGATGGATGGGTGGTTGTAGGTTGATATGGGGACTGGATGGCTGGATAATAAATAAATGATGGATGTATGTATGCATGCATGCATGGATGGATGCATGGATGGATGGATGCATGGATGGATTATAGATGGATACATGTTCAATAATTGTCTTCAGATAGTCATGACTCTCAATATTTATGCATAGTATAACCTTTAGAGCTTCTGAAATATATAGAAGCCTTGTCCCTCTTTCTCCCACTGCCCCAAGTGAAAACTTACAGTCTTTCTAAGCACTGGAAATGGGGTAATTGGCAGTTGTCTGGGAACATAAAGTCCACATCATTTGATAGCTCAGCTTTCTGTCAAGTTGCTCAAGTCCTGATGCTGATGTTGTCCTGTTTCATTCAGGGAAGGCTAATTTGCCTACAACCCATTGCTCTATCTCTAAACGGAGCCATTAAGCTATTTTTTCCAATCCTGAACCCAACTCCAGAAGATGATAGACCCTAGATGCCCACTTCTGACCAGTCTGGCTCCTGTTGCTTGTCATTTCTCTGGATAAACCATACCACACTGTCCTTAGGTGGTGGCCAGCAAATATTGTTCTACAAAAATATTAGTTTGTCTCATTAAAATGCAATGAAATACTCATTATCTAGATGAGAGCAGGACCTTTTCTTAAGAAGGAAAGCTAGAAAGAAGGCTCACGCTGAAGCACTTTCTGTATAAGCCCAGTGACCTGAGTTTGATCTCCTTGGAACCCACATAACTTAGGAAGGAGACAGCAGGCTCCCCGCGTGTTTTGGAATTTTCACCCAGTGTGATGGGAAAGCCATTGAAAGTGTAGAAATGGGAGTTGGTGAGATGGCTTAGTCAGTGAAGTGTTCATCTTGAAGGCATAAGTGGAGGCTCCAGCACCTGAGTTGTGACTCCAGAACCTATGCTGAAACAAAACAGCAGCAGCAGCAGCAGCAGCAAGGCAGCCATAGAGTATGCCTTATAATCCCAGAGCTGGAGAGGTAGACACAAGCACATCCCTGGTACTCACTGGCCAGCCAGCCTCGCCTACTTAGCAAGTCCAGGCCGATGAGAGACCCTGTCTTAACAAAACAACATGATCAGTGTCTGAGAATAACAGCTGGTCTTGTTTTCTGCCTTCCGCGTGTACACATTCATATACATGCAGTATAAAACTTACATTTTCCTTAATTCCTTAATTCAGCAAATATTTACCAAGAATCCACTACACCTCACCAACCTTGTGGACACACAACAGTAAACCAAAAAAAAAGTGTCTGCCCTCACAGAGCTTGCTTCCCGTTGGTTGGCCCTTTCTGATAAAATTCAGGTATATTTTGAGCTGCCTGCACGCCTTGAAGGATTTTTTTATCTTAAACTTGTTACCCACATTTTCAATGCCTGGTCTCCTCCCCTAAACCGGCTCACCTGTAGAAGGTGGCAGCCGCATCCTTCCAGGTGCCAGGGGGAACTTCCTCTTCTACAGTCCCACCACATACCTAAGGCTCCGCCTTCACAGTGAACAATTCTCCCTCCCTTCAGCCCCACTGCTCTGGCCAGCTCCCTCCTCACTCCCTTCCTGCCTTAGCTGAACCTGCATAGCACCTTCCCCATGCTTCTCCTGGCACTCTTTCCCTACAGCCTGTTCACAACCTTGCCACTAGAGAGACCATTTCAAAGTAGGTCAGAACAAGCCACTGTCCTGCCCAGCCTTTGTCCCAGCCATGTTGAGACACTAAGAAATAGTTAACCTTTATTATCTGGCAAGGACTCCTGTGATGAGCACCTCTATGATGTTCTTCTCAACCCCACCCAAGGCCCAGCCAACACACCCACCTCTGAGCCTTGCCCCTAATGCTGTCCCATCTGTCTCTCAGTGATACTTGTTAAACTTCCAAGCCTTCATTGGACTCTTCCTACAACCTCAATCCCCTTGACCCAGCAGTGCACAATGCTCTCCCACGTTCATTCCCTGCAGGTCTATCTGTAGATGTCATCTACCCAGAATACAACCCATTGCCAACGCCATTCCCAGACCCATGACATTTTCCTCTATGACTGTTAGCATCTCTGGCTTCATGAATCAACACATTGGCTCATTTGTACCTTGCAGGCCAGACACTAGTGGGAGGTAGGTAGGGACGACACACTGCTGTCCTCTGGAACAGTACTCACACCTGGTGTGAGCTCCAGATTGTCAGATGAGCCTGTGGGTGTGCTTGCTGAACACTTTGGTGGCTCTAGAATGAAGCAGGGAGGAGGCCATTGTGGTGACCAGTACCAACACACAGTAGGATGCAGAGTTCCTGCAGCTCTGTCTGGGGTTAGGAGCTGTTCATATTCTGGAAAACTATATGGGAGGCTTATTCTGGAAAGATGCCTTGTGGATTGATATTTGCCTGTGTGTGTAAGCTTCTTCCTTATTGAAAATGATACATCAGTGCCAAGTGCTACAGAGCACATTTTGTGTGGCTTCTCTGATGATCATTTCAGGAGAGCAGTGTGTTAGGGGCAGAGTGGACAGGAGAGCAGGCACACCCAAAGGCCATTTGAAATTCACCCATGACCAGAATCCTCTGTGCCCACCCCAAGGCAGGAGGCTGGCAGCCCTGTAGCCCTCACCAACTCTGCATGCCAAGTGATTGCCATTTCCTGCCAGGGCCTGTGGTTGGGCTCTGGAAGGTATTCTGCTTTTCCTGACAGATGTTCACAGTTCCATTCACTTTCTTTTCTTTTTACCATTTGCCAGGCATTGCTTTTCCATCAGCCCCTCTCTTCTCATTCTCATCCACTAAAGTTTAAAGTAGTAAGACCTTACTAAAGTAAAGTAGTAAGAACCCAAGAAAATCAAATTTTGTTTGATTTTCTTGGATTCTTAGGAGTAAAAAGCAAAAGCAAGTCTCCTTCTTTCTCTATCTCTCTGTCTCTGTCTGTCTCTCTGTGTCTCAGTCTCTCCCACTCCCAACCCTTTCATTCCTGGTCTTTCTTGGTGTTTAATTTAAAACGTGCTTTTCTTAACTCTTGGCTGTGTGCAGGTATTTTCTAATTTTGCAAGCACAGAGAGTATAAAGAGACTCCGACCCCTGAAGTTACTGTTAAATCATCAACCTCAAATAATCACAGAATCATAATCTCAGGAACAAATTAAATGCTATGCATTTTGCAAATATTTACTAAAGGGGGAAATACTTTATTTTTAATAAATAAGCTAATACCAGTGCTCTCTGGCCTTGAGCTCCTGTGATATTCAGGGACACATTCTCCTGTAGGGTTTGTATATATTAAACTTTCAAGGCAACAATGCCAAATATAGGTCCAGCCATGCTCATAAGACTTGGCTGTTAAATTCTTTTTGGAAATATTTCTTTTTCGTGAATGCACTTTTCTTTAATAAACTTCAGAAGCCAATTTTTGGGGAGGCAATTTCTGGAGTCTGGACGGTGCCCTTTGTCTCTTAGTTGGTGCTTGCAGTGTGATTTTTTTTCAAGATCATGTAAATAACAGCAAAGATTTGCCACACTATAACCTGGATAATGTATATTTTAAATAAATCATATTTCATTGTGTTGTCTTCCTTTTTCTCTTTCCTTTTACATTCTTGTTTTACTCTCAGCCAATAGATTTTAAATGTATAAATAAATAAATTGTACATGTTTATAATCTACATGTATGTGAAATAAGAATTTATACATGTGTGCATGTGTGTGCTGTGCTGGTTTGATTCCCACTACAGCCCAGTGTCCTACACAAACAACTTAAGAGAGGAAGGAATTATTTGTTCAAGTCCGTTATGGTAGGAAGGTCGGGTGGTTAGAACACTTTGCTTCCTGGCAACCAGGAAACAGAGAACATGCCTGGGGCAGCTGAGTTTCTCCTTTTCCCTTGGGATTTTACTCTGGGGCCCCCAGCCTCTGAAACAGTGTCGCCTACATTTATCATTGGTCTTCTCCCTTGAGCGAAACCTTTCTGGAAATTCGCCCCACCACACACACACACACACACACACACACACACACCCTGGGGTATACCTCACCAATCTCCTAGGTTTTTCTCTATACAGTCAAGCTGACAGCTGAGATCAACCATCATATACAGGTACATGTGTAAACCCATGAGCCGATGCCGTCACTGTACATAGATATTGCCTTCTTGTCCTTGGTCAACATCACTTCTAAGCTGATAGCCCAACTGAAATAATCGACCACCAAAGCGGTTAGAGTCCATTGCAGGAATATTCTTGATAGGAAATGCCTATCAAGTCTACAGAAGTTCAACAACTGACAGTTTGTTGAGAGACATCTATATCTGCTGCTCAAAGCATATGTAGGATGCAGGGAGTAGAAGAGCAGAGGGCTTGTGGGTTGCTGAACCCCCTGCTAGCTTGCCTAATCTACTTGTCTGTGAACCTGGAACATAATGGTGACTGAATTTTGGATGCCAAGGCAAAGAGTCAGCTACTAAACACACAGCCTGGCAGTTGACCTTTAGCCTAGTCCTGTCTGACATCAAGGTAGCCAGTCACAGACCTGAGGGACCCGCAAGGAAAGAGAGGAAGCAGCATGGGGCCATAAAACACAGTGACTTTCTCAGTGATGGCAACTTCATGGTGTGCAGGAACTAAATGACACCAGTCTGTTCTAACAGGCCTTTCTATAAAATGAGCAGAAACTCTTTCCTTTAAGCAATCTTCACACATCTTGTGCGAGCCAAGGCTGATAAAACACAAGCATGTTTCTGCCCTGTGCCTTATTCCTTACTCCCTTTGCTACCCGAGGTACATGGCTAACCGACCCCTTGGAGATTAGTGTGCTCTTCTAGTATGCAGTTGCAATATCTCAAAATACTGTTGCCAAATAAGGTGTGCAGGTGCGAACCTGTCCTCCCAGCAGCTGGGAAACTTAGATGGGAGGGTCATGAGTTTGAGGTCAGCCTGGACTACATGATGAATTCCAGACCAGTGTATGCATGATGGCAAACTACTTCAAACAGAACACGGGTTGGATGTGTTTCAATGATACAGTACTCACCTAGCATACACAAGGCCCTGGGTTTGACCCCCTAGCATACTCAGACAAACACTGTTGAATTTGAATGGAAGGATACAAATGACTGCTTAGAGTGATATCCTAACATGAGACCGAAGTTCTACCTTACAAAGTAGACAAAATATAGAAGGAAATGCATTCTGGAAATGAGAGTCTTTCTTCTCTCATGTAGGTGAAATTACTTAAGATGATAAATAATGGAAATATTTCTGAGAAGAAAAAAATATATACTTAGTTTGATAAATTCTTACTATCTTTTGGTAGGACGATTTACTTGTATGCCACCAAAATGTAAGGTATGTCACCCTTGACCAGGTATTTATTTGGTTGTAGCTAATTATTGTCTCATTATTAGCAAACCAGTAAGTTAAGTAACAGTCCTCTTGTGTGATGATTAGCTTAAATGTCAACTTGACACAATGTAGAATCATTTGTGTCATTAAGGGATTGTCTAGATCAGTTTGGTAAATGGACATGCCTATGGACAGGATTATATTGATTATATTAATCAAGGCCTGTCCACTCTGGGTGGCACCATTCTCTAGGCAGGGGATCCTGAACTGTGGAAGAGTGGAGAAAGTAAGTTAGGCAAAAATAAGCGTATGTGAATTTGTCGTTCCCTTCTCTTGACTCTGAATGTAACACGACTTTCAAGTTCCTGTCACCTTGTTTTCTATGCTGAGATGCAGTCTAACCTGTACTTGTTAACTGTAATAAATCCTTTCTCCCCTGAGTTGTTTGATTTAGGGTATTTTGTCACAACGACAGGAATGAAACTAAGACAGTTTCTACCATAAACTCACCAGGTCTAGAAAATGATCTTTGCCATATTTTTGGGTAAAGACACAGTATAAAGCAATATATGTTGCGTGTGCATATGTGTGTGTGTGTGTGCATGTGTGTATGTATGTATGTAACTGGGTGCATGTTTTGAAAATGCATATGGATGTGTATAAATATGTATGCTTACATAGTTATAAGCAATTTCAAGCCATGTGAATTAATGCATGTGAGTAAAAATGCTCATGCCAGATCAGTAATATTTTATACTCTAAGTGAATGAGGAGAGGAATTTCAGGGTTGTGTTTGACTATTATAATTATGATTTTAAGTTTGTATTACAAGAGTATGTAGACTTTTTGCAAAACTTTCTTTTCAGAACACTTTACCTAAACCAGGTGTGGTGACACATACTTGTAATTCCAGAATTCAGAAGGTACAGGTGCAAAGGCTATGAGTTCAAGGCCATCCTGGGCATTATCAGAGACTCTGTCTCAACAAAATAGGAAAAAAGAAAAAGAAACCTATTGCTTCTAGAGCTATTTGTAGACTGTTTCTGGAACACAGCTCTGATGTGACCTGTCTTCCACTTTCACAAAGACAGTGTGCTGTAATGCATCTAGTGCTTACATAGTGTATCCACTTCATAATAATCACTAGTTATTATTGATGCCATTACTGTAGAGCAGAAGGGAACATTTACGCTCTTTTGAGAATGATGGAATTGTCATTAAAGTAACATATATTCACTAGTTTAATTGTTAAAGACTTAGAGGGTTAAAGTTCCCTAGTGCTTATCAATGATATTTTCTAACATAGCATGGCCACATATTAGAATATTACAACAAAATTTTAAAGCAGTAAGACCATCTTATACTATTACCATGAAGTTTGCTTATGGGCTTACTAGTACATCTTTCATACAGCAGTATCTTATTGTTTCTCAAACTGTTGTGTAATCAGTGCACCACAATTTCATCACTTAGCTATTGATGTATATTTTTGTTGTTTCCAGATTTTATCAATGCAATGCCATCACAAACATTCATATACATGCGATGTTCATGGTCAGATTTCTGTAAGATGAATAGAGTGAAGTGGCATTGCTAGAGGGCTTTGGATTTTCCAAAGAGATTGTGCTAGTTTATGCCAACACTGAGTGAACCAGAATCCTAGCCAGCATCTTTTTATTTACACCAGTCTGTTACCTCAAAGTGAGTCTTTCTTATCTGTTTTCATTTTACTACATTTATGAGTCAGATTTTCCAACTGCCATGACTTTCTCAAAGGCTTGTTTCCAGTCTTAGAATTCATAGACGATGGTAACATCTCTATGGCACTGGGCACATGGGTGAGGCTGCTCATGGATGGATGATGCACTGTAGGTATTGGGGCTGAACTGAAGCCTCAGAAGAACTAGAGCTTGTGCTGCTGTAGCTGAAGCCAACCCTAGTGCCTTTACTCCTCTGCTAGTGATGGGATTGGAGTGAGCATATGACATAAGGTGGGCAACAGCAAGCTGTCTATTCCTCAAAACAATGTAGGATAGGGTGGAGGTCTCATGTCTGGAAGACTGGCAGTCATGCTGCAATCGTGAATATCAACTTACAGAAAACATGGTAATTAGAAAAACACAAGAAACTTGGGGCCTTAAACATATTGCTAATGGTAGAACTCACCAACCTTGACACTGTCTTAGACCTGAATACTGAAATCAGTAGGTTTATAGTAGTCAGAGAACTGTATTAGTTTCTGTTCTACCTTCAGCGGCCAAATCCCTGGCAAAGAGAAACTTAGTGGAGGAAGGGCTTACGGTTTGCAGGAGCACAGTCCATCGTGGTGGGAAGTGACGTGGCAAGAGTGGAGGGGGCTGGTCACATTGCAGAGTGAGGGTGCTCAGCTCCTGCTCTCCTTTCTCTAGGGACTAGGGCCCACATTTAGGGTGAATATTCCCACCTCAGTTAATGTACTAGAGATAATCCCTCACAGGTGCATCTGAGGCTTGTCTCTATGGAGTCAAATTCACAATCAATATAAACTATCAAAGACACTTTCCATTTGGTTGCGTTGTCGTTATTGCAGAAAACCTTTCTGATATAATACTCACTCAAGATTGGGACTTGAAAAGGAGTCCTGCAGCAGCAGCAAGAATAAAAGAGGCTCAAAATAGGAACCCCCTGAGGAAAGAGATCAAACACAAGAGAACGTGTCAGTAAAAGGAAAATAGTTAAGCTCAAAAGACGGGTAAGAGGAAAGCTGACAGCATCAAGGTCCTTTACACGGAGGAGTCCAGGCCTCATCACATGTGATGCCCAGTGGCACTTCTTGGTTAAATGGTAGAAGGAGGAGAGGATTCTAGGGATGATTTTGACAGGCAGAAGAAGAGAGGAAAAGGGAGGGGAGGGGAGGGGAGGGGAGGGGAGGGGAGGGAAGAGAAGGGAAGAGAAGGGAAGGGAAGGGATGGGAAGGGGAGGAGACATATAACACCAAGTTCTGGTGATAATAAGGGACAGCTAGACTGTCCTTTTATTATGTGGCTGAAGAATAAAATAATAGATAAGACAGTTGGTAGAGGGGACTATTTTTGGCATTTTCATAAAAAATTAAAGGCATGGTTGTCCTATAATGTTTGCTCAGCTCTTGCATATTTATTGAAGAAAAGAAAACATGTATATGTATGTCTGAATGCACACACACACACACACACACACACACACACACTTTGTTCAGGATGTGAACCCATGCTTAAAAAAACCCTTTCCTAAATCAAATCATATCAAATTCTAGAAGAAAATGAAATAAGCTCCGTTGGTGTAAATCTGAAGCATGTCTGCAAAATTGTCAGGAGTAACTTTCTAGATGTGTTCTCTATCTTGATAACTGTTTATGCCATGGATTTAACACATAGGGCCGCTCCTGGGTGACCAGTCACTCAGCCACACTGAACAGAGCGTCACCCCTTTGCAGATGAGGGCAGAGCTGTCCACACTGAGGTAATCTAGTAAATAGGGCTAGCAGGATAAAAAGTCATGTTGATATCCTTGATTAAATAAACGACCTTGGTCATGAACCTTTTTTTGTACCATAAGAGAACAAATATTCTTCCAATGTAAGAACACACAGGCTACAAGATCTGGGAGAGAGTCCTGATCGAACAATCCAGCCAGAAGGAGAAGCCTTCAGTCAGCAAGCTGGGTGGTCTGAGAATTGATGGACTAAACAGCTCCACATCTCCAGTAAATAAATAACAATGGAGAATACCTATAGATGTGTGAACCAATGTCAAACTATGGCATCTGGTTTTGGATCTTATTTTCAACAAAGTGGGGGGTGAGGAGGAATGAAGCCAGTCATGGTAGTATACACCCTTAATCCCAGTACATTCTGTAGGCAAAGGCAGACAGATATCTGTGAGGTCAAAGCTAGCATGTCTATATAGATCATTCCAGAATAGTTAGGACTTACATAGAGAGCTAGAGAGACCCTGACTCAGAGAGAAGAAGAAGGAGACAGAGATGTAAATCAAGAGGGAGAGGGATAGAATTAGATGCAGATGAAGTCGTACATGTTTATAATCCCAGCACTATGGAGGCTGCGGCAGAAGAGTCATGAGTTTGGGGCCAAGTTGTACTATATAGTGAGACCTTGACCCAAAAATAAGCAAATAAGGAAAGTTATCAATCAATTGGAAATCTGAACTCTTAACAGATACTTGAAGATAGTAAGAATTTTTTTTCTTTTAGTTATCTGGATTTATATTTAAAAAGAATGTCATGATCTTTTATATTGAAATCTTTACAGACAAAATTACCTGAAGTTTTAGATTTGGTTTAAAATGACCCAGAGGCAAGAAAGAGGGGAATAATATAGAGTGTCTCTCAACCTTCCTAATGCTGTGACCCTTCAACACAGTTCTTCATGCTGTGGTGACCCCCCCACACACACACACATACAAAACTGTTATGTTTGCAACATAACAGTATGAATTGTACTGTAAATATCTGATAGGCGGGCTATCTGATCTATGGCCCTGTGGGAGTTGGGAGCCACGGATTGAGAACTACTGATTTAGATGTCTCAAGAGTGACCAGATTAAAAGGTGTGTGCAGAAATGGGGTGGACAAAGTGCGTGTTGCCGATTGGTCACTGTGCGTGTCCTTCTTTTTCTTTTCTTTTCTTTTTTTAAAATGATTTTAGGCAGAAGTAACTCTAACTTAAGGGTAGCCTGGCTACATAGAGAAGACCACTGTGTCAGAAGTGGAGAGGGAGAGGAGGAGGGGAGAGGCAGGGGAGGGGGAAGAAGAGGGAGAGGAGGAGGAGGAGGAGATAGTTTTGTTTTCTTTACAAAGCACTGCAAATGGGCAGGGGAGGGAGAAAACGAAACAGAACAAAAAGAAATCAGACTCTGCAGAAAGCCAGGAAGGAAGTGAGACAGAAGCCTGCGTGGAAAGTCATGCCACTTTCTTTGCACATTGTCTGTGCAACCTCTCTGAAAGTCCCCGCTTGGGACTCTGGACTCTGAGTGCCGTCTGTTTTCTTACCCCCAGCTGGGAGGCTCCTAGCACTGAGTGCTCTGGGTCTCGGTTCCTGTGTGTGAAGTGGACTTCAAACATGGTGTTCAAAGGCCTTTTTGTCTTTATTTTTCCAAACATGAGGAAGTTATTAGATTTTACAGAGTTTGTGTCCAGTGCCTGAAAAGCCGCCACGTGCCTTTGGCCTCTTGCTGTGAGACAGTCATGAGAACCCGGGATGCCTGCCTCTCTCCCCAAAGCTTTTCACCTTGCCTTTTCCATTTGTGGTTAAGAAAGCAAGAACCCGCCCTGTGCAAGAAAGTTCCCTCTTTTTCTGCCTGGAGGAGAACATGAGTAACAGATTTTTCCATCGGAGCTGTTTTTCCTGGACACAGCGTCCAACGGCTGCAGCATGTGATCTCAGGGAGACCTTAAATAAACTTTCAGTGTTATCAGCCCCAATTTTAGGAACTTATGAATTCACTTTTAGCTGGTGATTTTCCTTCTTAAACAGAAGTTCTTTTTCATTCCATAGCTGCTGAGAGCTTCCCAGGTGCCTTACTGGGTAGCCCTGAGCATAACAGGCACGCCTCAGGCTCGCCAGCTGCCCCTTCTCTGCCTTGCCCAGAGGTTTCCCTGAGCAGGGTCCCCAGCCCTCTTTGTCATGATGTGTGATCACAGTCCTTGCCTCTCCTGCTCAGCACAATGCCACGCAGAGAGTCCCTATGCAAAATGAAAGCACACAACTCCTTATTCAGCAAGAGCCAAGCATGGCAGGACCTGTAGCTCCCATATTTGGGAGGCAGAGAGAGGGTCATGGGTTCAAGGCAAGACATTTGGGACTGTCTCAAAAATAGAAGGGTTAGGGATGTACTTCACAAGTAGAACATTTGCCCAGCAAACACATAACCCTTAGTTTGACCCCAGTCAACACAAAATAATAATAGTATTAGCATGTGGTGGTGCATACCTTTGATCCCCACATTTAAGAGGTAGAGGCAGTCAGATCTCTGAGTTCAAGGACAGCCTGGTTTACAGAGTGAGGTCCAGGATAGCTAGAGCTACACAGAGAAACCCTATCTCAAAGAAAAAAAAAGAAAAGAGAAAAAGAACTGTAATAGTGTGTAATAAAGAAATAAGGCATTAAACCAAGCATGAGGTCCTTCTGAGCTTAGGATCCTGTGGGTCCACAGTACCAATCTGAGCACCCATGATACCAGCTCTGGTGCCTGGCACCTTATTTATAGCCAAAGTAATAGTCCTTGTAGTGAACGAAAACTTAAGAAATGATCCCTCCAAGTGGCTACAGGTTGGTATCAATGATGAACAGAAGACAGTATGTATGGGAGAGATGTTGGTCCCAGATTGTCAGGTATCAGATCCAGAGTCCACTTCTCTCCTCCAGGGCTATAAAGTCCAATAGGTTGAGACTTAGAACATGATGTTTTCCAAGGTGATTTCCTTACAGCAACCCTGAGTGTGTACTTGGTGCCTGAGCACATTTGAACTGAACCAGACAAGTTCTTGTGACTGAAATCCGAAGGGAAATATTCCTCTCTTTACTACAACGCTCAGTACATTTAGGAGTGCAGCTGATCTCTTAGTTTTGGCAGGTGGCTTGGTGCTTCTCAAAGCTGTTGGTTTTGAAAGATGGGGACATATCGCATGTGTTGGTGTTTACAGTGTGTCTGGCATTTGCCTGGCATGTGAAGTGTTTGGTGAAGAATGAAAAAGATAATTTGGTGATGATGCTAAGAGGTTCTATATTCCTTTAAAAGAAAACGGTACCCTGAGGACTAGAGAGGTGACTCCACAGTGAAGAGTACTTGCTGCTCTTGCAGAGGCCTCAGGTTGCGTTTCCAGCACCCACATGGCAACTCACATCTCTCTCTAACTTCAGTTCTAGGGAACCTGGCACCCACTTCTGGCCTTTGAAGGCCATATGGTGTTCATGCATAATGCAAGAACACTCTCACATATACAATAAAACATAATTAAAATTTTAAAATAAACTGGACCTATCTCCACATATTTCCCCCTAAACTCTGCATACTTTTCCTCATCTTGCTTCCAGGAACAGTGAAAGTCCCCAGTGTGCCTGCCTGAGTTCACAGCCTGTGAATTAAGTTCACAGCATGTGAGCCTGCAACTGCACCACAACGCAAGTTCCCTAGTCTCTCGCCTCACGGATGCTCATCTTCCTTTAGAACCATTCAAGATGTGAGCTGGCTTCCTCCGAGTTCTGCTGTGGGTTAGACAATGACCCTTCAGTCTTTGAGTGTTGGAAGTTTACTTCCCAAAACTCTGTGCTAATGGCATTTGGAGGAGGGGGTTTTGAGGGGTAGTTAGGATTACATGAGGTCATAAGGGTTAAGTACCCATGATGATAGTAACTGGTTTTGTATCAAAAAAGGAGAAACCCAAGTATGCAAGCCTGCTCTGTTTCTGCACATATGATACCCACATTATGATGTATCAAGAAAGCCTTTAACAGATGCCATGACCGTGCCCTAAGACTTGCCAGACTTCAGAACCATGAGACACATCTTTACTTTATAAATTTACCTATCTGTAGTATAGCAACAGAAAATGAACTAAGACAGGATTCTTAAACAGGACAGGCTAAGTTGGCCCCAGAGCTGGGTGTCTGTCGGGAGGCAGTGGGAAGAACAATCAGGTCAGACAGAGTGGTCTTCAGCCCACCCCTGGTCTCTGAATGCCACTTGTCTAGGAGTGTTTCCCAACTGGACACCCCGTTCCTGTCTAATGCCCAACGCTGCAGGGATGAACCACTTCACACTGAACATACCCTATCTCTACGCTTTCCCTATCACCACACCTAGAGTCCCTCCTACCTTGCATTGATAACACCCAGGATCCAGAGCCACATGAAGCAATTGGTTAAGGATGTCTGAGTCACACTGTCTTTTCTCTCACAAGTGACAGGTTACAGAGAATCTTTTCACCCACACGGTGAAGTAGAAACAATAAACTCAGCAGTGGAAGAGTTCAGGGAATGACTTTGGATACAGACACAGACACATCCAGAGCTTGTCAGTAAAGCCTGCCTGCCACCAGCCCAGCTGCCTGCTAGGGTGTGTCCTGGTGGCTCTAGGCTGCCATCCCAGTGACTTTGTCCCTCAAAACAATTATAGAGTGCTCCTGGAATACTAAAGTCGGAGATGAGATATTAATCTAATACTTAGGAGCATTCAGAGTCTAAATAATAATCTGAGGACTGGTAATAGCTACTGCTCTTTTTGCAAATATGGTGCTGGAGAGTGAACCCAGGCCTTTGTGCACTGCAAGCCAAGCTCTACCACATCCCAAGATTTTGCCTTCATCCCCCTTCTGCATATGTGCATTGGCACTGATTTTTTTAAGTCCCTCTTTGAGTTATCTTCACAGCCCTCCTAATCTTGCCATCTTCACTTGGTTGTTTGAGACATACAACTTTCTGAATGTCCCCAGGGATATCATTACAGAGCATTCTGTATATGTTCTCATTTATCCTATAAACATATGTATGTGGGCTCCTCCACAACACCACTGACTGTGCAGCTCCTTAGATTGCTTAAGCAATCTAGTCTAGCTTCCATCTCTTCCAGCTGTCAGAATGTATGTGCGCCAATAATCGCTAAGTCCAGAGTAAACTGTCACGTTTTCTACTGGTGTGACCTCTGTCTCCATCCAAACTTTTTGTTGGTTAGGTTGGCTTCTGGAGGGGGCTGGAAAGATATCTCAGTGGTTAAGGGCACTCACTGCTCTTCCAGAGAGGACCATGATCCAAATTCCAGCACCCACATGGCAGCTCACACCTGTCTGTAACTCCAAAATCTGACACCATCACATAGACGTACATGCAGGCAAAACAGCACATAAAACAAATTTGGCTTCTGGCTGAGTCTTCCGCAGTCTGTTGTAAGAGCAAGTAAATCTTTAGAAAGCTTGTGTTTGCCAGGTAAATGCGGGGGAGGAGTGGAGGCTGCTCACCCTTCAGTATTGGGGCATCTGATTCTTTCTGCCTGGCACATACCCAGTGTCCAACCTGTGCTATCTCCTTTACCTCCCCAAATGCCCTGAGACATAGGGATTTTTGTCTCCAGTCTACAAAAGAGCAAATACGTTCCTACAACGATCAAGTAGCCCTCTCAAAGACAAACCACTAACAAACACCCATGCGTGTTTAACTCTGGTACTTGGGTTTACACCCATACTGGCCAGAAGGCTCCTACTCTTCAGATAGAAGAATCGTGGCACCATGTTATGAGCCCTTTCTCAACTGCCCTAAGAAAAACAAGTCAATTAATTACATTTCTGTGAATTCTTCTCATTTTACGATGAAGCATAACATAATTTGAATATTCCCTACCCCATGAATAATTCCACTGGTAAATTATTCTGCAAAATGCAAATGATGTAATGAGCCCTCTCTGAGTCCACAGTTAGCCTGCCAAGACACTCTGTGCCTGGCATCCCTGATGCTGAGTGATGTTGATGTTTTCACTGTGGAACTCTGAGTTTACTTCTGAGTGGAAAAGCCATTGGCTTATGATGACTCTGAGAAGCAAAGTTCGTTAAACCCTCTATTCCAAATATTAAATCCCCAGACTAGCCCAGAATATGCACAGGATGGGGAGCCAAATTGGTGTTTGAATGGTACCCAGCATAGCCTATCTCTAAGTAATTCTTAACTCCTCTTGGACATTGTTTATGAAGTTGAGAACTCAGGGCACACACAGTATGCCATCATATGTTTATAGTATAATGAAGAGAAGCTTCAGTTGTCCAAAAGAAACAGCAGGCTTTTTAGCTGGATTTTCCTCTGTTGCTTTCCTGACTCGAGTTGAAAGGCTTTTGTTTCTAATCAAAGCAACAAACAGTAAGGTCACTTCCTTGTGATTATATGGCAGCGGAAGGTGTCGGGGGCTTTGGGTCCTTGCTTCTACCGGTTTGTGGCTGAGGACACAGTCACACACACCCCGCAGCGCTGAATACATGTGTCCTGCGTCCTGCGCCTCCTCGCCAGTCCCTTTAAATGAGCCTCAGTCATGGATTGGAGGTAAGAGGAATGTCTCTGACCATCAGACCACAGGCAGGCAAAATCCTGGAGCATCTTGAGCAAAATGTTGGACAAGTTCTAACGCTATATGGGGGGAGGTTACTATAAGCAGAACATTTCAGAAACAAACTGTTAGCAAAGAAAACTAACAAGGTACGCTTATATCTCCATGTTTTCAAGGAATTACTTCTTAACTTCTGTTGGGTAAGGTCCAGAACAATATCCTAACAGAGACGACTCTTAATGCCCGTCTTTTGGAAGGTTTTCCTGTAAAACGTTGTCTTGGCTTCTGAAAAGGCTGGTTTTCTGATTTTCTTCAGCACTTCAGTGATGACTGGAATGTGTCATTCCAGGTCACTGTCAGCCTCACACACCTACTGTTTTTCTATTCTTTCTTTTCTCTTAATTATTTTGTAATTTGAAAGATTCAAGCTCCTTCCTTCACTTATCCTGGAGAGAGCAGTGGAAAGGGTCCCTGCGTGCAGCACAGAAATGCTTTTGATTTGTAATTGTTAATCACCTCATCAGCAAGATGGGGTCCCTCCATTTTGGTCTGGAGTTTGGCAGCAAAGGTTCGAGTGTGTTAGAACTCATTAGTGTCCTTTCTAAAAGGACCCTTTGATGTGTGTGCTCGGCTCCGCCGAGGGAAAGCAGGGCGACTGAATCCTGTTCATTCCCTTTATGATATTTCTTGGCAAAGCTTCTGTGTGACCAGAACTCGTCAGCTCACAGAAGAGACCTCGGAGATGTCATTTTTGTAGATAGCTATCAATTAATTAATATAGTCTTCTGATTTGTCAGAGGAAGTCTTACATCCGTATTAGAGGGGAGCTTTTAGTTCTTTCTCCCTTGTAATGTGGTTATGGTAAACTCATTAAAGGCCAATATCGAGTGCTCGTGTGTTCGGCCTTTCTTCCTTAGTCAGTTGTTGGCAATGGGGGAACGGAGGGGAATCTGGGTAGACTTCAGAAAAGAAAGGAAATTATCTAATGTAGTGGAGTGTAAAGCTGGTGGGGGGAGGGAGCGGGCATAGGAGGAAGTCTGTAGAGGAAGTAGCTGGGGTTGGGGAAGAGGAGAGAAACCTTAAAGAAACAAACATATCACAGTGGGGACTGTGATGGGACCTTCCACCATAATAGAACACAATGGTTTGCCCTTAGAAATGAGCCATCTGTCTCTAAGTCTCTAAGTCTTGGAAGGCTCCAGCAGTCAGCAAGGACAGTCAGCCTCTCACCCCTCTACTCTCTGCCACTCACCCAGGCTTTACTGATAGTTCATTTGATACTCACTCGGTGAGTATCAAAGCTGATGACTTGAGACAACTGCTGCGATAAGTAGAATTTAATTAATATGATTTTGAGGTCAAAGGATTAAATCAACTTTTGCACTAACCACTGGATTTGAGTCCTCAGAGTTACGCATATTTAGAGAGAAATCAAATCAGGGCTGTTTGGGCAAACAGTGACTCTCTGCCATGTTTGGAAAGCCTGATTTTGATATAATCTTGTTCCCCAGAAAAGAGAAAGAAGAGCTGAATCTGTGTGGTTAACAGCTCTGTGTGTGTGTGTGTGTGTGTGTGTGTGTGTGTGTGTGTGTGTGTGTGTAAACCCTGCCTTCCTACTCTCACACTGAGCGATCCCTTTGAGCTTCTGATGGAATGGTTAAAACACATTTATAATGTGAGGGGGGAAAGCTGCCTCCTGTCGGTCATTAAAGATATAGGTAGGTGGTGAATACAGTCGCTTATACGGTTTCCAAATACAATAAGTAAAAGCAGTGATGTAGTGAAAGCATCTAGACATGACCAGAAGGACCAGTGTACAGCAAATGGGTGGTTTTTCAGGGAAAGCAATGTTCAGTGTTTACACGAATAAGAACCAGCGGCGCCTTTGGTCCCACTGTGTGCATCTGCTGGCATCCTGACCGTGTCAGAGCATCTTTTGGCTTTCTGTTCTTTGGACACATTAGGCCACGTGACCCTGTGGACATTTGTCTGGACTCACTGGGCAGAGATTCACAAATAGAGGCAGGGAAGATGGTTATCTAATGTCTTTTGTAGACTTGGTATCGGCTTGAGGGTAAGTGGGGGGCGGGGGAGAAGTTGCATTTTAAGGATGTATTTTTCGGCCATGTTAAAGATCTGAACCCAAAACAAATGAGATGAGAATTGTAGAATGCTTTTTTCTGGAAAGAGTCTTTTCAATACATTTTGCTTCTATTGTGGGAAATGAGACCTTGAAGATTCATCTCAGCACTTGAAAATGCCATGAGGGGTCTCAGGCTGGGGTCTGCTCTCTTAGACTGATTCTTCCTGAGAATGGTAAGGTGCTTGGCCTCCGGATGAGACGCCTGGGAGTCCGCTTGTCTTGTCTAACAGAACACCTGAAAGTGGGTGGCTTATTTTTAAAATGCAACAAACTAAAACTGTTTCTCACTGTGCTGGGGGCTGGGAAGCCCAAATTCAAGGTGTCAACACTTGACGATGCTGTGAGCATGCAGACTCCCTAGCCTTTCTCCCTCTCTCAGACATCAGGCCATAACACACACACACACACACACACACACACAGTTCCAGAGAGCTGGAGAGAAAGCAAGCTGTGCAGCCCTCCTCCTTGTGGCTACAGGATAAGGTTATGGCTGTGCTCAGTGTCTGCCTGCCTCCGTGCCCCTTGGGACATAGACCAGGCCAGTCTAGGTTATGTGGTTGGAGAACCTTACCCCATGTAAATGAGTAAGAGTCAGAAAGTTTTCCAGAACGGAGGGGTCTGTCTCTGTCCCTTCAGGACTCCCATCATGCATCACAGCAGTTATCTCCTCTCATAGTCTCCCACTACAAGGCCTGACCATGATCTTAGATTCTCTTTCCCTCTCCCTCTCCCTCTCCCTCTCCCTCTCCCTCTCCCTCTCCCTCTCCCTCTCCTTCTCTCTCTCCCCCTCCTCTCCCTTCCACCTACCCTACCTCTCCCTCTCCCCCTCCTCCTACCCTACCTCTCCCTCTCCCTCCCCTCCCCCTCCCTTCCCTCCCCTCCCCCCCTTTCCCTCTCTCACTCTTCTGGAGGGTGACTTCCTGCAGCTCCTTTCAGTGAACCTGTTGTTCTTTCTCTCTGACACTAGTGAGGACCTTCTTTCTGAATCCTGGAGTGGGAGAAGACAGAAGACCAAGCTGTGAAGCTAACCTAACACTGCACGAAGCCTCCTTCATAAGGGAGGACTGGGCCTGAAGCCTCATTTCCTTTAAGACCCCATCCATTAGTTCTTTCGCTGAGGGCAACATCCTGAAGCCCCAGAAATGCTACTACCTTTATTTGAATGTGTTCTAAGTGTGGTGTGTTGTCACTGACCAGGACTCTGGAGAAGGTGTTTTGAATCTGAGAGCAGGGACTGCTACCTCCCTTCTGCAGCTATTTATATAGCTCCTCTGAGAGGAGGAATCTTACCTTCGGTAACTCCCAGGTCCAGAGGCAGCTGTACCCTCTTGGTACAGGGCCTTGTGCTGCACTGAGAGTCAGATCACCCTAGTGGGACCAGAGAGCAATTGCTCTGCTCTGCTCCCCATGAAAACAGCCGTCAGCTTTGGCGGCTTTATCTGTAAATCTGCAGGGATTTTATAATCATCTCTGTACTGGAGTTGGGGTGCTAGAAGGTTGCTCGGGTAACTATGGCTATGCCAGATGCTTCTTGAGATGTAAGTACTCCACTTCAATAGACAAGTGCTAAGGTCAGACGTGACACATTTCTTGCTTTGTCATATTCATTTCTTCCTCTTTTAAAAATACTTTTAATTTATTCATATATTTATTTTGTGTGTGTGTGTGTGTGTGTGTGTGTGTGTGTGTGTGCGTGTGTGTGTGTGTGCGCGTGTGTGTGGTTTTGCCTACATGTGTTTACCACATGTCTGTAGTGCCCACAGAGGTCAGAAGAAGACATTGGATCCTCTGGAACTGGGATTGTAGATGGGTTTGAGCCACCATGTGGGTGCTGGGAATTGAACCTGGGTCCTCTGCAAGAGAGGCCTGTGCTCTTAACTGCTGAGTCATCTCTTCAGCCCCCATTTTCTTTTTAAAAGAAATACCGTGATCATCTCGTGATCCCTTTACTTACTTATGTACTTACTGCTGTCTGAGTTGGGTCACGCTGCCTATCTCAGGCTAGACTTGAATTCACTGCCTATCTCAGGCTAGACTTGAATTCACTGCCTATCTCAGGCTGGTCTCTAACTTCTCGCCCTGTTTCAGCCTCCTCGACTGCTATAATTAAAAGCACAGGCCACCCTCCCAGCTCTTTAAATGCTTTACATGACAAAAAGGACTATGTTGCTTTCCCAGTTAATAGGCATGTGCGTGCGTGTGTGTGTGTGCGTGCGTGCGTGCGTGTGTGCCCTCCTTCCTCAGGTGTTTGTCTAGTGGTTCCTTCTGCAAAGAGCACGCTGCAGGCTTGGGGCCCAGTAGTTAAGTAGACTTGTCCCCGGAGGCAGGTAGCCCAACGTGGAGAGTAACTGTGTGCTTACATCTTCATCATGCAGATCAGGAAACCAGTCCACAGTGGTCTCATTAGCAAAACAGTTCTCGACCTGTGGATCTTGACCCTTATCGGAGTCCATTGGCCCTCTCACAGGGGTCACCTCAGATCTTCAGAAAACACAGATGTCTACATTACTATTCATACAGTAGAAAATTTACAGTTATGGAGTAGCAACAAAAATAAGTTTGTGGTAGGGAGTCACCACAACAAGAGGAACTGTGTTAAAGGACAGAAACATTAGGGACAGTCAGGAGCCACTGCATTAGCAGAATGGCCAAGCTGGGTCTTGAACCCCTGCTGGTCAGTGTTTGTCTGTGTGTGTGAGTGAGCATGTATGTGTGCATGTGTGTGTGCATGTTCATATATACTCATAGAGGCCAGAGTTTGATGTCAGATATCTTTTTCTTCACCATTTTTTGTGTGTGTGTATGTGGCATGTATGTATGTATGTATATATATGTATGTTTCTTGGTGCACATGTGTGTAAGGGTGCACATGGATATCTGTGCATCTGCTTGTGGAGACCAGAGACTGTCATAGATGTCTCCCTTAATCACTTCCTTATCTTCTGAAGCAGGGCCTCTCAGTTGAACCCAGCCAGTCTAGCTAGCCAGCATGCCCTGGGTCTCCTCTGCCTCTACCTCACGTGCACTGGAGTTACAAGTAGGCTACCATGCCCACCCAGAATTTACCTGGGTGCTTCAGGGCACAAGTGCAGCTCTACACACTTGCATGGTGAGTGTTTTGCCTACTGAGCCTCTCCCCAGGCCCCCTGCCCTTTGACATAGATTTTCTTGCAGATTCTGGAGATCTAACCAATTTGTTTAGATTGGCTGGCCAGTAATACCACCAAATTCTCTTCCTTCCCCCTCCCCAACCCTGGCATTATAGGTGCACTGTCACTGTGCCAGACTTTTATGTGAATACAGGGCATTTAAACACAGGACCTTCCTGCCTGTGAGATCTTTACCAACTGAACCATTTCCCAGAAAATAATTTTTAATCTATGTGTTTAAAGACAACATAGCTAAAGCCTGTCTCCAGCCTGCATTTCTGGAGATAGAAAGAAGATGGAATAGAGAAAACTCCAAAGGAGACCTGTGTGTACAGCACAGACAGAGAATGAAGGAAAGTAGGTACAAAACGGAGGACGAAAGGGATGAGATTGTGTAAGGGATGGATGTGACCGAGATCAGCTCTGACGCTTTTCTCTAAAAGGCCCCCAAACTTGCATGTGATCTGAAGACATGGGGAGGTGTTCTTCAGGGCTGGCTGAGAGATTTGAGATGGACATAATGCGTATATTGAGAGCAGCAAGACTGCAAATGTTTTATTTAATGTCCTGTCCTGTCCAAGCAATGTCCATTCCAAACCAATTATATTCATATTTTGGAGGTATACAGAATGGTGTTTCCTTAATGGTTCATGGAGCTGCATGTTCCCGTGGCCATTTCAGCCCTTAGTAATGATCTTGGTGGACAATAAAGTCTGGGAACTGTGCTCAAAGCTATGTGCACCTTCTTTCCCTCTGTTGGTCTTTAACGTCTGTCAAAAAAAAAAAAAATCCAGACTTACAAGAATTAAATGATTTGTTCTGAGGTTTCATCAGATTCTGTGAGAATCTGTGCAATTGACCAGGCAGGAATGAAGATATTCTAAATAGAATTGTGTATGCCTCCCTTTGCCTATCAGGGAATTGAGACAATGGAGCCCAAACAATTAGAATTTCCCCAGAAATCTTATCCTGGGAGATAGAACAGTCTGGAAGTCTGGTGCCAGCCAGACAGGGAGCTTGTCTCCCAGAAAGAGGTTTCATGTTGTTTTGATAATTTGTCAGCCCCCCCCCCCCCTTGCAGGAGAGACAGAGCTAAAGCAGTGGTGATAGGTAGACCACACCTTGGCTCGGACTCCTTGGTTCTGCATACCTTTAACCCAGTGTTAACGCTGGGACCATTTAACATGGTTCTTCATGCCGTGGTGACCCCCCCAACCATAAAGTGCTCATTGCTACTTAATAACTGTAATTTTGCTACTGTTAAGATTTGTAATATAAATATCTGATATGCAGGATATCTGATATGTGACCCCTGTGAAAAATCATTAGACACCCCCCCAAAGGGGTCACAACCTAAAGGTTGAGAAGCACTGTCTTAACTTCTGTTTAAGCCTAAATCTTGTGCTAGGACCCCTAAAAACAGGCATGGGGGTCACTGGCTCTCTTTGCTCCTCTTCCCATGCGGCCACACTGGAACAATCTCCTCTGTCAGTTTTCCACTATTACCTAACTTACTTACTTGGCCTACTGAGGATGGGTAGCCTAACCTGAGGGGTGCCAGGGTCCCACTGATTCAACAAATCCGGTACATTAGTCTTAGACACCTGTTAGCCTAGTGCTTATCCCTCCCCTGGCAGGCCTCCCCACAGAAAACACTTCATACTTTACCAGCGTTAAGAGTTAATCATCAAGCTGACCTTCAAACTTAGATATTACATTAAGTTTCACTCTCTGGGCCCCAAGAGTTAAATCCCACAGCTGTAGGGTGGGGCGTGGAAAGGAAGTTGAATAGAACACCAGGTACCTTCCCCTGACCTGAAGCTGCCTTGTAAGCATGTCCCAGAGTTATCAGACCGCAAAGACACTAAACTTACTTGCTGGCTCACCGGATTGGTCATGCTGACTCAAAGAAGGGGACTCTATCGGAGAGGTGTGGGGTGTGGGATGAATGTGTGTTCGACTTTAACAAGTAGAAGTTTGGAAGGAAGAACTGGAGACCAGATCAGAACAGTTTCAGCATTTGTCAGGCGCTTACTCTGTACTTTGGTATCTATGAATATTTAAATTGAGTTTATCTTGAGCCTGCAGAGTCCCTTACTAACATTCACTCCTCTTTGTTTAAAAGCCTTACCGTGTTGTTACCACAGCCTCTTCCTCCTCCTCCTCCTTTTTACCTTTGAGGCCATTTACTTTTGTTTTTAAAGAACAGCATTACTAAGAGATGATTCACGGGCATTACGCATCACCCAGTGCAATCCAGTGTTTCTTAGCAGCTTGCATATGTTCTCCCATTTTGCAGATGAGGACCAGTTTGTAAAGCTTCCTACATTGCCTCCCTCTCTTCCAACACTGCCCAGCCCCAGTTTCATCTCCCAGTAGCTAGACTCATTTTATATAAATATAAACGTCCCCAAATTGCCTCCTCCATGTCCGGAGTCTCCAGCAGCTTTGCCCTGCGTTTGTCACAAGCACCACAATTTCCGTGGCCAAAGTGAACATTCTAGCCCAATGGCTTCAGACTTGAACATGGATCAGAGTTAGAGCATGCAGGAAGCCTTGTGGAAAGAGGTCTCAGGTGCATCATGAGTATCTACGTTTGTTTTGAGACCGGGTCTCATTTTCCCCAGGTTGAGCTTTATCTCAGTAGGTAGCCAAGGGTGTCCTTGCATGCTACCTATGGAGATGCAACCCTGCCCCAGCTCTGAGTTTTCTAACTGTATGGTTGGTCCAGGAGACATCCTGTGAGTACCACTGATGAAACTCTCCTGACTCTTGTATCTGCTGTACTCTTCCTTGGCCTTGCTCCAGCCATTGCTTTCTTAAGCCAAGTGCCAAAGAAAATAAAAATTGCTTCATGGGGAATAGAGAAAATGTTGAAGCCTTACGAAGCTTAGTTCTGCCTTAGAGATATAGACTGTGTCTATGGTATTAAAATTTCACAGGGTTGAAATATTTAGGGGACAGGGAAGCAAATTTTTAAAAAGATTTAAAAAGACACACCAGAAGAGTGCATTGGATCCCATTACAGATGGTTGTGAGCCACCATTTGGATGCTGGGAATTGAACTCAGGACCACTGGAAGAGCAGGCAGTGCTCTTAACCACTGAGCCCTGGAAAGCAGATTTTTCTGATGGCTATAATGAGATTAAAAAAAGGGAAGGAAGGAAGGAAGGAAGGAAGGAAGGAAGGAAGGAAGGAAGGAAGGAAGGAAGGAAGGAAGAAAGGAAGAAAGAAAGGAAAGAAAGAAGGAAAGAAAGAAAGAAAGAAAAGAAAAGAAAAGAAAAGAAAAGAAAGAAAGAAAGAAAGAAAGAAAGAAAGAAAGAAAGAAAGAAAGAAAAGAAAGAAAATCCTTGTGCAGCAGTGTCGTGAACTAAGCAAGACTTTGTCTCACGGCCTTTGTGCTTCTTGCTTTTCTCTTTCTGGAATGTTCTTGTCTCAGATTTACCAAGGCTGTAAATCTCAGCACTTCCATCACAGATTAAATGTCAGCCTCCTCAAGCAGCCCTTTCCTGACTGCCCCGCCTACATCCACGACTCTCCCACATCTCCCTGCTTCCTGTTTGTGTGGTACTTGCTGTTCTGAAGTCATCCTGTGGGTTGGTTCCCTTGCCTCCTTCACTAGGAAGCAAGGCAATGGTGCTGTGACTGTTCAGCACATGTGTCACTGTGGAGTCCCCAGACTCTATTAGAAAGTTCTAGAAAATGAGAACCTGCTGTCATTTGTGAGGGCACGAAGGTGTGTTTGTCACACAGCCTGCAGAGAAGTGAGGCTGAGATTTGAGCCCAAAGCCTGCCTACCTGAGTAGTGATGCCAGGGAGGAGAATGACATCATAGCTACTGGACTTGTGGATGATGATGGGCACCTGATAGCCATTTATGGAGCCAAGACTTTCCCATCATTTTTTCAAATCACTGAAAGTGCTTCTTAACACTTTGTTTTCTCCCATGATTATCTCAGGCAGAAATAAGGGGAGTGGGTGTTAGACCCCAGGAGCCTGGGATGAGGCGGGTCTATGCCAAGGGCTATGGTGACAACATCCTCTCCTTTTCCAAAGTCAGAGACCGGGGCTCAAAACCTTAATCGATTCCCAAGGCTGCACAGCCAGCAGCCGAAGAGAATGCAGAGCCATCCTGTTCTCTTGTCTTCCCCTGGAACCTGACCATGATTGTGTTACACCTGACTCTTCCCTTCACCCTTAGAGTATGTACCACCACATTCTAGAACACTCCCTTGATTTCAGTACAATATTTGAACATGGCATGCAAAAGGCTTTTTTTACTCTCATGCCTATCCCTGGAAAGTGAAGAGATTACTTAAAATGGTATATCTCATGGCACGTAAATTAAATATAGGGTTACTTCTGGTCCCTTCATCTGTGGCATGAGATTCAGCTGCCCAATATTCATCTGCCCAACCAAGTCTGTTAGACCCAAGAGAAGGGCGTGGCTCAAAGTAGGTCCACTCACTAGAAAGAGGTAGGGGGAGAAAGCAGGCAGAAAGCAGGAGAAAGTAGCTCCCAATTGGATGGGAATCAGGTATGCTCATAATCAGGAAAAGAAATGAAACAGTAGCATCTTAGTCAACTAAAGAAGAAAAACATCCTTACTGTCTCACATGCAGTTTTAATAAGTAACTTCCTATTACGTTTGCAGCAGGAATTTCTGTAGCAGAACTCAGACTGTCTGGGACCCAAAAGGAAAGAAGCTACAGCTGAACAAAACAGAGAGCTCTGCAGATATCTGATTCCCTGACAGACTGTTCATGGGCTGCAGGGACAGCATGGCTCACTGGTTCCCAGGCCTGGCTTCTGTAGCACTCTTGGCCCAGTCCACATGCTGACAACATCTGTTTATTTAAACAAGGCTCTTCAAGGCTGGCTTCGTGGATAGAAGCTTCTACTGCCTTGCCTGTCAACCTGTGTTCCATGCTCAGGACCCTCAGGATAGCAGGAGAAAACTGACTCCAGAAAGTCCTCTGACTTCCACACATCTGTTAATAGCTTATGTGCGTGTGTGCAGACACGTGCCTGAGTGCACACTCACACATGTGTACACATACACACACATACACACACACTCTAATGATTAATAATGGTAATAATAATAAAAGTTAAAAAACATGAACAAATCCTTGGGATAGAATTCTTCCCTGCTCCAATTTGCATGCCGGGGCTCCTCCCATCTGGGCTGTCATAAAACTGTTTGGTGCATTTATTTTCATTGATTTCAGGGTCATAAAAAAGATGGGCCTCCCAGCCAGCCAGATCCACCCTGACAGGCCACTGCTGACTACTGAAAGCACACCCGGCAAGATCTACATTCATTCACTTGATTCAGCCTGGGATCTCAGCTTTTAAGAGGGTCTCACTACATAGCCCAGGCTGGCTCCAAATATGTGCTCCTCCTGCCTCGGCTGAGTGCCAACACTAGTTCTACCACACCAACTCTGAAATAGTTTTACACTTTTAATTTTCACTCATTTAGGAGGATGGAGTGAATCTGGGTACTGCACACGAGCTTATATATACAAAGCTACATGTTTTTCTGGTCTAACTCGGCCACGGATTGTCTCAATTCTAGTGGTGAGCAAGTTCATGAAATCTATTCAATACTGAAAGTGTCAAGCTTGATACAAGACTTCACAGCTTCTGTTTTGAATGCTAATTCTAAGTGGAGATAAGTTCACTTAAGCTTTATAGTCTCTGCGTATGGTTAATTTCAGTGTGTGGTATTTTTATTTATTTCCAAGTTTTTATGATAAAGAAAAAAATAGTCTCAATATGTGGAAAGAACGATTGCATACCAGAGCTGGCTTATGTTTTAGTTAGTTTCCTTTATGTTTAGTTAACTTTCCCTTTTTAGAAAATGTTATAGTAAGACTGCCAGATCTATAGAAAGAGTGCCCCACCCCCACTCCCATACCCACCCCATCCATCCCAGTGCCAGGAGTCCTGGCACAGTCTAGCTGTGGAACCATAAAGAGAAGTTGTATCAAACCATGCTCACATTTAAAATCGGAATTATGACTCACAAAGTTCGAAAGATAAAATTGTAGCCATAGTATTTTGACTCAGGTTACACCTTGGTTGGGATCCAGTCTCAAAATGAAAACTAAACCAAAACAAACAAAACACTAGATCTGGTGGCACATACCTGTAACCCAACATGTGGGAGAGTAACAGGAAAAACTAAAAGCTATAGAGACTTCAAGGCCAGCCTGAGCTACATGAGGCTTTGTCTTACAAAGAAAACAGGAACCAGGTACAGTGTTCCAGTTTAATAGCAACACTCAAGAGACAGAGGCAGGCAAATCTCTATGAATTAGAGGTCAGCCCAGTCTATATAGCAAGTCCCAGACCAACCAGGGCTACATATTAAGACCTTGTCTCTAGAAGGAGAAGGAAGAGGAGGAGGGGGAGGGGAAGAGTAGCTTTAGAAGGTTACATCAGGAGCTACATGCTCCTTTTTTCCTGGGGCTCGAGGGCTCAAGAGAATAGCCCACCTCTCACCCAGCCCATGGTCTTTGGAAGCATCTATTCTAAAGGAGTCGGTAGCTGGTGAAAAATGACTTATTACATGAAGGGAGAAGAAAAATGTAGGATCATATGGGTAGTATGGAGTGAGGCTGGGCTTAACCCCAAGCCTGTGCTCTTCACCCTCGTTCTTTGTTGAGATATTGAAACAAGGTCTCACTGTGTAGTTCTAGCTGCCCTGGAAGTCACCGGGTAGAATAGGCTGGCTTCATACGTACAGCTGCTTTGTTGGGATTACAGGAATACACCTCCCCGGCTACTTCAGCTACTGCTTAGGTATTGCATACAATGCCTTAAGCCAGGGGTTCTCGGCCTTCCTAATGCTAGAACCTTTAATGCTGTGGGGAGCCAGGACCATGAAATTATTTTCATTGCTACTTCATAACTGCAATTTTGATACTGTTACAGATCATAATGAAAGTATCTGTTATGTGACCCTTGTGAAAGGGTCATTTTGATAGCCAAAGGGGCCTCGACCTACACATGGAGAACCAATGCATTAAACAAAGGTCTATCCATCTTACAGTAGGTCCTTAGAGTGGGGTATGACTTGCCTAACATTGCCAACCAGGTTGCCATAGGCCAGGGTCTGACATCCCAGACCTGTGCGGCTCCTAAGGAACTGCTCCTCTCCCTGCTTGCCCTGTCCTGAATGGCTAAATGACTAATGGCTAAAGAAATCCCAACGTATGCTTTCACCTGGTCAGAGTGTGGTCAGAACTCTGGGTTACAGGACTGAGTGACTGCAGAGAGCTTGCGTGATGATGCGTTGCCGGATTCCCTTAGAAGTATGGAAGCTGCCATGGCCACGCCAGCCCTGTGGCCACACCCTGTGCCTCCCAGCCTCCTCCCACTTTAGAAAGCCACACCAGGGGAACAAGTGTCAGTACAGGGCCCTGTTAGCCACAGGGGAAAATATTTTGTTCCCTGGATACAGCCCTAGGGGTTGGGTGAGATTTCCTCTCCCAAGACACAGGGAGGGAAGTGAGAGTAGGAGAGGGCAGGAGAAGTGGCGAGAAACTTGCCGACTAAACAGAACGGCAGGGCTCGTGAGAATGGCACGTGCTCTGTGTTGCTGCTCAAGGAGAAATCCTGACCGTCCTGCGCCAGGCCATCGGGTCACAGCCTTGGTTACTCGGGACGATCCTGAGGCACAGTGGCAGCACAGCTGTTTGGAACCCAGCAGTTCCAAAGCTAAGGAAACTCATGAGTACATTCAAAAATTGTGTTGGAATTTTTATGTTTGGTTGGGGTTTTTTTGTTTGTTTGTTTGTTTGGGGTTTTTTTTGTTTTGTTTTGGTTTGGTTTGTTTTGGTTTTGGTTTTTGGGTTTTTGGGTTGTTTTTGAGACAAGGTCTCCTGTAGCCAAGGCTGGCTTCAAATGTCCTGTGTAGCCCAAGATGGCCTTAAATTTCTGGTCTTCCTACCTAGCTGGGATGGTAAGCGTGTGGGACCACATCTGGTTTATGTGTTCCTGGAGATGCCCAACCCAAGCTTTTGTACCTGTTAGGAAAGAATTTTACCAACCCATCTGCAGTCCCAGACACACACAAAAAATTTCCAAGCAATGGGCAAAGGAAGCACTGAGTAACTTGTATTGTAGAACGGGGTAAAATCTCAGACCAGGAGCCAGAGATGGAAATGGGGTTCATTTGTTCACTTATTCATTCATTCATTCATTCACTCATCCATTTGTGTATCTTGCATATGTTTTCTGGCATCTACAGTGAGCTGGGTACCATCTAAAGGGCTCAAAACAAAAAGCCAGTGAATGAGAGACAGTTTTTCCTCATAGAACGTGTAATGACAGAGCATTTGCCGTGGAAGTGATCTTTCCGGGTCAGAGGCTTCACAGTGAGTCTCCCCACAGATGCAATGAGACACATCTGTGTTGTTGTGATGGCCTGTGTTTAGCAAGCTCTGTGCCCAGCATGAAGGTGTGACTATCACTGATTGAAAGATTTTTTTTAAAATCCTTCTAAAGTTGAATCTCAGTTAGCTGTGGCCTAGACATGGCTGTGCCCATCTGAGTTTCTGGTATTTAATGCTATCACGTGGTCTCCGCAGTGGCCTGCACATCCCGAAGATGGAGGTGACCATTACAGTGTCCTCAAGTATACCTCATGGTATTATTCTGTGCTGTGCTGGCTGAGGTTTCACAGCCTGCCTGCCCTCTGGCACGGGGCACTGACTTGTGGCCTTTGCCAGTCTTCGAGATAGAGATATTCTTACCAGGCTGGGAAGAGTTGAGTCATAGTCTGTCTGTCCCTGCCCTCCAAGTTCAATGAACATGAATGCCCTCAGTAGTAGAGGGGGCTGTGGAACATAGGTGATGAGGTAGTGAAGTATTCCAGATGCCTTCGCCTTGAGCTGTGCATTTCACCGCTCTTATTGTATGCACCAAAGTACATTCAACGTATACTTTAAGTGTTACTATTGGACCAGCATGGGGATGACCACTGGGGTCTCAGGCACTGCTGTGACTGGTCCCATAACACAGTCTCTCTTAAAGGATTCCTTCTTCTCTCCCTCTTCCTGCTGCTTGATAATTTTGTTTTACTTTACTTGTTTGTTTATAGAGGGAAAGGCCATTCTCCTTTTCACAGCCTTGTCTTCTCCTAACCTGTGGTCTCTCCGCTTTTATTTTGTTTCATTCCACTAACATTTAATTCCTTGATAAAACTTCAAAGAGACTACACAAACCCACTTAAAAACAGAGCCTATATAGTAACAAGACATGTGTTGTGACTGCGTGTTGGCAGCTTCTAGACTGAGAGGGGTGTTTCTTCTGTGACAATATGAGGCCTGGGTCTTGAGTTTCTCTGGACTGGGGCAGTAGCGTACTGGCAGGGGACTCACCTGGTGAGTGAAAGGCCCAGGGTTGCATCTCCAGTACAAACACACAAGCAGGAAAGAAAGAAATGAGGGGAGCGGAGGGAAAGATTATGTTGCTAAAAGCACAAATGAAATTAACTTTTTCCCAGTGTATTTTCTACCAACTAATTTGAGACAGGCGGAGACTCTGGCTCTAACACAGTCAGTTTTTACTAATTGTGAGTCCCTGAGGACTTCTTTAGCCTGTGTTTGAGCATGGATTGCAAAGAGCAGAGAGATTGATAGATATCAATCAGAGCTGAGGAATGGAAGCAGTGTGCTCAGAAGAGGGGCTAAGGGGGTTTGGGGTTCTCTAAGGTTTATTTGTGTTTCCATGTGACATACGTAATCTGTTTGCCCTGCAGAGGCTCAGAGTCAGGCTTGCTGGGCTTGTCACACAGGCACTAAGCATTAGCCTGCACGTCACAAGCACAGCCATTCATCTGGAAAGGCCCTTCCCTGGACAGCCCATGTCATTACTTTTTAAAATTTTGAAAGACGCTCTGCCCCCACCTCTCCCTATTGGCTGTTTTTCTCCGGAAAGGAGAAAACAGTTGGCAGAGCGAAAAGTTTCCCAACCACAAGCTGTCTGCTTCTCGAATAACCCCAGTGCCAGAATTTCCACTTTCTCCAACTCCACTGTGGAGGGCAGCTAACCTGTGCTGCAGACCTGTGGCAGCATGCCTTGGTTACGCCTTGGTTACAAATTTGTGACTTTTCCTGTTTCCAGTATTTGTGCCTTCCTCATCTTTTTCTTTTTCTCTCTCTCTTTCTTTCTTTCTTTCTTTCTTTCTTTCTTTCTTTCTTTCTTTCTTTCTTTCTTTCTTTCTTTCCTTCTTGGACTCATTGATACTGTACCACAATGTCTAAAAATACATCGTAACCACCAGTTTTCAAGAAAGAGGAACTGCAGAAATAGCCTGAGGGAGCCTGTGGCCATGAACCCCGGACAGTGTCCTCTGGGCTCTCGGGAGCTACTGGCCGCAGAAGCACCTTCAGACCAGTTCCAGGAGGATGATGGGGTTCCCACCACATTTCCATCTGTAAAGTTTCAGCCCCAGCCTTTGCCCTTTCCTGTCATCTGGTGAGCCCCTTGCTGAGTTGGCTCAGTCTCTCAGTACTTATTGGGATCTCAGTGAGTTACTCCCAAACTCTTGAGGGTCTGGCTTTCTAGCCATAAAAAAGTTGAAACTGTTTATCGCATGGGGGGGACTTGTGAGAAGACAGTGGGCAAAATGCACGTAAACATACATGGTGTGGGCAGGCCTGGGGAGCTTACTTGAGCCTGACAAAAGCCATACATGAGGCCGAGCAGAATGGTGTATACCTTTAATCCCAGCACTCTATACTACAGAGACAGAGAGACCAGTAGTTCTCTGTGAGTTCAAGGCCAGCCTGGTCTATATAGTGAGCTCAAGGACTATACCCAGAGTCCCTGTCTCAAACAAAACAACAACAACCAGGACAAAACATGTATGGTACCCCAGGGCTTATGACCCCAGGGCTAGGGAGACGGAGATGGGTGTAGCCTCGACACTTGCTGGTCCAGCAGTTTAGCCTAATCTGGGCACTCCAGGAGAGTGAGAGACTCTGTCTCAAAAAACCAAGGTGGACAGCACCTGAAGAACCAGGCTTAGCCCTTGGCCTTCTTCTACGTACACACATGGGCACATGTACCCACACTCGCACATGTGTAAATGTGCATACTCACATACAAGGAAGTGCCATGTAAAATCCTGTGTGTCCATGTGGCCGAAAGTGAGACTGAAACAGTCTAGTGACCCCAGTGAACTAATGTGAATGAGGGGGTGGGTAGGGAAGAAAATGGGGGAGGGGATGTGCTCAAACACATCAGGTACTTACATGAAAACGACCTTATGAAAGCCAGTACCGTGTACAACAAATATCCCACTTTAAAGACATTTTCTAAGGGAGGATCTGGTGGGAGGAGCAGAGAGTAGGGAAAGAATGGTGATCAAAATATGTTGTATGCCATTCTCAAATAATAAATTGAAACATTAAGTACACATTAAGCAGGTAAATAAACACACTTGATAAAAATAATCTTCCTGCATATGTTAATTGTGTGTGTGTGTATGTGTGTGTGTGTTTGTGTGTGTGTGTGTGTGTGTGTATCTGAGAGTTAAGGAGCTCAATTCTTTTTTTTAAAGACTTAATTTATTTTTATTTATATGATCACACTGTAGCTGTCTTCAGACACACACCAGAAGAGTGCATCGGACCCTATCACAGATGGTTATGAGCTAGCTGACTTCAAGCACCGGGCTGCTTTCAATGGTGTTTACAGTACTGGCGATGAAGAGCAGGGGGCCTTGCACTTCCTCAGCAAACACTCCACTGCTGAGCTATGCCCTCATCCCTGAACAGTGGTTTTGAGTTAGTTTATGGATTATGAAAGGGAAATAAGAAAGGAATTAAACCCAGATATTGGATTGCTACCCTCAGCAGAGTTTGACTAATGGGTTGATTTTCAACTCAAATAAGTCTGTTTGACATCTTAATATTCCAAAAGAAACATTTAGGGGAAAGATAGAAGGGGAGAATAATCTATTTAAGCAATCTCAGCATATAGCAGTATAGTTACGGAATCACGTCTGCTGGCCAGGAACTCCCTGCACTAGGGTAAAGGCCGGTGTCCTCCACTTTGTATGGTTCCTCTTTCTTCCTTTGAGATAGGCTTGGTTTGAATACAAAAGGGACAAAGCTAAACAGGAAAGGCTGGAAGTCTAGGGGTGGAGTGTGTGCTTAGCATGAGCAGCACCCTGGCTTTAGTTCCCAATGTCGAAGAGGACAGCAAAGAATTACAAGAGACCAGGCATAGCAGCACACACCTGAAATCGCAACACTCAGAAAATCAAAGTCTGATCTGCATAATGAATTAACTCCAGGCCAGCCTAAGCTGCAGAATAGGACCTAGGACCCTGCCTCAAACATGAGCAATAATTGTGTGTGTGTGTGTGTGTGTGTGGGTGGGTGGGTGGGTGGAGGGGTGTGTATATGGTGGTCAGAGAACAGCTTTTCAGAGTTGCTGAAGTTGCATCTTTCTTGTTCTTTCTGCCAGTTAGCTTCTGAGCCAGGTACTTAGGGTAGGCAGCCTAAGGACTCTCCACCACTTACTTCACTGTTAGGATGAGGGAATTGCAGGTGCCTGGATCTCTTTATGCACTGAGCTATCTCCCAAGCTTCCCGACTCCAAATCCCATCTGCAGCTCCTTGGTAGCAGGCTGGTATCTCCTGGATACCCTCACTCCAGGATTGATGACTTCATTCTTTTATTTTCAGCCATCTTTAAAATATCGATTATCTCTTGTGAAAATGCCATCCCCAGGGACTGTCTTCCCCCCCAAGGTACTGGTGCTGAAAGCACAACCCAACAACAACAAACAACAAACCAGCTGTACACAGAATCCAGAATCTAGAATCCAAACTGCCAGTGTCTTGTGGGCTTTCCTTTTCAAACCTCCCCCAAGCAGAAAGAAGCTTGCAATTGAATGCTAATGCCCAGAAAAGAGGTTAGCCTTTCAGTCCCTGCTGGTGGCCACTTGTCTACAATGAACAAGGAAACATTCTCTCCATCCATAGCCTCATTTCTTGTGCCTCCTGGGTAGAGAGAAATTGAGCGCTAGCTGCCCTCTGAGCTCAGTTCACTGGCCAGCTTGATTCCAAGTGCCCCGCCCCTGCCTTTTTTTCTTATTTCTTTTTGCATTTGTTTGTTTGTTTGTTTAGGTAGCTAAGTCAGTAGCAAGGTTGTTATGTCTGTGCCAGGGAGCATCTATGGAAATGAGAGGACAACTTAGATCTGTTCTCTCTTCCCACCTTGTGGGTTTCCAGAATCAGGCATCAGACTTGGAGGCAATCCCTTTGACCTGCTGAGCCTTAAGCCCTTTCCCTGAACTGAAAACTTCTTACTGGTTTAACTGCTCAGACGGTCTCTCCCTGTCTCTAAAGCGGTTCTCCAAAGGAACACCAGGAGAGGACAGTTTGGAGATGCGTTTAGTGTCACAGCAGTGGGGAAGATCCACTTACTACTGGTCAGTGGCCCCACATCACAGAGGACACCAAAGATTCTGCGGCTGCAATGGCCATGGTGTTGAGGCTCAGAACACTAGGACAAGCTCTGTGTGCAGTGCCCTGGTGGAAGCATCTGATGGTCCTATTTGTGCTGATGGTGGTACTCTCTCACAAGGCTGTTGCTTGAGGAGGTGTGAGCACATGATTGACAGCATGAATGGCACTGTGCACTGGACTCAATCCCAAGCCAAGTCGATGTGGCCTCAGACCCAGGAGGCCGAACAACTGATCACCCTGCGTCATGGGCCGTCACAGAAGCAGGCAGAGCCGGGAAGCTGCTCACTCAGAGCATCTGAATCCCATCTGGATTGAGATGTAAAACCCACGAGTAAATCCAGGCAGTGATTTCAGGAGCTACCCAGACTGGCCACTCCTTGTTACGTTTTCTCGAGACAGTGATTCAGTGGCTCAGTTTCCTCCCTCCTTGTTTGTTTGCTCTGACCAGAGAGGTCTCATTAAGCCAAGGCTGTCCTTGAACTTCTGCCTCACACTTACACACTCATCTTACACACTTATCTTACACACATACACCTCACACTCATCTTACACACATATACCCCACACTCATCTTACACACACACACTGACATACTCATCTTACACACACACTGACACACTCATCTTACACACACACTGACACACTCATCTTACACACATACACCCCACACTCATCATTCAATTTCATCTTGTGAAAATTGAATTATCACATTATTTGTTTTTCATTCCTCCATCATCTACCCATTTTTCTCCTTTTAAAACTTCTTTGTACCTCTTGGTCTCTTCCCTTTCCCTGTCCCTTTCCCCTCCTCTCCATATGGCCATGGCTGGCCTCTACTTCTCCACTCTCTCCTTCTCTCTGCCTTTCTCTGCCTCTGCTACCCTCTTAACTCCCCTCCCCATGCCCTGAATAAACTCTGTTCTATACTAAAATTAAGTTAAATTAAATTTAAAAAAACACCTTCTTTGCTGCCTGCCTTTCTTCCTTCACCTCTGTCTCTTTTACCATCACCACTCCCAAAGGCTCTGCCAGGGCCTGTGAGTCCCACCCACATTGCAGCAGTGGGAGCAGCCCCTCCAGGACTCTGCTTTGCCCTCTGCCTAGTCAGAGTAGTAACGCTTCCTACTTTGGGGCCTTGCTAGCAGCACACAACAAGAGTGTACCAGTTGTGTGCTGCTAAATCGGTGCTTCATAGACTGTGCAGTTGCATGGTGGGAAAACAGGCTCTCTGTCTTGAGAGAACTAAAGGAGAAATCACAGCTGACTTTTCTGGAGACATCTGTGTCAGTGCAGGCCATTCCCGGGATGAGAGTGTCAATAGCTCACGCTCAGTCACCACCCAGAGATGATATAAAAGGGCCCTGTTCTGCTGGGATTGACATCATCTGGGTGAAATATAAAACTCCATCCATTCAATAGGTCTCAAAGTAAGACTGGCTTAGATTCCCCGCCCCCACCCCCCTTCTCGCCCCAGAGACTCTCATCTGATGAGGAGTTTAATAGCTCACCTAGCTCTCTGGTTGGAAAACTTGTTTTCTGGTGTGTCAGGTTTTCTAGGCCACAGCTTGGGAGTTGCTTGGGACAGCCTCTCTTTAGATCATGCTCTATAGTATAAATCAGCAGTTCTCAACCCACGGGGCGTCAAACGAGGGTCAGCTCTCTCACAAGGGTCACCTAAGACCATCAGAGAACATAGATATTTACATTACACTTCATAACAGTAGCAAAATTACAGTTATAAAATAGCAACAAAAACGATTTTATGGTGGGAGAGTCACCATAGCATGAGGCACTGTATTAAGGGGGTCACAGCTTTAGGGAGGTTGAGAACGACTGGTGTAAGTAATGTTTATGAATGTGTGTTAGCATCTAGGTTCAATTCATTCACTGGGAAGACTTGTGCAGGTGTCGTGACACTCAGTGGAGGTCAAAGGACAACCTTGGGTCTCCATCCTCAACTTCTACTTGGTTCTGAAACAGGGTCTCATTTTGCTCTCTACTTCATATGCCAGACTAGCTGGCCAGCAAGTTCACAGGGATTCTTCAGTCTCCACTATCCATGTCTCCATAGATACCCTGGGATCACAGATGTATGTTCTATTGCATCCAGCTCTACATGGGATCTGGGGATTCTTATTCAAGTCTTCAGACTTGCCTGAGCTTCTTAGAAGCGTGTTACTCCCAGCCCCCAGAAGATTTTTGGAGACCCTGTTTTTAGATTGAAGCGCTAGGGGAGCAGTAAGGGACGACGCAGTCAAGGTCTCCCATCCTTTAAAACTTAAGATCTAGTGGTAGAAGGCAGGCTGACAGATATAGCTGAGTGAGAAGCTGTAGGTCTTAGGCACACAGAACAGCACAGTGGCGTAGAGGAGGTTCTACACCATTAGATGCAGCAGGGAGGGCATCCTAAGAAGATGATGGACATCTGACCTCAGATCTGAAAGTCATGAGGGGACCTGAGGATGGACTGAATGGGGGCCAGGGCATTCCAGCCAGAGAGAACAGCATCTGTGACACCCCAAGATAGGACCAAGGTTTGATATGAAGAAAAGGAGGCCAGTGTGGATGTGCTGTTAGAGGTGAGATCTGAGACACAACGAGCAGTAGAAGGGATGGCCCAGGTTAGCATCTCTTCTTGTCACTGTGGATGAAATAATGGACAAACACAATTGACAGAAGGAAGTGTTGATTTTGGTTCACACCTCAAGCTGCCATATCCGGAAGACATGGCAGACAGAGTTTGAGGCTGCTGGTCACATTGTATCCACAGTTGGAGATGAGAGGGGAGTGGGGGGAGGAAGGCTGGTGCTCAGGTCGCTTTCTTATTCAGTTCAGGAACTTAGCCCATGGGACGGTACCACCAACATTTAAGGCAGGTCTCCCAGTCTCCATTAACTCATCTAGGCTCCCTCACAGGCTTGCCTAGAAGATTGTCAAGTAAAGTCTGTTGACAGTATTAACCATCACCGACTGGTTTTTCTCAGTGGAAGTGAAGTTAGTTTCTGGGTGTTTTGTGTGGGAGGAGATCGGATATTGGAAAGCAGAGAGGTCCAGTCTACATTTAGAAGGTATCACTCCCTCGGCCATGTCCTCACAGCGATAGGACCATTGCCCGGCTGCATGGGAACCATGGACCTGGCCAGAGAGCTGAGTCTGCCCTCATCTGGATAGCAGTTTTGACCTTGCCTGGGTCATACCACCCCAAACCCTGAGAAGCCATCTTTATAAAGCAAAGTCTCTTCTGCTGAGTCTCAGGAAAAGTCAGCAGGAAACCAGAAGAAGAAGGGGAAATAAGAAGCTTGCTACTTCCTTATCAAGTGTTTCCGTGTTCCAAACATCAGCTAAAACAAAACCAAAACAGTCAGGAGTTTGCTCTTTTTCCATAGTTGTTTCCAGTTACTTTTAGTCTGACCCCAGCTATTCTGAGTTAGGTCCCCTCTACCCCGTGTGGGATTGCCTTTCAGTTCCTTACCACCCGGTTCTCCTCACACCTCTTAGGTCAGGTCGAAAAGGCTGGGGCTGGAGCCAGATGGTGAGTGTTCCCTCTCAAACCAGACCCTCACCACACATGCCACATCTGGGTGGTGGCAGTAGAAGCCAAGGCTGTGGCAGATTCTCACTTCCCTGTAGGCCTTGCCCCACATGACCACTGACCCACTGGACAAAGCATTTCCACCGACTACCGGCACTTGCAGCCTGAGGACCCGCTCTTATCAGCTGGGAAGCAAACGCAGTCTGAGGTGGGAGTTCTAACCCAGCATGCACCATTCTAACCTCCAGACGCCTGGAGTTGGGTGAGGAAGAGGTGGGAGAAGGTGAATCATCTGGGTAGGCGCTGCACAGAGGTCTCCGAAGAGATCACGTTTGAATATATGCATTGTGGGATTTTACTCGAGAAGCTGCTACTACTAGCGATCATTGACCATTGACTGCTAGAGGTAAATGCTGAAACTATTCCCATGGGGCTTAGACATCTAATTAAGGAATTCCACATATGTGTTTCTTAAACACAGCCCTAGTTGAAATTAGAAAATCAAGTATTTTTGAGTCATGATTTAAAATAAATGAGACATGCCTGGCTTGGAAGTTTTCTTTGTGTATGTGTATGTGTATGTGTATGTGTATGTGTATGTGTATGTGTATGTGTATATATATATATATATATACATATATATATGTATATATATGTGGGTGTGGGTGTGTACATATATAATATATATGTATACATATGATTTTATTATGTATATAACATTATATAACATACAATATTATGTAATAAATTTATATTATTATAAATATGTATATATTATCTGATCTGTTGAGATAACATTGATTTTAATTAGATGGCTTTTTTTAAAGCTGAATAACATTTTTTTTTTTTTGAGACAGGGTTTCTCGGTATAGCCCTGGCTTTCCTGGAACTCACTCTGTAGACCAGGCTGGCCTTCGAACTCAGAAATCCACCTGCCTCTGCCTCTGCCTCTGCCTCCCAGAGTGCTGGGATTACAGGTGTGCGCCACCACCACCCGGCGCTGAATAACTTTAAATACCTAAATTATGCTCAGACTTAGGAGGCAGAGTTCAGAGTCTTATTCCCAGGTCTTGGTTTAGTGACTTGTGTGGCTTTGGGTGAATCTGACCTTCCCGCCCCCATCTCAAACATTAATAAATATTCATTTATAAGATCCATAATTCTAAGTGCTTCCCATGGACATATGCTTAAGGGAATGATGAGTTCCCATGGAAATGATGCATTTCCATGCCTGCTTCGTGGTACAGTTTTTCCATTTCTGCTTGTTCAAGTGACCCTTTGAGAACTTTCCCATGTTGGTCAGAGTGCTGGATTCAGGACTATGTGCATTGCTGTGTGATTAGGAGCCGGGTTCTCAGCTGAGCTCTTGTTCCATTGTTTGTGAATCCTGTGGTCAAAGGGACTTGCCTTCCGTTACTTGCCTCAGGGACATCACAGGGTTGGCTGTGTGGTGACTTCTGGATTACAGAGGGTGCCTGGAGCCATGCTGCTAGGATTGCAATTAAAGGGCCCAGCTATGCAGACAGAAGGCATACATAGCCTTTTCTCTTCCTTTATTTATTTCCTTTCTCATCCTTATTCTGTCAGCTCTGCACAATTTCTCTGTTCTCTGCCTTTTGTTTTGTTTTGTTTTGTTTTGTTTTGTTTTGTTTTGTTTTTTGTTTTTTGTTTTTTGTTTTTTGAGACAGGGTTTCTCTGTTTAGCCCTGACTGTCCTGGAACTCACTCTGTAGACCAGGCTGGCCTTGAACTCAGAAATCTGCATGCCTCTGCCTCCCAAGTGCTGGATTAAAATTGCTAACCAATTTTCAAAGAAACAAGGCAAGTCCTACCTAGCAATAACTGCCAACTTGACACAACCTAGAAATATCTGTGAGAAAAAGTTGAAGGACTGTCTTTATCAGGTTGGTCTGTAGACGCGTCTATGAGGGATGGCCTGGAGGGTTCATTGCTATAGGAGGACCCAGCCCACTGTGGTCCCTGAGGCCCATGCCATGGGACAGAGCATCATGGTAGTGGAAGGCTGGGCTGGAGAATGTATTTACCTTGTTGCCCCTGTGTGTGGGGGGGGGGGGGGAGGGGCGGAGCAAAGGGCACAAACAGGAAGTGGACTTGACAAGACACAGCATCCAAGGATACTCAACTAGCAACCTCCTTCCTCCAAGCGGGCTGCCTCTTGCCTTTGTAGCTCCTCTCAGTAATACCATCACGTGGATTCAACAAAGGATTATTCCATTCACCAATTATTCCATTGCCCCATTATTCTGTCAGGGCAGAGTTCTTGTGACCGAATGGTCCCTAGGAACACCCTCACAGACTTATCCAGAATAGCGTATCACTAGCAGGCATTGACTGATCTATCTGAAATCATGATCCAGGTGAATCATGTTCCCTGTGAGCATTATCCCTGGGCTCAGCAGAGCTTTCATCCATACTTCAGTACCCATTCTGGTTCCACGTAACTTTACTGGCTCAAGGTTTGCTCACTCCTCTGACTAGGCTCCCCCACAGGTCATACACTTGGGTGAACCAGAAACCACGACCCATATCCAACAATGGTTCTATTCTGCCCTGTGCTGCCACATGTGGCTATGGAGGAAATCAAACCCCGTGCTCTCAAATCTTCTCCTTGTCAAAGAAGCTCTCCCTTGAAATGTGTATCTTATGACCTCTCTTAGTTTCTGTTGTCAACTTCAGTCTGTTCTTAAGTATTGCTTTGATGAATGAAGTACACCTCTCACTTTTCAGCCTCCAAGTGACAAGGGCAGGCCCTTTTGTTCCTACTGACAATCAAATCATCCCTATGACATCCGCCCAGAAGCACCATCCTGCCAGGGAAAGGATTCAGGGAATACTGAACAGGAGGCTCAGAGCATAGGCAAATACTACTGTGTGCTCTCCCGCTGCCCTCCTCCGCTGACCCTCATCATCTCTTACCACACCATCCAGGGAAGTGTCTGCTACTCTCCTCTGCCCCTGTCAGTCTCTCTGAGGGCTATTTGCCCTCCATGGCACATCCGAGATGTGAACAGATGGTCTTCGCCCATCATTTTGGACTCTAGCCTTTGGAAACTATTTGTTTGGTTAAATGCAGAAACGCAATTGATTAAATGTGTAAAAACTGGAGAGCAGGTTTACTTGATAAAGCACATGCCTAGCAAGTATGAGGACCTGAGTTGAGACTCCCCAGAACCTCTAGAGAGAGCTGGGCACAGAAGCCTGCTCCAGTCATTTTAGGGACGGTAAGATAGGAGGCCGGAAGCGGCAGGTCCTTCCAAGATGCACCACCCTACCCATCCCCCACACAGCCTGTGTGTCTTATCTGAAGAATTAAATTCAGTGCAAGTCAGCTTAACAGAGAACAGAAGTGGATCATTCTGAGACTCTCGGGAGTCTTGTGGACTGCAAAGACATGAGTTCACACAGACCAAGAGAAGCATGAAGAGTAGAAAGACATTAGAGACGACAGTGATCATGAAGTTTCCCCTCGGCCCACCTGATTTCTTGGGCCTCCTTCAGCCACCTGCCCTCTGCTTTGTTCGTGTAGAATTTTCTCCACACAGCAGTCACCCCATGGCAGCCAAGGTTTCAGATCCAGTTCTAGATTTCCTGGGCTGAAGTTCCGACTGCCCCAGTTTGGGACAGGTGGCCATTTCTAGTTCAAGTTATATGCCATTGCACCGTTAGTCACAACAAAATGACAGTCACTGTTTAATGGTCTAGAGTAACTCAGGTCTTGGGAGGTGGAGACAGAAAGATCAGCTTGAAGTCATCTTTTCCTAGGTAATTTTGAATAAATTATCCTAAAGTTTGAGTGTCAGTTTTCTAGCCTATAAAATGAGGACACTGTTCTGGTGTTGCTGTTTGCAGTCCTTTGCTGGAAAGATGGTTGAATCAGATTCTAATGTATCACAGGCTGGCATCAAATTCCTATGGAGTCAAGGATGACCTTGAATGTCTGTTTCTCCTGCTGCCATTTTCCTGGTGCTGAGATCACAAACATGTACCACCATACCCGGTGTGTGTGGCACTGTGAGTAAGCCCAGGGTGGTACGCATGCTGGCAAGCCCTCCCACCTCTGAGCTGCAGCTCCAACCCTTCCAGAAAAACTGGAATGAGACTTTATCCTTAATATGCACTGGCCAGGTCAGCAACCAGAATTAACATCGCTATTCACTAAGCCACCCTAGGGCTGTATCTGCCTTAGTTACGAATGTGATCTGTGGCCACGAACTAAGCAAAGTTTGTCCTCCCACCTCTTATCACCAGTTCTGTGGGTTTTGCCAGCCCTGTGTCTACAACCCCATGATCTGACCTGCTAAGCTAGTTGACAGATACAAAAAACAGAGTTCAATCAAAACTGAAAATGCAGATTTTTTTTTTTTGCAGTGAAAACAGGTTACATATTCCTTCCTACCTTGAACTCTCTTGCCTCAACTATTGAATATGGACAGCAATTGGAATTGCAGAATGCGCCATTACAGCTCAGAGATGATGTCTATAAACTACCTAGGATAATGCATGTATACAGCTGGTGTCCAGTAATGGCGTCTATCCGTGTTTTTGAGATAGGGTCTCACTATGTTGCTCAGGCGGGTCTCAAACTCTGCACTCTAGTGATCTGCTTTATCCACAGCCAGGTGAACCACAAGCATGCAGTTCCCAGGCTGGTATCAAATTCCTATGGAGTCAAGGATGACTCCATGTGCCAGCAAACACAACTTTCTTAATATTTACTTAATCATTTGCTTTGAGATTTTGAAGTAAGTGTTCCGGTAGCCCAGGAGATTGGCCTTGAATTGGCTTTGTAGCCAGGACTGATCCTGGCTTTCTGATCCTCCTGCCTCCACTTCCCAAGCACTGGGATTTACAGGTGCACACCACCACCTCCAACTCAATTTGTTTTTCAAACTGGTTTTACACATGTCTAAGTTTTTGTACAATGTCTGAAAGGAAAAGAATGTTGGCCAAGCTATTCAGGTGTGACTCAACAATCTCAACATTCGTGGCCAAAAATAGACACAGCCGCTGAGATGCTGCTTTATCGTAGTGCTGGAGACATCCTGGGTATCTCTCAGAAGGAGACTCATACCTTCGTATAGTAATGCATAGTCCCATGATATAGAAAATGTATGAAAGATAAAGCCCTAGAGGGAAATTTTCCAAAAAATAACCAGAGTGAAAGGCACAGGAGGCAATGCCATGAGTGTGGCTTCATCACACTTGGACTGAAGGTTTATGTGAGTGTGCATGCACACACACAGTGCATGCTTCCTTTGGGTATTGTCTAAAGTAACAATATTAAAGACAGACATTTAGTATACAAGTGTCAGCTAGGGGCTAGGGATGTTACTCATTACTTGAACATTTGCCTACCATGTGTGAGGCTCTGAGTTCAGTCTCCACACTGCACAAAGAGAAGGAGAAAGGCAAGGCAACCTGGGAACAGTGGCTTGCATCTGCAGTCGCACTGCCCAGTGTGTGCAGACCAGGAGATTTTAGGTTTGTGGCCAGACTAGACCATATAGCAAGGCCATGTCTGCAAAAGAAGAAAATTCCTCTAAATGGACATAACAGAAGTGAAGGTGGTCTTTAGGGTGCCTCTCAAATGGGCAGGGTGGTGACAGCTCCAGACAGGATGGTGTGGAGGGTAAGTTTGTCAAGAGAAGGGTCATTGCTTTACAACCAGCATTTGCCAGCGCTGCAATTTTCAACGTAAAAAGAATTACATATCGAAAATTGATATGTCAAACTGTCAGCTGTACACCTTAACTGCTAACTATAAATGGTGATCTATTAAAAGGGGGCAAAGAGTTCAAAAGTTGAGGCCTTTGCATTTGAACTTCAGTCCCGTGTTTCTCTCCTATTATCTAAGTACCGAATTTACCAGAGCTCAGCCATGATGGAAGGTGTCTGCGTTTGTGAAATGTCACCATGACTCAAGGAAACACATGCTTGTTTCTGGGGAGACCTGCTTCTCTCCACATGGTCTGTGCCCTGTGTGAGCTTGGCCATATGGATATTGGTTTTGCTGTTGCTATTGTTTCCTGCATACATTAAATAGTCTTTGCTTTTTTAAATCCACATGAATGTCTCCAGGCATACCCAACCTTTTGACATTGTGACACAGCAAATTTCACTTCCAAAGTTCATATTCAAAAACTGTACAGTCGAGTTATTAAAAAAAAGCAAGCAAACAAACAAAGCAATGCAAAGCAAAACAAAACCCTCATGTTGCCTTAAGAAAGTGTGATTTTGTGTTGGGCCCCTTCATAGCTGCCCTTGACCTCATGCTGTCTGCAGACTGCAGTTCATAGTAAGTTTTGCAAGTCTATAGTAAGTCTGCTTCTGGGAATCCTACTGATGAACCCATTGGAACATGCCGGATGGATGGATGGATGGAGAGAGAGAGAGAGAGAGAGAGAGAGAGAGAGAGAGTGAGAGAGAGACAGAGCCTGAAGATTTCTGGCAGACCAGGCATGATCCATTCCTTGATTTTTTTTTCTTTTTTTGTCCCCACAGATGACAGAAGGCAGACACTGCCAGGTTCACCTGCTGGATGACAGGAGACTGGAGCTACTGGTTCAGGTAGGTATTGAATATTCTCGGGTAGTCCTTCCCTGCCCTCTTTGGAGGGTGGTGGCCTGTGTCCAGGCTGTTCACCTACCTGTGCCTGGAACTCAGTGCTTTAGAGTGACTGATGGAGAAGAGGTGGCTCTGAAGTCAGTTATTGTAGTTTAGCCTTTCTGACAAAATCCTGAGTAAGTCAAGCTACTCGATATATGCGAGTGGAAGCTCTTTGTAAAACACATGACTCTGGGAGGCAGAGGCAGGCGGATTTCTGAGTTCGAGGCCAGCCTGGTCTACAGAGTGAGTTCCAGGACAGCCAGGGCTATACAGAGAAACCCTGTCTCGAAAAAACCAAATCCAAAAAACAAAACAAAAGAAAAGAAAACAAAAACACATGACACTACTTGAGTTTTTAATCTGTTTTACTTGTTGGTGATTTTCTTTCTATTTGCCCAACATACTGAAGCAAAGGTCTTTTTTTTAAAAAAAAATGGTTGAGATATTCTGTTATTCTCATAGATCTGTATGTGGCCTTGTCAAAAAAAATGGTTGAGATATTCTGTTATTCTCATAGATCTGTATGTAGCCTTGTCATCATCAGAAAGGCTTCCTCTGGAGGCTAAGGGGAAAATGCAGAGACCCACAGCATTTAGGTAAAGCTCAGAGGACCCTGTGAGAAAAGGGAGGAAGGATTGTAGGAGCCTGTCCAGAGTAGTCTAGGATTCCAGGAGAACACAGCTCACAGAATCAACTAAGCAGGGCTCATAGGGGCTCACAGAGACTGAAGCAGCAATCATGGCACCCACATGGGTCTGAGCTAGGTCCTGAGCATACGTGCTGTGGTTGTTTAGCTTGGGGTGTTTGTGGGACTTGTAACAACGGGAGAGAGGGTGTCTCTGACTCCACTTGCCTGCTCTTGGGACCCTGTTCCTCCTACTGGGTTGCCTCACCCAGCTCTGATATGAGGACTCAGGCCTAGTCTTATTGTATCTTGTTATGCCTTGTTTGGTTACACCACTGTTCTTTTCTGAAGGGAAACGAAGGAGCAGTGGATCTGGCGGGGAGGGGAAGTGGGTTTAGGGACTGGGAGGAGTGGAGGGAGGGGAGGCTGAGGAGGGGATATATTCTATGAGAGAAGAACAAAAAAAATTTTGCTGAAATCCTGTGGACAGGCTACACCTATGGCTGGCTTAGGCCTTTCTTCAAGACCAAGCCTGCTTTACTTTCTCTTTAAGACTTGTCCCTCCCACATTGCACCCACAGTGCAGTTAAAATTAATGGGACAGGAGCTAGAGCGATGGCTCCCTGGACCAGAGTGCTGGTTGCTCTTGTAAACGATCCAGGTTCCGTTCCCAGCATCCACATGATGGTTCACAGGCATCCATAACTCCAGTTCTGACTCAAGCACACACTGTGCAAACACACAGTGCAGGAAAAAACACACACTCATACATATGGTCAAATGAAGGCCTCTGAAGTGAAGCAGAGGAATAGCACAGTAGTTTCACCAACTTTTCATCCAGATTTCTTCCTGTTTCCTTCTCTCCTATCCCTGCTTTCTCTCCGTCCCTACCCCTCATCTTTTATTGTCTTTCTCCTCCCTTTCTTCCTGGCTTCCTTTCCTTGTCTTTCTATCCCCCATTTTGTCTCCTCCTACTGCACACATCCATACTTCAGACCATCATCATGAGCTGTGAGACTCAGGCTGCTGTCCAGTGGCTACCGTTTTCCCCAGTCCCCGCAAGGCCAGCATCAGTCATCAGTTGAACATATTCTGGCAGATTGCAAACCATACTTCTCCCCCCCCAGGCCCATAGTATCCCCCCAAAGCTCACAGATAGTGCCTTCTCTATGTGGATGATCCAAACTTAGTAATGGCTTGAAGTTGGGTATTTAAAAATCACACAAGCAAGCAAAAGCTGCTTTTGATGGTTAGGGCAGAAGGTGCTAGCAATGGGAGGGACAGGCAAGCAAACCAGTGCTGATCAGATTTGTGTTTTGACAGCCCAAGCTTTTATCAAGGGAGCTGCTGGACCTTGTGGCGTCGCACTTCAACCTGAAAGAGAAGGAGTACTTTGGAATAACGTTTATAGATGACACGTGAGTGTTCTGGTTCTTCATATCTGTGCCTTCTGCCTGGGCAGTGCATTTGCTGATTCTCGTGGTTGGCAACAAGGGAGAAAGGATTTGTATCCTGTCTAGTTATGGGCTTCTCAGTATGGAAAATCTTTCCCTACAAATGTCATAAAGGAAGAAGAAAAGGAGCACAGAGCATTTAAAAGTCTTGCAAATACCGCCAGGTGTGGTGGCAAATGACTGTCATCTCAGCCCTCAGCGAGCAGAGGCAGGATGACGGATGAAAGTTCTCGGCCATACTGGTCTACACAACAAGCCCCTGGCAGGCCAGGGATGGAAGGCTGGATAAGGAAACAAACAAACAAACAAACAAACAAACAAACCTCAAAATGTGTTTAGAAATGTGTGTAAATGAGTTTGGAGTCTATGTTCCGTGTGTTTTTGAATGAGTCGTAATGTTCCCCAATTCACTCCATATGTCAGAAATGGAAGCATTTAAGGCGTTGTACATGAGTATCATGAAGCTAATTTTAATGTTTTGGTGTTCATGGTTAGACAGTTTAAAACCCAGTTTGTGACTTACCTTCATATAGATATTGAATATTGAATTAATTTTTTTCCTACATTCTAAGTCTCATTCATGTTGCTTCAGAGGTTTTTTTGTTTGTTTTTGGTTTTTTCCCATTATCTTCATTCCTCATGTTAATATGTTGGAGTGTGTGTGTGTGTGTGTATCCCTGTCTGTTTTATATCAACCTAATTTGTCTGTATTATATATGTAGTCTGATATGTTATGGGAGGAATCCTTCCCTTTTCTGAAGCTCTTTTGCAGAGTCCCTTAAATACGAAAGTCCAAGAACATGTGTCCCAGATACAAGATATGCTAGCCAACCACAACGTTCTTTGCATAACTTTCTCTATTTGAGCGGTTTTTCAACTGTCCCATGAAACCAGGTGGAAAATAACCTCAAGAAAGAGTTAATTTGTTTTTAACACCTTGTGCCCTGTAATGCTTCCTAGCCCAAGGCCTCTAGGAAGTCTAAACAAAACTGTCGACTCTGGCTGCTAAACCCAGATATATAAGATGCAGTGTAGAGATGTTCAGAAAATCTTAGAGCCTGCCTCAGAATGTTTATTGAAGATGATTTACCTAAAGCATGGGGGGAAACGCAGTGGGCGTTGCCCTCTTACTCAGAGTCACCCAAATCTATGTTCATTCAGTAGCTGGTGAAGTACTTGATTATCCGCACTTGATTGTCTGCCCTCTGCTGGATAAATTAGGAAATGCTTGTGTCCGGTTCCCCCCCACACACAAGTCTCTTCCAGAAAGCCTCAAGCAATTCACATGAGTCAGTGATTAAACTGCCATACACATGTAGGCAGAATACATGTGTGAATGAAAGCATGTAAGACACATGTCCAGGAATATATAGTAACTGAATGACATGCTGTGAACTGTAATTGCCATGAGCGCTATCATTTAGGAGACCATATCGAGAGGACTTTGCTAAAAGTCTGTAAGACTACAATAATGCATTTGCTTAATGAATGTCTCCTGAGTGTCTACAAGCTACCAGATGGTATTCTAGATCGCAGGGATTCAGCTGTGGACACCGTAGTTAAGATCTCTGCTCACAAGAGCTGCTTTTGCAATGCTGTGATCTAGTTTAACAAGCAAAGAGATGAAAACAAAATACCAGAAACTCTGAATGCACTGAGAGCATGTAAGACACCATGTGAAGGAAAGCTGGTGGGGCCAGTTTTAGACAGAGTGGGCCAGGATGAGGTCTGGAAAACACCAAGAACGGGCTCTACAAACAAGAGCTTAATTGTCCAAAGATGGAACCCAGTTTGACTTTTGTGTTTTGTTTTAATATAATGTTTGTTGGTTTGAGACAGTACCTCAAGTAGCCCAGGCTGGCCTTGAACTCCTGATCCTCCTGCCCTGCCCTCAGTCCTGGAATTGTATGTATGTGCCACCATGCTTGACTTAGTTTCTGTGTTAAGGAATGTAGGGAAAGCCACTGTGGCTAATGTGCAGAAGGCAGGGAGGAAAGAAGGCCAAGATGTGGCTAAGAATGAGATGGGGAGAAATACCATAGAGTCCTGAAGCAGTATGATCTCACAGCTGCATGTAACATCTCTGACACTCAGGTTTCACACCTGTAACCTGTACATGACAACAGTCCTCACACAGCAAATGCCTCATGGGAGATTGTTGTGGTTTTTATTATTCTAGGGGCTTGCTGCATCCCCTTGTTGCTTTTAAATATCTACTAGGAGTTCCTACCCCACTTCAGATCACTTAGTTCCCAAATAAAAATCACAGAGACCTTTAGATTTATAATAAGCTTTGGAGCTCTAGAGCTGAGCAGGTATCAACCCTCTATGCTATTTTGTCTGTTTCCTTGTCAGTAACCCCAGGATACCACTTGTCATGCTTCATTGGGGGCGGCTCCTGCTCCATCAGGTCAGCCCTTGTGGCCATGCATTCACGATCCACGCTACCCCATGGCGACTTCTTCCTTCTTCTTCACACTCTCCTGGTCATGGTCCCTCCTGAGACCCCAAACCCAGGAACATCACTCAACCCCTCTTTTCTGCCCAGCCCAGACTGTAGACATTTTATTAGCCAATCGGGGGTAAGTTGGGGGTGGGGGAAGGTTTAGTAGCATCACTTGGTGTATATGAGAATCTCCTCAGTGAGGACTCAAATCTTGGGTGGACAGCATTTAGCATTTGAATACACAGCAACCACAGGCCAACCCTCTATAGGAGCCCCATAATCCAGTGTTGCATTCAAACATATTAAGCAAGAGCCCAGAGCACAGGCACACGTGTAAGAGAGGCTTTGCACAACAGCAGCATGATCTCACAGAATTATCTCTAGAACTAGGGAAGACACACAAAGTCCACAGAGGGGAAAAGAGGCGACAGTCTAGGCGAGCATTACTTGAAACAAATGTACACTGTGCTCTTGCTAAGTGGGAAGACACTAGCCTGGGAGTGGATTAAGAGGCGGGCAAAGGACAAGATCACAGGTGACCCCTCGAGGCACAGAGATGGCAATGCACCTGTGGCCACTGAAGGAGGTCCGTGGAGGGAGAACGGGATTTAGAACTACAGTGTCAGCCAGCACCGGAAAGAAGGGGTCAGACCATGTGGAGGGCAGAAGCCCTAGTGCAGGGCCTTGCCCAGATGTCGAACTTGCCTCACAAAGAAAAGGAAAAGGTCTGGGGATGCTGCTGCATGCCTGTAATCCTGGCACCTGAAAGGTGAAAACAGGTGTCCTGTAGACTCTAGGCCAGCATCGCCAATATATGAAACTCTATAAAGAAAAAAAGGGGCTGGGGTGAGGGTTCACTGGGTAAGAGAGCTTGCTGCACAGCCATGAGGACCTGAGTTCTAATCCCTAGGATCCACGTAAAATAACAGCCTGTCTACGTGTGTCTGTAACCTTAGGAGGGAGAAGGAAAAGGGATTGCTTTGACTTGCTGATTGATAGCCTAACTCCAGATTCAGTACCAAACCCTGTCACAAGAGAGTAAGACCGAGAGTTATAAATAAAACAGGATGCCCACTGCGCGCTCTCCTTTTCTCTGCATACGTGTGTGCAGATATACTACAAACACATACATCACACACATACCAAAAGGAGAGGTGGCACTAACTGAATGATTTCCTTTGAGGATTTGGCCACCACTTTCCTTGTCCACCCTGGGATTTGTGGGCTCCTTTCCTATACACTCTTCTTGGACCACAGAAGTCAAACCTTAACAGCTTTCCTAAGATCCCCATGTGCCCTGATTTCCCTACAGGTAACAGGCAACACGTAATAGCAGAATTACAACCAGCAGAGGGAGATGTCTCCTGGCTCTGCCTGTGCTTGTTTTCAGAAGTGTGAATAGGTCTTTTCTGTGAGGCAGAAGCTCTTGGCCATTTCCACCTTTCCGGGGAACAGGCCTGGAAACGCATTTATGTCTAAGGGTGTCTCCTCGGAAAGTCTTAGTCACAAGCCTAGTTCTTTGTCTGGTAAATATTTTTGGAAGGTTTTTTTTCCCCAGCACTCCCTTTCTGTCCACCCCTGGGAAGCCAACAAGTCAGATCCCTCCCTTTCAGGGCACTCGCTGGCTGAGGTGCATTTTCCATCCTCAGTGCCACATCAGCCTTGAGACCGTGGTAAACTGAATAGAGGAAAGCAGAGTTGCAAAGGACAGTCGATGACTGTCTTTACCCCAGCTCAGGAAGCCAGAGAGAACTGGAGGTAGACCAGTAGACCACAGTTACATAAGGAAGGCAGAGCGAGTAGACCAGGCCCCTGACAGAGAGGGGCAGAATTCCCTAGGCTGTGCTTGCTTAGGCTTCCCGGCTCCCTGTGCAGGGCAGTCTTCCACCTCTGGAGGGCAGCCTCAGCCCTCCTTCCCCACAAGGGGCCCTTCCTGTCACCTCCCTTCATCCATTTTGGAAAAACTTTGCTGAGTGACTTCTGGATGAAGAAATAACATATAAGCTTTGCGACACAATAGCTTTGGATCTCTGTCCTCTCTGGTCGACAATAGGGCTTCCACCATATAGAATCTGGACCACAGAGAAAATGTGGCTTATGGTTATGAGTGCTTCTCTTTCCTTTGGTCGTTTGGTTGGTTGGTTGGTTTAGTTTGTTTGCTTGTTTGTATACGTTAATTTGATTTCTTACTTGTTGATGAAAACACTTAAAAACAGCAAGACAAAAACACAAATGAGCCTCATTCCATCTTTGTATTTAAAAATTTTCTTTTTCTCCTTCAGAGTTCTCATTCAACTGAAAGGCCTGTAAATAGACTTTAAAAAACAAAATTAAGAAAAAAAAATCTAATATGTGTATTAGTGGTATTATGCCTATAATCTCAGCTCTTCAGGGCATGAGGCTTGAGGAACATGAGGTTGAGGCTGACCTGAACTACATATAGAATCCAAGTCCAGAGTCTTCGTAACAGAGGGAGGCCACTCTCAATTATAAACAGCAGACACCTGGGTTCTAGACCAGCGATAGAGACATGTTAGAGCTCTTTCCTAGCATACACAGACATTCAACTCCCAACAGAAGGAAAAAATTTAAATCTCTAATATATGCTTTCATGCTTTAAAAGTATATTTCTATTATGTGCACATGAATATTTCCTTGGAGTATTTATCACGGTTAAGGACAGATCTCCCCACTCTGACTGTCCAAAGAGGTAACCAGTACCCACACCTTGTTCTATATCTGTCCGGAATTCTACATTTAACTTTTCCTCCATGTGTAATTATGGCCTGCCCCTCCTTCCGTGTCCAACCCAATTACAATGTGCTGCGTGTGTGGTGTGCACTCATCTAGTTCACTCTTACACAGGGTTCTAAACAGGTTCATAGAAAACATGTTACACATCTTAAATCATACCACATCTGTGTAAGGAAAGAATAATGGACACGGCCACCTGTGATGGTGTGTCACACCCTCTTGAGGCAGGAGGGTTGACATGCAAGGCCATCCTAGCTGCACAGTGAGATTCTCTTTCAATATCTCTCCCAAAGAAAAGAATGAGGAAAGGGAAAGGAAATGGGGAGGAAAGGGGAGAAGAAGAGGGAAGGGAGAAGGGGAAGAATTCAAAGTTGGTCTAATCTGTTGTATGAAGCCTTGAAAGATTTAACACTCATCTTTAACAGCTTTAAAGCTGAAGTGTCCTTAAGTGTCACATTAAACATGACAAAATATAATGCAAGAATCCTTTAACTTCTGCCTTTTGGTTTTGTTTCTTTTTTCTTTTCTTCTATTTTCTTTTTTTTTTTTCACTGATTTTAAAAAACTTTCCCAAAGTTCCACCAAGAAAATCTTGGGACAGTTCCCAGTTCCCAGCAGCCATATCTTATAATTACAGAAACAAATCCACAGACAGTGAGCCCAGGATTATATAAAGTAGGGAATCCTCTGGTGTCATTCAACCCATACTGAGAGCTCTGGGTTCAAATTCCCAGCCCTGAGGTTTTTCTTGTATATTTACTATAAAAGATAACATTAATAAATAAAGACTTCCAACTTGGTCGATGTACGTGAAGGGTGCAGTAAAGAGCCCGCTGGAATGACTGTGACCAACAGGAATAAGGGTTTTACTGTGAATAAGCGGTGGTGGTGCATGCCTGTAATCCCAGCACTCTGGGAGGCAGAAGCAGGCGAATTTCTGAGTTTGAGGCCAGCCTGGTCTACAGAGTGAGTTCCAGGACAGCCAGGGCTATACAGAGAAATCCTGTCTCGGAGAAAAAAAAAACCAAAATCCAAAAAAAGAAAGAAAGAAAGAAAGAAAGAAAGAAAGAAAGAAAGAAAGAAAGAAAGAAAGAAAGAAAGAAAGAGAGAGAGAGAGAGAGAGAGAAAGAGGAACTATCCAGAGGCATCAGGAGAAGTCCAGAGCAGAAAGAAAAAGAAGTAGAATGGACATATCTATAAGATGTGTCTGGACGGGGTTGTCTATGAGAGAAGCTAGTGAGTGGCAGAGATCAGGGGCAGCAGACAATTAATGTGGGCCACGAAGACGAGTTGCTGTGAGGAGGGAAGGGCCAGGGGCTATCTTGGACCTTTAAATGTGTAACAGGGACTTGCAAGTGGAGATTGAGGGACTTGGAGGCCAGCCGGGGCTTTGATGTGCCACTAAGGGCAGGTACATCAATGAAGAGCTGTGTCCTTTCTGCCAGAGCCAGGGAAAGGACTCCTGTGTGGAGTGGAGGAGGACTTATTTTACAAAGGCCCAAGTAATGCTGGCTTTTATCTGACCTGACCACCAGAAGAAATCTTTTTATAGTCTAACCAGGGCTCATTTCTAGACACATGGGCTGTCTGAGACCTAAGAGTTGGCAAAAAGTACTTGCTTAATAAAGAATAACTGTTATCATCTTTAAAAAAAAGATTTATTTATTTCTGTATATGAGTACACTGTTTCTTTCTTCAGACATATCAGAAAAGAGCACTGGATGCCATTACAGATGGTTGTTAGCTATGGTGTGGGTGCTGGGAATTGAACTCAGGACCTTGGGGAGAGCAGTCAGTGTTCTTAACTACGGAGCCATCTCTCCAGCCCAGCTTTTCTCATTTATACTGTTACTAGTTGGGCCCACCTTTCCCATCTGCTTTGTTTCGAATTTTTTAAAACTAGTATATGTGACTACATTTGCCTGCCTGTATATATGTGCACCATGTCTATAGAGTACCCATGGAGAGCAGAAGAAGGCATTGTGACCCCCAGATGATTAGTTATAAGCTGCGGTGTAGGTGCTAAGGACCACACCCCAGATCCTGTGCAAGAGCAGCCAGTGTTTGCTTCTGCTGAGCCCTCTCTCCAGCCCACATTTCTGTCTACTTACATTGAATGACAGCTTGGAATTTCCTGAGTTTGTCCTTTAATTATTTATTCAAGGATGAAAATAGGCTGGAAGAAGTTTTCTTGCTTATAACAGATTTTGCTGGAATTTGACGTCCCCTTCCCATCACCAGAAATGTGTTCTGAAACTGGGTTTAGTATACGCACATTCAAACAGGCTCTAAGATGGACAGGCCAGTTTAACGGAAATCATGTAAACTATCCACGGGGCGTCAAGCCTTAAAGGTCAAGGTCTTGGGAGAACTGTTTATACCTGTGAACTGATAAGGCGAGGAGTAAATAAATATTTAAACATCTGTAAGTCGAGTGTCCATAGAAACCACTCCAGAAGAGTGCCGGCCTATGCATACATTGAAAACTGTACTGCTGCTATGTTTGAGTTCCCTTCACTTTACTAAACTAGAATCTTCCTCCTTCTTGACTAAAATGTGTCACCTTTAACTTTTTATAAATGGGTAAAGACTAATTTAGTGTTGTTTAGTGTATTAACCTCCCAAAGCATTATCCATCTCTTATTTATTCTCTCAGTTTTTATAAATGCAATATATATGGATTTCCATTGGTTAAAAAAAATGGTCAAGCTGGACATGGTAGGGCAAACCTGGGCTACAGTGAGGCTTTGTTTCCATAAACAAAAAGCAGTATAGGTAATATATTGTACTTAGTGTAATTTTTTATTAAAATTTTAAGTGTTTGTTAATTTTCTCATTTATTTCAAGATGAGGTCTCATTGAGTGATACTAGCTGGCCCAGACTTGTATAGATAATGCTGGCCTTGAACTCACAGAGACCCACTTGCTTCTTCTCCCTCTCCCTGCTTGGATTAAAGATGTATATCACCTTTTGTGATGAATCTTGCTTTTTATAAAGATTTGTATCTAGAAAATTGTTCCAAGCAACTTTGCAAGCTTGTTTTACAACTGCATCTCCTTTCTCTGTATAGATTTAGATACTTATTTCAACAATACCCTATAAGTATTTGGATTATTTCCAGACTTTTGGCTATCAAAGTGAGTGATTTTTTTTATATGGGTCATTTTTTTAATGTTCCTCTTGGCAAGCTTCTCAGTTGGAAATGCTGGCTCACAAGTAGACTGGTTCAATAGGTGTGACAGAAATTGCTGGAGCAGCCTCGGCCTGTTGTAGTCTCTGTGTGAGAGCTTGAGTGTTTCGGGGCAGCTGTGCCAGCACCGCATGTTGCCGAATTTTCTGTGTCATTCTCTGCCTTTGCTTTGTTCTCACAGGGGTCAAGAGAACTGGTTGCAGCTAGATCACAGAGTTCTGGAGCATGATTTGCCTAAGAAGCCAGGCCCAGCCATTCTGCACTTCGCTGTCAGGTATGCATGGGTGCATCCAGCTTTCACCTCCTTCTTTGTTTATTTTTATTTTTCAAGATTTCTAGAAATCAGAGATAGTGAGTAAAAAGAGAAAAGACTCTATGAGAACATTACCGTGAGAAAGAGATTGCCTACTGCCTTGATCTAGGTTACCATAGAGACTATGTAGAGTTGTTTTCTTTGAAGATAAAGGAGAGAAGCATCTTGCTTTATTCCTCAAAGACTCTTAGAGTAAAGGTAAGCCTAAGGAACCTGAGAGATTTATTTTAATGTTAAGCCTGTTTTTTGTTTGTTTGTTCAATAAGCTATTAAGATTCTTCAAATCTGAAATCTGGCAAACATTTACTATTCTACTTTGAGAATAAGGTGTGCTAGAGATGTTGAAACAACTAACTTTTATACAATTCCATGTCTTAATTGAAACTGAAGATACAGTGCAAAACAACTGCACAGAGAAAGAATTATCCCATCAGCTCAGAGATCTGAATTGTTTCCTGCAGAGATGGACATGATGCTTGCCGTGTTCTATGAGCTGTGTTTGGGAAAGTCCCTTAACAAGGTCCTGAGACCCATGCATTTAACTACATCAGGGATTTTCTCAGAGCTGGCCCACCAGGAAAGTAGTTTAGCATTAATTATTACTAACCTAAGAGAAGTAGAATGTTTAAAGACTAACCAACCCTCTGCCCTCTCCATAGCTTAAGATAGAAAACATTGCCAATGGAGACCACAGTTCCTTCTCTCGTAGCCCTGCCCCCACTCTAAACCTGAAGGATAGCTTTATAACAACTTTGTGTTGCTGGTAGATTGTTCATAAACCAAATTTATATTTGTAAAGCTGATTCAGATGCCTCCACGGGGAAGGGTGCTTGCTACCAAGCCTGGCTGCCTGAATTTGATCCCTGGCTCACTTGTAATCCCAGCCCCAGTGAAGTCAAAACAGGTGGATCCCTGAGGCTTGCTGGCCAGCCAGCATAGACTGCTTTGTGAGAGCTCTTGGAAGACGGCAACTCTGGGTGCAGGGGTAGGGAATATCTCAAAAATGCACGCATGGACACACACACACACACACAGGACAGCAATGAAAGAAGAAAATGAACTCCAACAGTGTCCCCTCTCCTCCACAGGCATGCACCCATACATATAAACATGCCCACCCAGAATAAATAAGTGTAAAATAATTTTAAACTAATTTGACCTGAAACATAGTCTAAGATCATGTGGAACTTTAATGAAGATACATCTCATTTTACACTATGATGTTGTAAACCCCACCCCTACCCCTCCTGCACTCCCTCCCTTCACCTCCTCTTTTCCCTCTTCCACCATTTTTTGTCCCCTCTTACTCCTCCTTCTCCTCCCCCTCCCCCTTCTTCCCCTCCTCCTTCCTGTAATGTTCAGGCAAAGTAAGTCATGGTGAAATTTTACAAATATCATTGTTTCCATCATTATTAGCGCTCAAGAAGGAGGGCACACCAAGTGACTTGTATAGGTCTAAATCATAGCTGGAGAGGTGTTCAAGGATCCTAAAGAAAACCTGGAGTTTACTGAAAGGGTGTGATGTAAGGCGTGTGTATGTGTTCAGAAGCCAGTGAAAGGAAGCCCCACCAGAAGGGAGGAGAATGCTACCATTAGTCAGAAAGTGAAGGAAAAGTTGGTGTGAAGGAGGTACCTATGAAGAATGAAGTTATCCCTGTGAGCATTTCAAACTCTAAAAATACAGGATGAGTTCCCCTCCACAGGAAGTTCCTCTCCACAGGAAGTTCCCCTCCACAGGAAGTTTCTCTCCACAGGAAGTTCCTCTCCACAGGAAGTTCCTCTACCTTGTAGGAAAACTGGGTGTGTTGTTTAGTGGCTTACTGTTTGTATCTTACTAAGGATGGGGAAAATCGCTGTTTCTTGGCTCTTGCCTACTTCAGCCGGCCAGCCTCCTGCAAACGCACAGGCTTCTCCTGGCTATGTTAAGTTCTGGGCACCGTCAGCATCCTTCCACATTAATCTTTGTGGACACTTGCCATGTTTTTGCTGTGTCACAGACCAGCCAAAGTCATGTGTCTTTGGAGAATCTTAACAAATGTCATTTATTTAGTGGCCACACAAGTGTGCCTGTTCTGGGACAGCTGCTGAGGTCTAGCGAGAGAGCCTTCTGAAAATTCCAGAGAGCAAACCCAGCCTCCCCTTCCTGACAGTCCCTCACAAGGCCCTGCTATCTTTTGCAGCAGGTTCCTGGAATTCCACAGCAGTTGGTGGTGGCTTGTTCCTGGGACTTCAGCCCCTACTTAGCACCTTATCTCAAATGTCCTGTAACTGCTTGGTGTTAACTTTCTCTTCTCTGCTAGCATAATTGAAACCCTTATCAAGGCTTTAATGATTCACTCAACTCATCCTCCCAACAAGACAGTGGCATCACCTTAGCCTTTATTCTTCAAAGTAAGCAGCTGTTGTTCCTCCTGTTAAGGAAATGGTCAGGCAGGAGCAGACGAGGTAGAACTCTCTGGATCCTGGATGGACTTTACTGAGGTCATGGAGTGGAGGCTCACAGTCCAGGGACAGCTAGCGAATGGTTTTTGTCACATTTGTTTGTCACAGTTGTTTGTTGGAGGATCTCACACCACCAATTAAAGAACACAGAATTGTTAGTGACATTTCCATCTGAGGAAAGAACCTGGCAGGTTGCTTGTATTGACTAGAAAATATAACCAGGGATCTCAAACTAGAATTTTTAATTTTTTTTTTTACTAGAAAGACTTCAGTATTATTAGGCTCACTTGTAATCCCAGCCTCAGTGAAGTCAATCAGGTGGAGGCCTGAGGCTTGCTGGCTGCCAGCATAGACTGCTTAGTGAGAGCTCTTAGTAGTGAATGACTCTGGGTGCAGGGGTAGGGGATATCACACACACACACACACACACACACCTAGTGATGTGCTAGAATACAGAGCACAAGGATGTCAGTAGCATACTGGGATACAGAACACAGGGGTCTTTCATTCATGGACATCAGTGTAATGTGCTAGGGCATATTAGTGCATAGAGGCCCTTCGTACATGGCTGTGGTGATTTGAATATGCTTGGCCCAGGGAGTAGCACTATTAGGAGGTGTGGGATTATTGAAGAAAGTGCATCACTGTGGTCATGGGCTTTGAGACCTTCCTCCTAGATACCTGGGAGACAGTCTGCTCCTAGCTTCCTTTCAATGAAGATGTAGAACTCTAGGCTCCTCCAGCACCATGTCTGCCTGGATGCTGCCATGCTTCCTGACATGATGATAATGGACTAAACATCTGAAAGTGTAATCCAGCCCCAATTAAATGCTCTCCTTTATAAGAATTGCCCTAGTCATGGTGTCACTTCACAGCAATGGAAACTAATTGAAACAGAAGTTGGTGGCAGGGGCTATTGCTGTGATAGGCCTGATAATACTTTTGTTTGGGAAAAATGTGGATTTAGGGACTTTGGATTTAGAAAGTGCTGGAATGTTTTAAGTGGCACTTAATGGACCGTCCTAGTAAAACTATGGAAGACATAGGTACTGAAAGTGATTTGAACTGTAGAGGTCTGGCTCAAGAAGTATCAGAGGAAAAGAATGGTAGTATGTGGCCTATTTTGGTATTTTGGTAAAGAATGTGGTTGCTTTTGCCCTTGTCTGAGGAGTCTGCCTGAGGCTAAGTCTAAAGTGAAGAGAATTAGATTAATTGCATTGACAAAGGAAGTTTCAGAAAAACCTAGCATAGACTTTGTCCTCTGGTTTACTCTCATGAAGAACATTTTGGTCAAGTGTACCAGGCTCAGAAAGGAAAAATATAAAATGTTTGGTTCAAGTAATAAAGGGGCACCAGGAAGTGGAATGAAGCTGAATCCTGTGTTCAAGGAAGTAAACAGATTAGAGAAATGATGATCTCAGGGCAAGATCCCACCCAGCTGAGCTTATTGATCGTGTTTGCCGTTGAACAAGGAATATTATGTCATATTAGGGGTCGTTACATGGTTATTGTTTTCATTTGGACTTTTAATCTGGAATTAACTAGTATCCAAAAATGGAATTCATACTTTTAATCCAGATCTTGAGGAACAGTGGCCATGAAAAGCTTTGGATCAGGCATGGCGGTGCACAGCTTTCCAGGAGACAAAGGCCAGCAAGGCCTGAGTTCAAGGCCAGTCTAGGGCAGAGCAAGTTCTAGGTGAAACTTAAAAAAGTTAAGTCCAGGTGTGGTAATACACGGCTTTAATCCCAGCATTCAGGAGACACAGCTGAGCATACTCAAACCACCACAACGGCCATCCAGGAGATGAGCTGGCACACAGTGAGAAATGATCCCCACCAGTGACCACACATCTCCAGGATGTGTATCACTGTCATTCTTAATGCCATAATTAGACGTGCCCTAATGCTGGCACCAGAGATAGGGGAAGCAAGCTGTAAGGTGGAGGCGAGGGCATGTGCTGTGTTTCATTTCCTCCAGAGGGAGACATGGAACCCAGTGCGATCATATTGGGAACATTGTCAAGCCTTGCACTAGCTCTCCACTTTAGGACCAAAGCTTCCACCTCACCCTCAGTCCTGGCCCAGGTTCTATTAGTAAGGCATGGGAGAGGGTTCTGTTGTAGAGCCCCTCTCTCAATCCTCCCCATGTGAATCATAGCTCCATTAAGTCACTCAGGGATGTCCTTGTCTGCCTTGTCTCTAGGGCGCCTGTGCGATAAGGTAGGTGGTATCCGAACAAACAGCAAATCAGCACACATGAAGGATGCTAATGGACCCTTGAGAGAAGCTCACAATTTCTTTGTTAAGTTGGTACATTTTATAAATATTAAGGGCGATGAAACCATCTGGAAGGAACTACACTGAGCCATAAATAAACATTTATCCTCTCCTTTTTATTCATTATTTTCTGGCCCGTGCCCTGTTTCTGCTCAGGAGAGAAAACCACAGATGAGGAAATGTCTGAACCATCCTCCTCTGAAAGTGGGCAGCCATCCCTTAGTCTAGCATTGTGCCCATTCATCTGGTAGTTACTGAGTCCCTACCCTGAGTCTGGTCCTGTACTGGTGCTGGGGTCGCAATGATAAGTGATGATGATAGAGTCATGGTTCCACAGCCATGGAGAGAACACTGACATTTTTAAAGTGAATGGGTAAGGTGTCCTATGTGAGAGATTCTGGAAAAAGAAAATTCACTCCGGGTGCAAACCTGGATGTGTTGGTGAAGCCAGGGCTGGTGTGTTAATCAGAATGGTCCAAGATATCTTATCACAGAAGCTGTTATCATTGGCAAAGACATGGAGACGAGGCGAGGAGGTATCAGATCTCTGGGGAGGTTCATCCCAGGCCAGGAGACTAGTTAGTAATCAGGCTGGGCAGTGGGAGCTGTGTTTCTGGAAAGAACCCAAAGAAGGGAGAGAGAGATGGGGGAGGCTTGGATGGAGTTCGGGGGCAAAGCACTGAGGTTTGTGGGGTTTAAGAGAGGAATTGGGCAGGTTCTATAACGGACTCACTGGGGATGTGGCCTTAAGTGGAATGGGGCAGGTGCCAAGAGGGCACTGGAAGAAACCAAGGTAGGAAGCAGTTGCAGGAGCCCTGGAACGAAGTGAGAGAGGTCAGGGCAGTATGCTGCATCCCACACACTCCAGTCGCTTGGAGATGATGAGCGGGACCTTCACGAGGTCTTGTGAGGATACAAGAGGAAACAAGGTATGGAATGGCTTGACAAAACTTTATCAAATGCTAGAAAGTGACCGTATACTTTTTCTTCTGTGGAGAAGTTTCCTCTTTCCCATAATGTAGCAAGCCCTGTAGTGGGCAACGGGCTAAACGTTTACCATGTGCCACCTTTCCTCCTGGGCTGGGCATGGCAGTCCCAGCAGTGAGAAAGAAAATGAATCTGTGCTTTATAACCTGGGATAAGTGGCATCTCTGACAAAAAGAATCAAAGGAAAAGCACACAGTGTTTTCTTAATGATGTCAGTGTTTTACACACACACACACTTTACAAAATCTCCAAGATACATTTTAAATTATGTGTGTAAGGACCGTTGAGGATAAAACCACCTTCTGCTCAATCCTGAGTCCAATCCCAAGGATCCACATGCTTAATGGACAGCATGGGCTCCTAATAGTTAGCCTCTGACATGTGTGTGCATGCACACACACACACACACACACACACACACACACTAAAGCTTTGAGATTTTCAAACAAAATTTGAACCAATATGCACATAACCCATTTGTGAATGGGCTTACTCTAATTTATGAATGTGAACCATCTCTGTGTGAGCGTGAACCTCCCCTAGGTTTCTGGGGCCTTCTCCTCCCTGACTGGGGTTGTTATCTTACAGCTATAAATTATCTTTGGCAAACATATGCCTCTTTGGTAATGGAGCCCAGATGTGAACATTTGAAAAGCTGATACTGAGTGAGCTATTACAAGCCTGCCTAAATCAGGAGTGCAGGGACTTGCCTGACCTCACTGGAAAGGTTCCCAGTGCCTCAGGGGAGGGCAGCAGGGGTGGTGCCGGCTGGTACCACCCTGATCCACCCACTGGGACCTCAGTACCTTTCACCAGCCTCATCCCTGGAATGGCTCTTAAGCTCACTGATCCCTTCCTGTGGGTCTTTTTCTTTTCCCTTCCTTCCTCCCATACTGTACATGTCTTTTCTGCGGCACTCCAAGCATCACTGGAGACACTCAGGACTGAACACTCCTCAGCTTGGAAGAAAGTTCTGTTAGGAAATGTGAGGGGGAACGGCTACTGTTTTATTTGCTTATTGGGAACAAGGAGCCTTTGAAAGTTGATCACATACTGTATGCTTTGCCATCGACCTCTGACCTGCTGTGGGCAGCTCAGGCTTCTGGAGTGAGATGTGCCAAGGACTAGCAATGGTGGCACTCACGGTCTCTGATTCCAGCACTCAAGAGGGCAAAGAAAGAGGATCTTGAGTTTAAGGCCAGCCTAGGCTGCATAGCGAGACCTTGTCTCAAACATAAAAAGTACAAGGAATTAAGTTCTACTCTAGGGAACATCACAACTACAACAGTGGTCTTCATTACTTTGCTAGATTTAAAAAAAAAAAACACTTTCTCTCTATTTGTTTATTTATGTATTTATTTATAGACTATAGTGAGGTGAGATTTGTTGTTGTGGAAAGATACTTCAAGCAAATTCTAGGTTTAATAAAAATGACAAATACTCTAACATGAAAATACTTTTGCGAAGTATTTGAACAAACTGAAAAAGAGTTGTAGGGACTGGAGAGCTGGCTCAGCAGTTCAGAACACTGGCTGTTCTTCCAGATGACCCAGGTTCATTTCCCAGCCTCAAATATGGGCAGCTCACAACTGTCCATAACTCCAGTTTCAGGGGATCCAACACGTCCACACAACTCACATGCAGGCAAAACACCAATGCACATAAAATAAAAATCGATAAATCATTAGAAAGGAAAAAGGAGTTTCAGATGCTAGGCAGGTAAAGCCTCCAAGTAGAATGCCTTTAGTGACAAATTATTGACACTGCTTTATGTCCTTCCTGCAATGGGCAGGAGTAAATTATTTGAGTATATCTGTTTTTCTTTTTTAATTCAAGTACGAAGAGTAATAAAAGGAAACTCTCCCGTGGCTGTGCCGGGGTAGCACGCACAGCCTCTAGGAGGAGGGGAGCAGCAGTCACAAGGCAAGGGGAGACCATCCTATAAAACAGGCGTGTAATTAGCCAAAGGAGTAACGGGTTCCTCCTGGGCTCAGCAGAGGGTGGGCAGGGGTATGAGTCTCCAAAGCCCCCCATGCTTATGTCAATCCCTTGTGGATGCAGAGCATTCCAAAACCTGGGAGTAGCTGGGAATGCTTTAATACCAATCATGACCCTGTCACTGGCCGGGACGATTCTGAACTTCCCAGAGTGTGTTGGTTTCCACTCCTCAGGTCCCACCTCAAGTTCCTGAAAGACACAGAATCCCCTGAACGCATTCCCAGACCAGATTCAAGTTTCTTACAGATTTACATTTCTGTTCCTCGATCACACGGCAGGCTGTTTCTGCCTCAGATATCCAGCTTTTAAAAAACCAGGCCATGAATGAATACCTGTTTGTCTGTCTGTCTCTCTTTCTTGTGTGCATGTTTGAGTGTGTGTCTGTGTGTATGTGTATCTGTGTGTGTGTGTGTGTATGTGTGTGTGTGCATGAGTGTGTATCTCACGACAATGAAAGAAAACTTAGGGAACAGTAAAAGAAAAAGGTAAGAAGTTAGGGGCAGTGACATGGCTGAGCGAGCAAACGCACTTGCCCTGAACTCCTGGAGACCTGAGTTTAACCCCCAGAACCCATATAAAAGTGAAGGAGAGAACCAAGTCCACAACATTGTTCTTTGACTACCACATGCATGCTGTGGTAGCTCGAGCACTCCACCCTCCATCCCCTCCCCACCCCTGACCCCTGGAATAGCAAAGATAATAAACGTCTCAAGTTAAATATGTGGTATACTCTTTCACACAGGGTTTCTCAAGAGCTAACATTTGGGGCTGGCTTGTCTATGGGCTGTAAAACACCAAGAGGCATGCCTGGCCTCCTCCACCCACTGCCAACACCCCCGCCCCAGCCCTTGATCATCAAACCTCGCAGTCCACATCCCTCAGCCTTGCACCATGGACAGCAGGTTTTCCCCGCCATTCTTGTTCCCATCCCAACTTTTTCACTTCCCAGCCACCAAATGTTTGGTGCAAAGCAGGTACTGCTTTTCTAGTGTGGGGTCTGTTGCATCATCACATGTTAACAGTGACGGAGGCTAGGTATTTGTACGTTTTAAACCGCAGAGTCTGTCTCCATGCACTGAGTGGGTCAAACAGCCCATTAGGTGATATATACAGCCTTTCACTGTGGAAGATTTGAGACTGTCTGGCTTGGGTCTGACCTAGTCCCCTCTGCTCAGGGTGGAGGGCCTTAACATTTATCTTCATTAGTTACCACACCCAGCTGTCCTCTCCCCACCAGACATGCCTTCCCTGCTCCCTTTCCCAGTTCCTTGCAAAACCTTAGCCTCTGTTGGCCCCCATTAGGTCGACAGGACCCTGCTTTGAAGAGACAAGCACTTAATAAACAGTTCTTAAGGATGCTCCTTCTGTCCCTAGCAGGTCACAGCAAGGACCTCACACTCTTCACACAAGGTCACCGGCCCTTCTAGAGAGTTTGGAAAATTTATTCTCCTTTGAGAGGAAGAACAAGAGGGCAGGCCCTGCAGCCTCAGCTGGATGTCCTCTCTGGCTCCTCTAGCCAGTCTGGAAATGCAGGAAGGAGGAAGGCAGTTCTGGCCCTGAGTGCATTGGAAAAGCAAAGAATGCTTCTCTTGGGAGTTCTCCAAGACTGCTCTCCTCAGAGCGTAAAAGGGAGCATAGGAGACCTCCTTCCATACTTCCACTGTGTGTGACAGCTGAGAGAGAGAGAGATGGGCTTGGAGACAGACAGATGCATTTACATTAAATTTTATCTCAGCCTTTAGTGTATGTGGTGAAGGAGACCATATCTGTACTGTAGAGTCATTACAAGTAAAAAAAAAAATAGGAATTGATCACCCTGTTCAGAATGTGGATTAAGATCTGATGAGAGTCTTCTGAGGCATGTAGTTACAGTGAATTCTCTATCTATCTATCTATCTATCTATCTATCTATCTATCTATCTATCTATCTATCTGCCTATCTATCTATCTATCTATCTATCTATCTGCCTATCTATCTATCTATCTATCTATCTATCTATCTATCTATCTATCTATCTATCTGCCTACTGTAGCTGCCTGCAGCTACATCGAACTGGGTTACTGGGTTACCTGGAAGGAAATCTGGGGATAGAAATGGGGTGGCAAGAGGAACATGAAGCCAAGACAAATTTTGTGCTCAAGGCTCGAAGTTTAATGGGGGTCTCCAAATAGAACCTGTCCTTGTTCAGCAGGTGCTTGGTGCCTCTCAGGAAACTGCAGGTCTGGAAGAACAATGGACTTCACCTTGGTCTAAGCACTCTACCCTAGGTGGGGGAGACTTGTGGCTAACACTGGTAACAGGGGGTCTGGAAATTCCCCCCTGCACAGAAGGCTGGGGGGGAGAGGGCACAACCTATCTACCTATCTACAGCTCGCTCTCTCTCTCTCTCTCTCTCTCTCTCTCTCTCTCTCTCTCTCTCTCTGGTATGTATATATTCATAGGTGTAGGTACCTGTAGGTATGCACCTGTATGTACTAGTTAACGGAGGAGGGAGGAGGAGGGGACAAGAAGTCAGGAAGCACTTGGCTGAGTGTGCTATTGCCACAGGCAGAAGTAAGTTCTTACAATTATCCACAGCAGCCTAGGGAAACTACAGTGGAATGTCTTGCTCTGGGCCCCGCTCTTGCCAGGCATCAACTCAGTATTGTTCCGACTACAAAATGGTTGAGTGATTCTTGCCCATTTCACCTCTTGAGAAGATTGTCACACAGACTCAGCTAAGTCCTTAGTAAGAAAGAAAGCATGCTCACTTGAGAACTTAAGTAACATCTGACCAGGCAACCATTTGTGTAGCTATATTTTCCCATTCTGTTTCACATGGAGGACCAACCTTAAGAGCCTAAGGTGCAAGGTTACCTAGGCTGCATAGTAAGTTCAGGGCTGCCAGACTACAATAGCAATATGCTAATAATTCTATGCATTCTATGCCACAAAGTGTGTGCTTTCCATTATGTTTGTCCCAAGGGAAGAGAGACACTGGGACACAGACTACTGACCTGACCTTTGTAGGCTTTGAGATGTAGACAAGTATCATCAGTCCACAGCATTGCTTTGACCCTATGGATAAATACCATGACATAAAAAATGGTGCCTGACCTTAAGAAGTGCTCAACATCATTAATCATTAGGGAAATGCAAGACAAAACAACCCTGAGATTTCACCTTACACCAGTCAGAATGGCTAAGGTCAAAAACTCTGGAGACAGCAGGTGTTGGCAAGGATGTGGAGAAAGAAGAACACTCCTCCACTGCTGGTGGGGCTGTAAGATGGTACAACCACTTTGGAAATCAGTCTGGTGGTTCCTCAGAAAACTGGACATGACACTTCCAGAGGACCCTGCTATACCTCTCCTGGGCATATACCCAAAGGATTCCCCAGCATGCAATAAAGACACATGCTCCATTATGTTCATAGCAGCCTTATTTATAATAGCCAGAAGCTGGAAAGAACCCAGATGCCCCTCAAAGGAGGAATGGAAACAGAAAATGTGGTATATTTACACAATGGAATACTACTCAGCAATTAGAAACAATGAATTCACAAAATTTTTAGGCAAATGGTTTGATCTGGAAAATATCATCCTAAGTGAGGTAACCCAATCACAAAAGAATACACATGGAATGAATCTCTGATAAGTAGATATTAATTAGCCCAGAAGCCCTGAATACACAAGGCACAAATCCCATAACAAATGACTCCCATGAAGAAGTAAGGAGAGGGTCCTGATCCTGGAAAGGATTGATCTAGCATTGGAGGGGAATATAAGGACAGAGAAAAAGGAGGGAGGTGATTGGAGAATGGATGGAGAGAAGAAGGTTTATGGGACATATGGGGAGAGGGGATCTAGGAAAGGGGAAATCATTTGGAATGTAAACAAAGAATATAGAAAATAAAAATATTTAAAAAAAAAATGGTGCCTGCCCAAATATCAGTAACTGTTCAAAGGAGAGCCCACCCAAGGAACTCCTGTGATGTGTGTGTGTGTGTGTGTGTGTGTGTGTGCATATGGAGGTCAAAAGTCAACCTCAGATGTCATTCCTCAGGTAATGTCCGTCTTGGTTTTTTTTTTTTTTTTTTTTTTTTTTTTTTTTTTGGATTTGGTTTTTTTGAGACAGGGTTTCTCTGTATAGCCCTGGCTGTCCTGGAACTCACTTTGTAGACCAGGTTGGCCTCGAACTCAGAAATCTGCCTGCCTCTGCCTCCCAGAGTGCTGGGATTACAGGCATGCGCCGCCACCGCCCGGCTCCGTCTTGGTTTTTAAGACAGGGTATCAATAGCTTGCAGAGTAGGCTAGGCTGTCTGGCCAGCAAGCCCCAGGGATCCACCTGTGTGAAGTGAGTGCCACCAGACCCAACTTTTTAGCAAGGTCCCACGGCTGGAACTGAGAGGGCAAGCTCTTTACCAACTGACCCATCTTTCTAATCCTTGTTCTTTTCCATATACCGTTTTGTTATCTGACCAGCAGGCCATATTCCTCTAACTATAGTCTGTCTTTGTCATGACACTGAGATGTCTTGTTCCAGAAGTCTAGAATCTAGAATATGAGTAAACCACGAGGAAGGTGAGAATGTGTGGGAAGGACAGGGAAATTAAGGACATGAGCTCCCCCAAGCAATTCTTCTTCCCAAGAAATTATCCTTCATCATGTTTGTGGTTTGTCTCCAGAGAGATATCTATTCAAAAAGCCTGGGTTGGTTCTGAAGCTGAACATCTAGCCAGGCCATCAGACTAAGAGACTCATAGTGAAATTCCTCATAGTAAACCTACAAAGAATAAACGCTATCTTTTTTGAAAAGAGCTGAAGTAATAGGTGTTCGTGAGTGAGTCTAGAAAGTCATCATCCCTGAAGACTACCTGTGCTTCTCATTCGCCCCCTACACCTGAAGTTTCCACAGATATTCCCTTGTCAGGGTGGTGGATTCAGAGAGCTGGTAATTGGATGCCCGGGCAGAAGCCCTAACCAGAGAGGATTGGCAGAGGCTGGTGAGAAATAGGATAGGGACTTGTTCTCAGGGAGTAGGATACAGTTAGGGGCCTGCACATCAGAGATGAGCCCTGTGTCTGGTATGGAGGGATCTATTCACGGCTGGAAGAGCTACAGATCGATTTGATACTAGGCCAGCAGCATTGCGGGGTCCTTCACATCTCATAGCCTGGCAAGAGAACTGCTCAGGTTGATATGTCTTCTGCCTGAAATGATCTTCCTGCCACTGTCCCTGCTGACCTCATGCATTCTTTAAGACTCAGCTCAATTGTCCTCTCTCCTGTGGCACTTAGCTGATGGATTTCATTTTGGCATCAGGCCCCCTTTTATTTATCAGCTGTGTTAATTGCATCCCTCTTGTAGGCTCTCATGATGATGTGCTCATAGTGTATTTCATTGAGATTGTTATAATAGGAAAGAATTATGTTTGCTTGGAACATATGCTAGGAAGACTATTAGACTCTGGCCAAGAGAGGAGAGCATTGCATCTCTGTTCTTCAGTCTTCTATGAAGGATAGGGTCAGAATTTGCTTCCTACTGTGTGTGTGTGTGTGTGTGTGAGAGAGAGAGAGAGAGAGAGAGAGAGAGAGAGAGAGAGAGAGAGAAGAGAAGAGGAGGAGGAGGAGGAGGAGGAGGAGGAGGAGGAGGAGGAGGAAGAAATGTTGTCTGTAGAAGAACACTGTATATTGCTTCTTGTTCCTTGGTTGCCAGCAAACAGGTTTCAATTGCAGCTAACGTAGAAAAGAATATCATTGCAGGAAAAGGAAGTGAACAAGTCTCTGAGGAGAGGGCTTCAGTGGGCATCTAGAGAGCAGGAACTAGAGGACAGAGCCATGCATTAGATTGGTACTGGCAGACCAAGTAAGTGCTCTACCTGTGTTAAATTCCACAGTGAAAGAATTAGCCCCGACTAGCCTGGGTCACATACCTACACATCGGAGTGAATTCTCCCATCCTCCAAGGATAGTCCTTGCTCAACCTCGCCCATCCATATCCACCAGCAGTCTTCAGGCTTTGTACATGTGATTCTCCTTGTAAATCAATGCAGTGTTATTGATTCAGATACAGAATTTGAGAAGAAAATGCTGGAGAGAGAGGGAAAATCTGGATGAGAATTGGATTTTAAATAGCGTGAAGGGATTGTTATGAACTCATCAGTGTGAAAATCCATCGCGTTTATGGTTTTTGTGCAGTTCTATTCTATGAGAGGTACTCACTACAATAGCTCAGAGTGACAGTATGCCTGTCATGTATAGTAATCAGCACAGTGTGTTATGGCTGTGTATGTTGCTTTTCTTTGTGACATATGGTCTTTGAAGGGAAGCCTGTTCATCTTCAGTGTCTTTGGATGAGAATGGTATGACAGAGTTGATCCTTTTGAGCCAAGCAGGTTGTCACTCTGTAGCTGATTCTTCAGATCTGAATGTTTCTATTTGGCATGTACTTTCTCTAGTTCTCTTCAACCTAAAGAGTGGAGATAAAAATAATATGGGGAATTCCTACCCAGTGGCCAGCTCGTAGAGCCCTCTAGATAAATGGTTACCCTTGTCCTTATCAATACAGTCATCACTGTCCCTAACTTTCCCATCATCTTTCTCAATGTCTGGTGCCAATCAGGTATTCAGTGTTTAGTAAAGGAATAATTTCTAGTGATAAGTTCATGTGTGCCTATGATTAGTTTGTCTGATTGATGGTATGTTGACAATGAATGATTTGTATTCATTGCTGTACTCTTAACAATGTACAAATGAATCTTTTGGACAATAGATATCTATTGAATACAGCTTGTGGTTTTGAAAGGTCAAAGGGGAATAGAAATGTCGATTCTTGGGATGGAAAAATAGGTTTGGGGTTGTATTGATACGGCTAGGTCTTTACTCTGGGAGAGGTTCTCCCTTCGAGACAGCTCCAACTCTATACATTAGCTCAAGATCTATCACCTGCTAGCTGCTGCCCACAGGTGCTGGCTTTGCTGTTTGAAGGCATAGAGAAAACATATGTCCATACATGTTAGTTCACTCAGGATGACACCAGTCTTGTTTCTCAATCTGTTTATTAACATAAATGAGATGGCTGCCGTTCCTGAGGGCTTAGCTTCTTGTACAGTTGCTCACCCACCCAGCAGTACCTTGGAGAGGTAGCCAGAAAGAAGTTAACCGTATTCGCAAAGGAGTCAAAGGAGGCCAAGTCAGATGTAGCCCATTCTTCGAGCAGAGCTCTGATGCTCCGAGGCTGCATCTATGAAAGGGTGATAACAGATCTGAGCCCTATGACTGCTAAACGGGAGACTACAGGAGAATACTGAACATAGCCCAGCATGCAGCAGGGGCCAGTTTACAGCCAGGACCCTGGCGCTGCTGCCCTTTAGTCTCTTACTGGAAACCTCCTTGGGTTATCTTTATAGATAGAGTCAAAGACTTTTGGGGGGTATGGGAGAGAGAGAGAGAGAGAGAGAGAGAGAGAGAGAGAGAGAGAGAGCAAGCAGGTGTGGTGGCACAAGCCAGCCTTTGTTCTGAGTCTCCAGAGGCAAGAGCAGGCAGATCTCTGTGAGCTCAAGACCAGCCTGGTCTGCACAATAAGTTGCATGCCAACCACAAAGATTTAAAGAGGAAGCAACCACCACCACCTGGCTGAATGAGATGCAGGGAGACAGAACCATTCATCGTGGCCACAGCAGCAGCCAGCCTGGCCCTCTTCTTGATAGCCACCACCCACCATCACAATGACTCTCTGCTCCTTCACCACCTGCTCTTTCCTGTTTCCCTCTGGCTTCCCACTGCCTGTGGTTTCTCTACACTGCCTCTTAGCCTCCCTTATCCAGCCTCTCCCACTCTCCAAGAGGCCACTTGTGATCAGTTTACCTATTTTCATCCCATGAAAAGTCTCTGTTGTGAGCACTGTCTCCCTCCGAGGCCACTTCTCTCTCTCTCTCTCTCTCTCTCTCTCTTTCTCTCTCTCTCTCTCTCTCCCCCAGGCCACTTCACCAGCCTAATCCTCATAGCTGTGCTCAAAGTAAAACAAGCTTAAAAGATGAAAGAATCCCCAAGGTATCCCCACAGTAGTCTTGGTGAGGGGCAAATTCCAAAGACTTTATCACACCGAAGAAGGCTCTGTTTAACTACAATGTTTGTCTCTTCTGAGTGTATTCTTTTTCTCAGCAGAAACTTGAGTCCCCTAGATCTTCAAATATAGTTCAAACTCCATTACCCGCTTCAAGCTGTTTACTAAAGTACAGTTTCACAGGGCCCCGGTGGTTAGAATTTACTGGATTCCTACCATGCACAGGCATTATACCAGCCACCCCATTTGTTGTGTAATGCCTTACGATCACAGGTGAGCCCTCCTGGTAAAGTATCAGTAGCTCCACCTTATACAGAGGGATCTAGATTAGATAGCACATGTTTATTCTTGCTATACAACCTGTGGATTGCAACCCTTTGGGATCAAATTACTCTTTTACAGGGGTCACCTAAGAACATCTTCATATCTGATATTTATATTACGATTCATAACAGTAGCAAAATTACAGTTATAAGGTAGCAATGGAAGTAATTATATAGCTGGGGGGGGGGGGTCACCAGAACATGAAGAACAGTATTAAATGGTCGCTGCATTAGGAAGGTTGAAAACCACAGCCATGCAGGAATTCAGTAAGGACAGGGCATAGATTTTCTTAGCCATCATAAGATTTAAAAAAATAAAGACAGTTCACACTTAATATCTAAGTTCAACTCTCCCAAAGATTATAAGTCCAACCATGACACTTACCTTGATAAAGACACAATACTACACAACTCTGTTAATGTTAATAAACAGAGATGACGTTCTTGATTTCTCTTACTCAAAAGCCTGTTTTCCCATAACTCCTCATTTCCTTTCTCCTCAGCCTTCATTAATCTCACTTAACAGTGAGCTAAACCCTTTTTAGTACAAATATCCCAGATTTTTCTCCTTCTGGAGCCTCCCCTGACAAGGCAACACACACAGGTGCCATTTTCCAAACGATCTTAATTTCTGTGACGACTCCTTTTACAGCCTTTTCTGCTGCATTAGTGGCTCACATATTTCATTAGCAAGAAAGGGAAACAGAAACAAATGCCCAAGCCCGCGTGACTTAGCAGGCCTGACAGTGCCATCCCCCTACCAGGGTCCTCTTGTGTTTCGATTCTCACTGGCTCTTTTTGAAGACTGGTTCTTCTTGAGGACTCCAGCTGTGTAAGTTGCCCAGGGACATTATGTCCTTCCTGTATTATTTAGCAAGAAAGTTCTAGAACTCAAATAAAAAAATGCCTGGGCTCAGGTCCTAGACACCTTTAGCACAGTGTGGTGATGCCACAGAAAGGTTTGATGCCTTCCTCCCTTTCCCACCTCAAAGCTGTCAGTGGCTCCCCTTCCTCTCCCCACCTTCCCACCCTTTCACCACCCCCTCCCCACACCCCACTCCTCCACTCCCCCACTATAAGGGAACTTAGCATCTGTAGGCTCACACGCTGTACAAGCTGTACAAGGAAAATCTTAGAAAGGGCATGGGGAATGAGGCCCCGAGCGCCCTGATTTGCATGAGAAAAGAGCATAAACTAACAGCTAAAAGGGGAGCTTGGCTTCCAGCCAAGGGAAACCCTAGCTCCCCACAGAAAGGGAAGGAGCCAGCCTAACTGTAACTCTGTGCGAGATGGGGTAAGGTGGGCCTAGCGTCCCCCACCAACCCAGGCTCTGGTCACCACTGGGCCGGCAGGACGCCTTGAGGTTCAGACGCGGCCTGCTTGCTCTGCTCTCCTCACTGGGATTCTGAGCTCACGGAATGAGTCGCTGGAGCGCAGTGTTTGCAGTCGGACCTGCACGGAGTCTCCCTTTAACTCAAGGCCTACACACAGTCGCGTTCTGTAGGTGACTTCATCTGCAGGTATACGTGTGTGTGTGTGTGTGTGTGTGTGTGTGTGTGTGAGCACCGAAGTGGTGTGCGACATAAAAACCAAAGCAGAGCCATGTGGCTCCTTAACGTTGTCTTGGAGGAAATGAAATCATGCCAAGAGTCGGAAGCTAAGTCCGAAGAAATGAACTCCATGTACTGTCTTTCAGGTTCTACATCGAGAGCATATCCTTTCTAAAGGATAAGAACACAGTGGAGCTGTTTTTCCTGAACGCAAAGGCCTGTGTGCACAAGGTAAGGCACTTGTTTGTGTGTTCGCTGAATGTTTCCCCAGTGACTGCAACTTGGTCTTGCCTGCCCTTTTACATCTTAGGAAAGAACAGCCTCTCTCCTTAATATCAGCTCCCCAACTCACCCCTTGCCAGGCCCAATCCTCAAACCACCCCTTCCCAGCCTCTCCCCTCAAACCACCCCTCCACAGCCCCCCTCCCCAACCCTCCCCTCCCCAGGCCCTCTTCAGATGCTGAATGGTGAGCAGGGATAATTACACCTCCACTCAGTCACCGCTTCAAAGGTAGCTCAAGGAGGCTCCACATGGTAGGAGCAAGAAAGACAGGAAGACCACTCTGATGGATGCCATCAGAGTGCGGGAAGCCTCATCATTTTAACATTTACCATACAAAAACAAAAAAAAAAAAAAACTCAATCCCAGTTCCTGTCCAGCCTGCCCAGTCCCTAATGCCACTCCCACTGGGCTCCAAGGAAACAGAGCTGGAGGCTTTCAGCAGCAGGTCGGTTCTCTTTAGACACGGGCCAGCGAGGTTGTTTTATTTCTGTCCATCAAGGACAAGTTACAAGAAGGCAACTTTCAGGGGTGGAGTCCATTCTCTCTTTCTTTATGTGAGTGACAGGGATAAAACTCAAAGGTCCTCAGGCCTGAGTCAGCTCACGGGCCCTCACACTCTGTCTCTTAACTAGAGTATTTATTCTAGTTATATAAGCTAGGATTACTGACATGTCGCACTGGGACCATATCTGGCACCTTCCTATTTTTTTTATTTCTATTGCATTTGTGTGTGTGTGTCTCTGTGTGTGTGATGTATGTATCTGTGCATGTGTGAGTGACTGTATGTGCCTGACATAGCACCTGTGTCCCTGTGTCGAAGTTCTAGGACAATTTGGGAGCTGATCCTCACCTACCCCCTGTCTGAGACAGCGTCCACATACTGTGTCTGCCCAACAAGCTGGCCCTTCTGTCTCCTAGCACTCTGTCTCCTATCCCCTCTGAGCCCTGGAATTATACACAGACCGTGCCTGGCTTCCCATGAGCTCTGAGGATTAGTGCTTTCATGGCAAGGGATTTAGCATCTCCTCAGCCTTCCGCTGAGTGTTTTATTATTTCACTTTACCGCCTCGGTTGGATTAACTTTCTTTGCTTTGCTATTTTCACGATTGTTTTTGAGTTGACAGTATACATCTTCAGCGTACCGCATCTGTCTCGAACGAAGCTCCAGCATTTCTCACATCCTGTAAGACCCTTCTGTATCTCAGTGTAGACGGTTCCCATCATGCCTCACTTCTGCATCTGCTGCAGCTGCTGGGGACATCACTATTTCTGTGTGAAGTTTTGATCACCTTCAAAGATATTTAAACACTATAAAAGTGTATTTATTAGTAGGGCCACCATTTCTGTTTGTCTTTATTCTTTTCTTCATGGCTTAACTTTTCTTCTACCTGAAAGACATTGGGTAACATTCTCCATAACGTAAGCATTGGCTGGTTATTCACTGTTTCAAGCTTCTTTCTGAAAGCACTGGCCGGCCTTTGTCTTCAGGTTTTGAATGTTAGTTCATTGGATACAAAAGTATACATTAGCAATTTATTCATGTCTACAAAAATAATGATTCATTATGATTTTCTTATGATGTTGCTGATAAGGGATCTGCTGCCACACCAAGTCTTTGTGGCTCAGTGTGTGGTGTGTCTTTTTCTCTAGATGCTTTTCCACGTTTCCACGTTGGGCAGTTTGATTATACGGCAGTACCTTGGTAGAGCTTTCTTCGTGTTTCTTCTGACTTAAGTGTCTTGGGTTTTTAGGTTTATTCTTTATATTAGATTTAGAAAGGGGTGTGTATGTGGGGGATGTGGTATTTGTACGTGTTTACATGTATATGGGGTCATATGTGTGCCAGGGCATGTGCATGTGTGTGCATGCATGTAGAGATCAGAGGACAACCTTGGATGTCTTTCCTCAGGAACCGTCCATCCTGTATTATGCGACAGTTTCTCACTAGGACCTGGGACTCACCAATTTTGTTGAGCTGGGTGACCAATAGTCTCCTATGACCTCTTTTTCTATGTCACTCCAGACATCTAGGTATATAAAATAGGTATAGAAATTATTGATAACAAATCATGTAGAGATTTATTTAAAAATAATTCTTTGATATATACACACATTTTACCATTTTTTAAAGATAAAAGTAAATGTTCATACTAATGAAAATGGATGTGTTTATTTTTACATATAGAATTCAGTCTTGGCTGATGGTTTGATTAGATGTAGGAAATCTTCAAAATTTTTCATAGTTAATTAACATTTTGGTTTTCTTATCTTTGGCCACATAGACTAATTTATGCCTCAGTTCTGGGTGTCTTGGGTTGACTTCATTTTCTCTTCTGGCCATGTTTTGCCAGCCTGATGATATGTTATTGCCTGCTAGACTTTTGTATCTTCTTACGAGTTTTACAAGATTTTTTTTTAATTATACATATATGGTGATTGTCTGATTTAGTGCTGGGAATGGAACCCGGGTTCTCTGGAAGAACAGCCAGTGCGCTTAACTTCTGAGTCATCTCTCCCACTCCCTAGATATCACTAATTTTATATTTTTGAATGCTACTTGCTTTTATCCATACACAAATATTCTTTGTATGTGTTTCTGGGTGCGGTCTGGTTGTTAGGATGCAGTTTGCTTTTTTCCAGACTTGCTTAAATGATTTGGTAGGTGGGACTAGAACAGAGCTCACTCTACTGTCAACTAGAATAATCCTGTCACCGGGACAAGACTCCTGGGTCTGCCTCTGGGTGCCCGGGAATTAAAAGGTTTCCTAGTGTGCCCCGAGGCCACAAGCACCATTTCCCATCCTGTATGAGGACCAAGCACTGTTCCCTCCCGGCCTTTCAGAGTTCCCACCTTCAGGTAATTCTCCATGCAGGGTGGTGGCTAGTCTGCTCAGTACCCACGCTGCCTGCCTCTCTTCCCTTGGGGCTCTGTTCTGCAGACTATTTTCAGTTCAGTTCTTCAGTCTTCCAATTCCAATTCCTCAGCTCAAGGTGTCTGCTGTGCTCCATCATGTTCAGTGTCTGGAAGCCTCAGCAATAAGCAGGGACAATATGAGACTTGGCTTGTCCCAGGCTCATGGTTTATGTTATGTTGCCAATTTCTCAAGTGTTTTGAAAACTGTTGAGATTTTTGGCTTTGTGGGGGAGGGGGGGTGAGCTTTTTCAGATAAGAGAACACGTTCTAGCCCTGCTATTCCATCTCAGCTGGGAGCTGAAGTACTCAAGGCAGAATCTTTGGCTAAACCACTCAAATGTTGCCACCACCAAAACTTTACTATCACCCTCTCTTTTGAGGTTCAAGTCTCCCTAATTGTTGGCTGCTGGGGCAACACTGATACCCGAATGCAGCATTTATGTGGTAGGGAAAGGAGCCTGCAGCCACACTGGTTGTACACTCTTGTGTGGAGAAACACAGTCACCCTGGGTGACATCACAGCCTAGCTGACCATGCTCCAACAGAATGGCTTTCTCCGTCTTGTTGGTGCTGCTATTGATGCCAAGAAAAATAAAAACAAAAATTTAAAGCCTGCAGTTTTAAACTGATAGTATTTCTCTATATGCTAAACTCTGCTTGAAGAATGTTGTGGAGCAGAACTCTTTTCAGTCTGTCCCTTTGTAGCTTCTCAGTTGCAGGTCCTCTCTCAATGGGACGTTTCTCATGCCTTCTCGGAGAAGTTAGAATACTGTTATTTAGAAATGGAATTTTACCATATATCCCAGCCTCTTTTCAAACTCTCAGCAATCTACCCGCCTCCGTCCCCCAAATGCTAGGATCACATCACATGATGTGTGATCCATGATCACACGCCCACTAAATTTCACAGTTTTTATAAAACGTAATAATTGACTATTACATATAAATGTGTGTGAGACTGTTGTTCACATAATTATTAATTTTAAAACAATTGAGAGGAACTTAGGGTGGATATTTTCTATGTAATTAGTATGCAACAGTCAAAAGACAAGTTACACAATCACATGTATGTTCACAGGATGGAGCGTCTGTCTACCATCCAGTCTTAAGTAATTCCTGAAAGTGTTTTGTTATTTAAGGACATTTGACATAAGGAATTTCACCTGAACCATGGCCTCAGAAGTCAGTAAGTCCCAGGAGCACATAGCTTCAGCTGTGAATGTGTACGTGGATTTATTGATTGGTAAACCTGAGTCAGTGGGGTTGACAGCTAGAACTGGGGCTCACTGCTACACCTAAGCGCCAATGGGCTTCCCTTCACAGTGTGTAGGCCACATTTCTCATCCACCATGTGTTAACTTACTCTTACAGCACTCACACACACACACACACACACACACACACAACTTCTTCATATTTGCCAGAGAGTTCCCCTGGCCTTGTTATTTTTTTTTCCTTCCACAGAGGACAGAAGAGAGAGCTCTGATTTGCAAATACAAAGCCACAGTGTTTACATACTTCATTATAAGACATGTGACTTAATAAGGTTGAATACAGTAGCTGGAGCTCTGCATGTTGATATGAGAATCGGTTTATAGTCACAGCTCTAGCCTCAGTAATATGCCATTTGAAATGCTGGATAGCTCCAGTGCCTCTGTAAATATCATTGCCCATATGCATTGTGAATATGCCGCTGGTGACCTTTAACTGTGTTGGAGGAAATAACTCATTTCTGACTTTGAATATCCAGGAGAGTCTGGAAGAGAGATAAAGATTTTTCATTGTTGTTTACCGCAAAGCAAACTCATATAAGCACAATTTAACACCACTCGGGCATTCAGTGAACTGCTGGTGACTGTTCAGAAAGTAAATATGAAGAGCTGATGATCAACATTGCTTACTTTCTAAGAAATCAAGAGATAATGAAAGTGGCCAGGTGTGGTGGTATGTTTCTGTAACCATAGTACTTGGGACATAGAAGTGGGAGGTTCACAAGTTCAAGACCAGCCTCTGATTTACAGTGAATTCAAAGCTGGCCTGGGCTTCATGAGATATCTCAGGAAAGATATAAACAATAATGTAGAGTTTTCTAGGGGGAAAAAATACAGGACAGTACTTAGGCATTTACACTTACCATAATTTATGCTTTCTGGGGATTGTTGATAACATTTACCTGTACCATGGTCAACTATAATTATAGTTGTCATCAAAGGATGAATGAGAGAGATTAATTCTGCTCTCATCTTGTTTGGAGATGCCTCTTTGTGTAGTAGGCAGCTGTTAATTACTGAGTGCTATAACTGATCAAAGTGCTAAGAATAGCTGAGTACTGATGCTCAACTCTAAATGGGACATCAGTTATCATCTCCAGGAAGGCTTAGGACACATGGCAGAAGGAATTCAGGAGCTGAAGGATGGCGAGGAGCCCTGTGACATGCTGTCTTCTGGACATGCCAGGCCATTGCACTCACAAACTCACTGAAGCTAAGGTCACATAAGTAAGATAAGGCCAGGGGACCAGTCAGCATCCCAGGAGGCAGCGCTTATGGAACTTAGTTAGAAAAATAAAAAGAGGAGGGGGAAGGACCTAAATATGGAAAAGAGAGGTTTTGAGGAATGTCCAGAAAAGTGAAAGGGAGTAGCTAAGGATGGATATGATCTAGATACATTGCATGTATGTGTACAGTTGCCAACGAATGTATGTGTGTGTGTGTGTGTGTGTGTGTGTGTGTGTATAGATATATGATTTTGCTTCCTTTTGACATATGATCTCACTATATAACCCTGGATGGCCTGCAGTTGGTTATATAAACCAGGCTGGCCTTTAATTCACAAAGATCTATTTATCTCTGCTGGGATTAAAAGCATACACCACCACTCTCAGCACTAAAATTATTCTTTCAAATAGGCTCATAATAGTTTTTGTAGAAAGAAGAATTTCATCAGCAGTCTAATTTTTTAAATCAAATGCCCATGGGTTTTCTTCTAATATTTTAGGTGTGAAATAAAGACCAGTTGTCACCTTATAGAAAGCTAGTGTGGGCTTAGGATAAGTAGGCCTGTTGATTGAGTGCTTGGCTGGCATACACTGGGTCTGAGACACTGCACCGCACAAACCACACTTGGGAACATAGGAATGTAACTGTAGCTCTAGAGAGGTAGAGGCGGGAGAATTGGAAGTACAAGGTCATGGTCAGCTATGCAATGAGTTTGAGATTAATTTGTGATACCCAATACCCAATCTCAAAACAAAAGGAAAGGAGGGATATTGTTTGTTTATTTAAGACAAGGTCTGGTTATGTAGCCCAGGTCAGCCTCCAATTTATAATCCTGCCTTGGCCTCCCAAGTGGTAGGATTACAAGCCTGTGCCAGCAAAACCAGCAGAAAGCAAGTTCTTTCTATGTTTTGAATTTTTTTTTAATTTTATGTGCACTGTTGTTTTGCCTGTATGCATATCTGTGTGAGGGTGTTGGATCCTGGAGTTACAGACAGTTGTAAGCTGTCATGTGGGTACTGGGAATTGAACCCACATCCTCTAGAAGAGCAGTCAGTGCTCTTAACTACTGAGCCATCTCTCCAGCATCGGAAAGCAAGTTCTTTAGGCTTCAGCTTTGAAGTGTTCGTGTGCAAAACAAACTCAGCTGTGGCTGGACCTGAGAACGTGAGAAAGCATGTTCATCCGGCAGGATCTATTTGAAACCTGAAACCTGCAGTGGGCTATAGCGTGCATCACTGTTTATCTCTAGAGATGCTCAGCAGATTTCTTAAAGTTTATTCTGACATTTTAAATTCCAATTAAACATCAAGAAAGATGAGATATTTTTCTCCTGGAAAAGGAGAAGAAAAATGAAAGAAAATCTACCTAGTTGTCTTTTTGACATATCCCTACTTCTTGTATGGCTATCTCAGTAAACACTGCACATGGTAGGAAGTTTCTGTTTGCTGGCCCTCATCCCCAGCTGCAGTTTACAGTGTGAGAAAAAAACATTGCAAACCTTAGTATGCTTTGATGTAACCTTTCTGAGGTGAGGTTTCAGTGTGAGGGCTACTTTGGGCCTATGCTAGCTCTGTGGTTTAAAATGGTGCCTAACCTCTTCCACAAAAAGCTTTCTCAGGACAGCGATGGTGAGGTTAGGGTGTCAGTTCTCATCATGTGACCTGTGAATGCCTCTGTCATGTTTACGCCAAATATTCATTATTACTTAAATAGGAGGTGGGAGCAGGGAGCAAAAATGCATGACTTCAATTCCTGTACTAGGGAGGCAGAGGCAGGCAGAGCTCCCTGAGTTTCAGGGTCAAACTGGTCCACACAGGACTATGTAGTGAGACCCTGCCCCATCCCCACACTAAAAAGAAAAATGTTTATTTTTATTTATATAAGTTTATATGATGTGTATATATGTATGTGTTCATGTGTGAAGACACACGTGAATGTCAATCCTTATCCTCCATCTTGTCTGAGGTGAGGTCTCATTTGACCATGACTGTAGTGTTTGTGCCTGGTCTGTTGGCCCTGGAGTTTCTAGGGAATTCTACTGTCTGTCTCGCTTCTCACCATAGGAGCACTGCAATCACAGACACTCATCAACATGTGTGGCTTATCCACGTGTTCTGTGGTCGTCATGTTTGCACAGCACGTTCTTTCAGCTGCTGAACCATCTCCCGGCTCCCCAAATGCTCGTTATTAATGAGTAGACTCATGGATCCTCGCCCCTCTCCAGTCACAGACTCAGAATGTGGAAGGAGTGAAAATTCAGCCCCGGTAAACAAGGATTTCAGTGGACCTTTTGCACACATAAATAGAAAAGCCCCTGGGCTTTGGTTGTGTTCAACCTGAAGAATGAATAACGTGTTAAATCTCCCTTTAAGAAATGTGAATTCCAGAACAGACACAGGAGTTTAGGAATAACCTTTTCAATTCTGTTCCTCATTTTTACTTGATGGGGTTGCTTTTAGAATTCATGTTAAGAATGCACAAAATCAGACTGGCGAGATGGCTCAGCGGTTAAGAGCACTGACTACTCTTTCAGAGGTCCTGAGTTCAATTTCCAGCAACCACATGGTAGCTCACAATCATCTGTACTGAGATCTGATGCCCTCTTCTGGTGTGTCTGAAGAGAGTGACAGGGTACTCACATACATAAAATAAATAAATCTTTTACAAATGCACAAAATCCTTAGAATGGATATGGTAGCCCAGACCTTTATTCTAAGCACTTGGGAAGCCAAGGTAGTAGGTGGGAGGGTGCAGGGCTGAGCCTGAGTTACAGAGTGAGTTCCAGGTCAGCTCGGGATAGACAGAGACACTGACTTCAAAACAACAAATAAGAATGTATGAGGTCCATTTCCTTCCTAATGGAAAGGAAAGAAATGAACGAAGAGCCCCTTCGCTGCTCAGGCTGTTGGGCGCTCAGAGCATTTCACTGAATTTGAACTCCGAGGCAGTTCAGGAAGGAACCTTTCAATGAATAAAGGCAAAGACACAGATCAGATGGTGACGTTAATGACTAAGTGGTGACAGCGTCCTTGGAGTTAGGCCAGCAGCAGACCCAGCCTTTAAAAGCATCTCTCGCTGATGTCCACTTTGTTTCAGTCACTGTTCTTGGAAAATCAAACTGCCTTTAATAACTTAGGACTCAGGATAGTGTCCCCACTGCTCAGAGTAGAGCAGGCCATAGCAGTCACTAAGTAGGGAATAGCTGTAATTCAATCCACACTTTTTGTATGCACTCAGATTTTCTGTTGTTGATTTTGTTATTTTAGTTCTCATGCTGCCCCCATTAGCTAAGATTTCTTATTATTCCCACATTACACAAGGAGATACTGAGGCACAGAAGTTACATAATGTTCACAGTGTCACATAGCTCGTGGTTTCATATGTGCTTCTTTTTTTTTCATTTAATATTTCCGTGTGTGTGTGAGTGTGAGTGTGAGTGTGTGTGTGTATGTGTGTGTGAGAGTGTGTGTGAGTGTGTGTGTGAGTGTGTGTGTGTGTCTGTGTGTGTGGTGGGTATTGCCAACAGTGTATGTGTGGAAATCAGGAACAACTCTATGAGTTCTCTTCTCTGTCCACTATGGTTCTAGGGATTGAGCTCAGGCTGTAAAGTTTGCATGGCAAGTGCTGTAACCCGATGAACTGTATCTCCAGCCCATACCCTGCTTCTCAATGGAGAATTACTCACCCCAGGAGAGTCCTGTGGCATCCTTAATTTGGGCTTTCTCTTTCCCTTATTTCCAAACTTTGTGTATGCTGATATTCTTTGCCCAGAGAGGTTCATAAAATACCTCTGTACATGATACCTTCTAAAAACAGGATTAGGGGACAAGGTACCCCTTCTGAAAAGACCTTTCAGAGGTTCATTAGCCCTTGTGTTGAACAGAGAAACAGTCCAACACACTGAGAAACTGGCCTTACTCTGAGTCATCACTGAAGTGGGAGCCCTTGAACCTGTTCTGCTTCCCTGCTGAGAGTACATCACCACACCTCACCTTCCGAAAAGCAGCTGCCTGTGCCAGCTGGTACTGGTGTAGAAATGCTGAAACCAACAGAGACAAACTGTGGGAGTTTCCCGTGTGCCAGCTGAGGTCCCCATGGAGAAACCAAAGGAAACAGGACTGGGCATCCTCCTGGAGACTGTCTTGACCACATCTAAAGCACAGTGATCAGCCAGAATTTATCTCAAGCCTTTTAAATAATCAATGACCTAAACTGAGGCTTGGAAAATTATGAAAGCATTGGGCTGTCTTCTCTCTTTTTCTGTTTGTAAAATCATGATAAGTACCCATCAAGCCTAGTAACTTCTCTCTTTATAAACCGATGATCTAAAAGTTCTGTCTTCAGTGAGTTCTGATCACAATATAAGACACAGTACTTCCTTAAAGTTCCAGGGATCTTGCAGACACTGGACATTTCTGTGACCTCAGGTAGTCCTTTATTCTTTCCATGAATAATTTAAAAAATAGTTGGAGACATTTTCTTAGTTCTGCGATGTAGAATTGGGATTTTGTAATTCAAACACAAATATTGGCCTTCAAATTAACAGCTAAAAAAAAGAAAAGGAAAGGAGAAGAGAGGAGAGGAGAGGAGAGAAGAGAAGAGAAGAGAAAAAAGGAAAGGAAAGGAAAGGAAAGGAAAGGAAAGGAAAGAAAAGAAAAGAAAAGGAAAGAAAAGAAAAGAAAAGAAAAGGAAAGGACAGCAAAGCGAAGCAAAGCAAGCCCTATCTGGATGGGGTGGGGTGAGGGAGAGAGACCAGCAGATAACGACCACCTTGCTGTGGTGACCGAGTTTAGTCCCTGGAACCCACATACAGGTGGAAGGAGAGAACCAAATCTACAAAACTATCCTCTGAGCTCACACTTGTGCCCTGGCACACAATGGACACATGCACGCATGCACATATACTAATGAACAGTGTTTATATTTCATAAGACTTGGGAGATGGTTCAGTCGCAGAATACTTATATAGCATATCCAAGACTTGGGGATCAGATTCCCAAGACAAATTTTTTTTCAGGCCAATATGAGTTTAAGACAGTGTTGGGCTTGGTAGCATGAAGCTACGATCCCAGCCCTTGCAAGGTAGAGGCAGGAGGATTACAAATAATTGCAGCATTTGTGACCTTTTGTCACAGAAGACACTGGGACCTGGGAGATGGCAGGGAGATAAGGGCACCTGCTGTCAAGCTGAGGACCTCAGTTCTGTCCCTGGACCTACATGGGGAAAGAAAAGGCTCCTGTTAGATATCTTCTGACATGCGTGCATATTCCCACCCATATAGCATACACAATAGCTATAGTATCAAACTTAAAGACACTCGGTATGATGCCACTTCCATGGGAATGACATAGCTAAAACCTAGATATGTTCTAACCATTTGTTATTACTGTTTTCGAAGTGTCTTTCTTGATCATTTTTAATTGTCATGCAAAGTACTGGCTTCATTATGGTATTTTCATACATATGTGCTATTATTCTTTGTTCTTATTTGTCCCTTTTCTTTACTATGGGCCCTACCCCCATTTTTTTTTAAAACAAAGTGTTTTTGAAGTCAGTCAAGACACTCTGAGCTAGGTGCCATTCCAATCGATCTCTCCCACCCATGGGCTCAGTAGGAGAAGACATGTTTCCAAGAGAGAGGACACAGAGGCACAGCTGGTTAGGCCTCCTGGATACCACTGCACACCCTTTACTTTCCTAATACCAACTCATATCTTTGCACATTAAATAAATGTGGAAATGCAGGTGAGCCTGATGTTAGCAACCCAATTAAAGAAATGAGTTCTTGCAAGAACAAGCAAGCATGTTTATTTTTATCTTTCCTCTTAATCCACTTCTTGACCCAGACTTCATCTCTTTCACTAGCATACTTGTGATGCAAATCCTAAATCTCACTTTCACCATACTCAGGGCAACCATGTGTTGCACAATGTCCTCAGATTCTCCATGCCATTTGCATAGAAGCGCATCGAAGCCTGTGACTCCGGAGGCCTCTAAGCTCTCTTACAAGCCAGGGTGTTTTGGAAGGTCATTTGGCCACTTGCATTAAGATGAGAAAGCCATCTTTCCAAGGCTGACTGAGTGTGTGCAACAACAGGCTTTATTGAAAAACAAAAAGAAAACCAACCAAGCTTGGTGGTGCACACCTTTGATCTCAGCACTCAGGAGACAAAGGCAGGCAATCTCTGAGCTCGAGGCCAGCCTCGGAGACAGAGTAAGTTCCAGGATAGCCAAGGCTACACAGAGAAACCATAATTGGGAAAACAAACAACTTTCTCAAAAATACATTTTGTTGACTTGTATTTTGAGGTAGGGTCTCTCTGTGTAGCCCAGGCTGGCATTCAGCTTCTCAGCTTCTTGCCACAGCCTTGCAAGCGCTAAGATGACAGTAGTACGATGCCATGCCCATAAATTTTCTTCCCCTTCTTTTTCTTTTTTCTTCTTCTTCTTCCTCCTCCTTCTTCCTCTTCATCTTTTTCTTCCTCCTCCTGTTCCTTCCTCCTCTTCTTTCTTCCTCCTCCTCTTCCTCCTTCTCCTCCTCCTCTTCCTCAATGGATAAGTTAATACATATGTGAAACATATAGAAGTGTCTAGCCAGGCATCGCAAGACTGTGTATTTTTGCTATTGTTACTGTAATAGTTTCTCCTTTCCCTCCCAGTGAATACCTGAAGCTGAACCAACACTTAGATGTACGGGTTTTGCTTATATGTGTACACATGGTAGCACATTCCTTTAATGTCAGCACTCAGGAGGCAGAGGCAGGTGGATCTCTGAGTTCCAGGCCAGTCTGGACTACAGAGTGAGTTCCAGGACAGCAAAGACTACACAGCAGACAAAATTAGCCTGTGTAGGAGGACTTTTGTTAGGGTAAGGAAACACACAGCAAGGCATACAAGAAAACCCTCTACAAAGCAGAGAGAGAACTTAAGAGCCCAAAATTCAGTCTGTTCTCAAGGGATGTTGTTCTTAAGGGTCTTTGAAGGGAGTTTTTTTGAGGTTGGGTTCAAGACTGTTTTTTTCTGTGTAGCCCTGTATGTCCCAGAACTCACTGTGTAGACCAGCCTGGCCTAGCAGTCTGTGTGTTTATGGGGTACTATAGGACATTTCAGTGATGTGTACCATCTATCTAATGCAATTAGATCAGATAAGTGGCCATCATTTCAGTCCTATGAAAGTCTTTTTGATAAGCGCACTCTAAATTCCCTTTAACAGCTATCATGAAGTAGTCAGTTACCTTTTCTTAACCATATGTACCCTCCTTTGCTATATACCAGAAGTCTTTCTGCGACCAGTCTGCATCCCTTAGCCAAACGTACTCCATTCCTTGCTGCCCCTTCTCTGGAGACAGCTGTTTTACCACTGTTATCCATTTCTCCAGTTATCCTCCTCCTCCTCCTCATCATCATCATTTGTTATTGTTGTTGTCATTATTGTTACTAGGGCTTCAGCTCAGGTGCATGTTAAGCAAGTGCACCACTACTGAGCTGCCCCCAGCCCATCTTACATCCACTTTTGAAGTCCAGTTTCATCTTTACTTCCCCACTGCTGGTGCATAGACAAATATCTATAACAGGCCCTCAGTAATTATATATCAATTGAACAAAACAGATGTCACTTATACTAGAAAATAAGTGGATCAAACTTTGCAAAATGGGCCTGTGAAAGGATCCGGCCAAACTGAAACGCAATTCTGAGTTGCACTATTAAATCAGACATTTTCAGCTTTCAGTCTCACTTCATTTTTGCCACCGAACAGTGGCCTATTGTGCCTAGATTCAATTTTCTAGAGTTGATACCCTACCGGGAACCTTGAAATCCAATACAGCGAAGCCATGGCAATAAAAAAACTCAGTAGTTCATTCTATTGATGTGGGAGCCAGGGGTCTTGGTGTATCTGACTCTTGAGAAGAGCCCCTTTTGAAAACCTTTGGGAGAAGTATAAAACTAGCCACAGGGCTACTTCGGTCTTTAGAGTCAGATATATATCTCTGTGGAATAAGCAGTCAGCTTCCGATTGCTCCAGGATGGACAGAGGTTGAGCAAATTCTCAAAGAGAGTCCATTAGGTATGAAAACTCATCTTAAGCAAATCCTCTAAAATATTCTCCCAGGTCAGCTGCCCTGACTGGAATTGGCTTCCTTTTTTCCTTGTCATATGGCCCAAAGTTACCACATGGCCACAACAACTCAGGGATGAAAAGGAAAATAGAAAACTGTGTCCACCAAAAGTCAATGACTTTGGGTACATTAGTATACACTTCTAATGCCAGTACTCATGATTCTGAGGCAGGCCCATCTGGTCCACAGATTGATTTGGAGGCCAGATAAAGCTACATCCAGAGACTCTGTCTCAAAAGGAAAGAAAAAAAGTCAATGACTTGATCGTGAGCAATCCAAACCTCCCTGTGTTTGAGATGGAACTGTTCTAACCTGGAAACATACTCAGAAGGCATGGTGACACATGCTTGTAACCCCAGCATTTCAGAGGTTAAGGCAGAAGGATTTCCAATTCTAGGCCAGCCTAGGCTGCATGGTTAGCCCTATCTCTGGGGGTGGGGGATAACAGGAAGGAAAATATTTGAATAATTTAGTAAAGGTTTGTTCATAGCAAGGAGGCCTTATCTAAGTAGGTGTTCATGGGCGTTTGCTATCCTAACTGATGGTGCTTTAAGAAAAAAGGGTGGGGTGAGCTTAGAGCTTAGGTGCTGGTGCAGTGGGCGAAGTACTCACTGCACAATCATGAGGGCCTGAGTTCAGAACCTTTGAACCCATGACAAGCTAGATGCAGTAGCCCATGACTGTAATCCCATCACTCCTAAGTGCATGGGAGGCAAAGATGAAGCCTTATGTAGGAAGATGGGAGCAAGAGACCCTGTTTCAAAAGAAGGTAGAAGGCAAGGACCAACTCACATACATGATGCACACACACACACCATGACCTATGATCGTTTACATTCTCTATCTTTGTCTCTGTCTCTGTCTCTCTTACACACACACACACACACACACACACACACTGTTATGTTTATAAAAAGAGAAAGAGGTTTAGAGAATGGTATATGGCGGTGTGGGGGAAGGGGTGCCCCAGTGGGCCCATGCCCAGGCATCCCTTCCCCCGAGGGACCAGACACACACAGGCATATAGAGTAGAGTTTATTTAGGGCAGAGGATGGGAGTTAATGGTGTAGTGGAGGCAGAGAAAGGCAGAGAGAGTAGAGAGAATAGAGAAGAAGAGGCCAGCAATGACCACGTGGAGAGAGGGGTTAGGGGAGGAGAGCCCAAGAGAGGCAAGAGGAAAAAGAGAGAGGAGGGGCCTAGCACCCTCTTTTATAGGCCAGGCCTACCTGGAAAGGCAACTGTGGGGAGGGGCATACCTGGCTGTTGCCAGGTAATTGCGGGGTGGAGCTTAGACAGAACCTAATACACATACACACACACACACACACACACACACACACACACACGCACACGCACACGCACACGCACACGCACACGCACACACACACACACACACTGAAAGTAAGAAAGGGAAGGAAGGGAGGAAGAAAGAACAGGTGTGGTGGCATGCTCCTCTAGTATCAGCACTTGGGAGGGAGAGGCCAAAGGCTCATGACTTCAAGGTCACCCTTCTATGCTACATAGTAATTTCAAGGCCAGCTTGGGTTGCATGACATCCTACCACAAACAAAGAAACCCCCAAAACAATGGAGGGAGGTGGGTTTCCACTTTGCTTAACAGAACAGGAAGCATGTTCCTCTCTACCTAGTCCATGAGTGTCAGCAAGGAAGGAGCACACTCGTGATTCCTGTCATGGGGTTACTCTGAAGATCTCAATAGCCAACACGGAATGGTTACAGAGACCCCACTGAGCTTAGCATTTGACATTTGAAAATGTTTACAAATGTGAATTTGTATGCGTCTGCCTCATTCTCGGCCCATTTTAAGATTAAGAAGTAACTTAAAGGCTCAGTAGCAGAAACTGAATTTGGCAGGCAAGACAGCTGGGTGTGTTCATCTAACACCCAGTCATGTAAACATAGTGTTTACCAAGAGAAGTCCTAAACCAAACATCAGAGCCGGTTTGAAGAGTAGCCAGTCCACCAGGAACAAAGAAATCTAATATTGCATTTTAAAGGGCTGTTGGAAGGTGTGTAATAAATACCTCACCTTGCCTTGTTTCATGTGGGTTTTGTGGGTTTTCCTTCTCTGTGTCTTACATTGAAACTGTGCTAGTTTGAAATGCTGTTCTCTGACACATGCTCCCTTCCACAGCCTTGAGTGTGGGAATCAGGGTTCTCATAATGGGAGCTTGTGCGACACCTGCCATTTGGGCCATAGTCCTCAGGGCCATTTCCCCTGAACTGTCATTTGTCTTTGCCACCTCTCTGGACTTGTGAAAGGAAATGTTATCCCCCCTTCCCTTTAGAAGATAGTCTGAGGTTTTGAGTTTGGTTTTTTTGAGACTGTCTCTCGAAACCAAAGTAGGTAAAAATTCATGTCCTTAATGATTCTATCTAGCATGCAATGAAGAAGGCACATAAGGTATGTTCTATGTGAGAAGGTGTGATTGGTCACCACATACAGTGTGCAGGTTAGGACAGAGGAGGGAGTGGATGTTATGATGAGACTGAGAGGCTGTGATGAGACTGAGAGCTCTGTTTCATGACTTTACATTGAAGTATCAGTACAAAATGTAAATGCTTTTACATTTACATTTACAGCAATGTAAAAGGATGTGGCCATAAAGCAGAAGAGGGAATACCTTCTGGCTAATTAGCCAGCTTTTTTTTCCCTCTCAAATATTAAATTATTTGTTCACTGATAGATGGCTGACCCAAGTAGGAACTCAAATATTTGCCGAATACATTGGAAAGAGCTTCTCAAAATCCAGTTGAAAGACCTGTATTTCATAACAGTGTGATTTAATATGAACTATTCTAAAACATTTATACTCCATGCTTATATTATGCAGATACCATCATCTCAGAAATGAGCTCTAAGAATTTCCTTACAGCCAGATATAGTGGCACATGCCTTCAATCCAGCATCTGGGAGGCAGGGATGGGGAGATCTCTGTTAGTTTGAAGCCAGCCTGATATACAAAGAGAGTTAGTTCTAGGTTCTCTTTCTTTGTCCCCTGTGTACCCACCCATTTAGCCTCTCTGTGTCATGATTTTGTCTGTGGGTTTGCTTTTGAGGTTTTGAGTTTGGTTTTTTGAGACTGTCTCTCGAAACCAAAGTAGGTAAAAATTCATGTCCTTAATGATTCTATCTAGCATGCAATAAAGAAGGCACATAAGGTATGTTCTATGTGAGAAGGTGTGATTGGTCACCACATACAGTGTGCAGGTTAGGACAGAGGAGGGAGTGGATGTTATGATGAGACTGAGAGGCTGTGATGAGACTGAGAGCTCTGTTTCATGACTTTACATTGAAGTATCAGTACAAAATGCAAAGTGCATAGAAAGAACCTAAGTGCACAGCTCGGTGAGGTTTCATGAGTGTGGGACATGGTGGTAGTGCAGCCAGTGCCAGTATCAGAGCAGAAGAACATCATGGTCCCCGAGAAACCCCCTGTGTGTTCCTTCCTAGTTATGAATCGCTTCCCAATTCAACCACTGTTAACCGAAGTGAATGTTTTTAGTTGACCATGATCACAGGGAGGAAGGGAATCAATCATAGGAGGAAAAGCATGGCGACAGGAGCTTGTGTTACTTTTTCCTTTTGATTTAATCCAGGACTCCAGCTTATGAAATGCTGTATGTGCTGCTCAGAGGGATGGGTGGGTGGGTGGGTGGGGAGGTAGATGGGTGAATGGGTGGGCAGGTGTGTGGATGGATGGATGGATGGATGGATGGACGGATGGATAGGTAGATGGGTATGTAGATGAGTAGGTGAATGAATGGGTGGGGAGGTAAATGGGTGAATGGGTGGGTGGGTATGTGGATGGATGGATGGATGGATGGGTATGTGGATGGATGGGTATGTGGATGGATGGATGGGTAGGTGGATGAGTGGATGGATGGATGGATGGGAAGATGGATAGGTGGATGAGTAGGTGAATGGGTGAGTGGGGAAGTAGATGGGTGAATGGATGGGTGGATGGATAGATTGATGTATGGATGGGGAAGTAGATGGGTGGGTGGGCGGATGGATAGAATATCTAATCAGATAGAGGCACAGTACTCCTGAAAATAAAAAAAGCTATTTTGTATACTTACTTTTGTAAAACATTCAAATAGGGCAGGAACTTTAGCAGGGATCACTTTTCACTCAAAGGCTTAATTTTAACATCAGAACCATAACTTTCTCCTGATTCATCATTTTCTCCCTCTCATCATCTCTGATTACCTTGTAAGCACCTTGCACTTTTTTATTTAAATGACTAGTTTTCTATCAGAAAACTCTACTCTGCTCTCCTACTACAAATTCAAATTGTCGTTGTAAATTGGTGCCAGGCTGTGTTTAAGCAATTAGGAGGCTGTAATTACAGCAAGCTGTGTGTGTAATCTTCCGTGTGTAAGGGTGAGGATGGAAGCTGAGCACCTGGTTCTCACCGTTTCATGATGGTTATTCATTCCTTGCTGGGTTGTCTCTGCTTGGGTGTCAGATGTGGGTGCCTTAGGATTTGCATGCTCATTAACAGCACCTGACCTACTTAGTCCCCGGTCTCTCTTGCACATGTAACTATTTGGCTGCACCTCACCGTGCCTCCAATTTCCAAGGCAGACTCATAAACATTCACTCCCTTGCTTTGAAAATGTGTCAGCCCAAGAGCCTATAAAGAAGGTGGAATGGTAGAGCCAGTCTGACATTTGACCCGGTGATAGCTTCCTCTTCCTGAGGGTTTAATTCTCAGGTTGGGGGGTGGGGTGGGTGTGGGGTGGTGCTCAAGAAGGAGAGCTGAAGTAAATAGAACACAGTTTGCTAGGACACTGTCATCAAGAGCTTAGCTTTGAGCTGAAGAGATGGCTGGGAGATTAAGAGTGGGTACCGATTACCTTGTAATTGGTTCTTGCAGAGAACCTGGGGTCCACACCAGGCAACTCACAACTTCCTGCAATTCCAGCTCCATAGGATCTTATGCCTCCAGCCTCCTTCATAGCTGAAGTCATGTGCACACAGCTATACAAACATACATATAGACAGACGACAGACAGACACACTGAGAGAGAGAGAAAGAGGAAGAGAGAGAATGAAAAGTAAAATAAACCTGAAAAAGTTTAGCTTTAAAAAAAAAAGTTGAGGGAAGGAGAAAGCGATTATGTTTTAATAGAAAATAATGTAATCATCATCATCATCAAATAAAAAAAAAAATAGAACGGGGTCCAGGGAGACATCTCAGTCTTAGTTTCATCCTTAGAATACAAGTTTAAATATATATATATATATATATATATATATATATATATATATATATATATATATATATATATATAAAATACGTGTAATCTCAGTGCTGGGGAAACAGGAACATCCTCAGGGCACTGTCCTGAGTCGACCTAGTAATTGGCTAGCCTTGGCTCCCAGGTGAGAGGCACTGCCTTAAGTGGCAGCACAGTGGCAGCATGCCCAAGGAAGAATACCTGAGGCTGACCTCTGGACTCCACAGGCACACGCAGACACACATGTATGTACACACATGAAAACACAACCCAAAGTACAGAGTAATACATTCAAAAGTACTTACCTTGGAAATGTCTAGGATGCTAGGACCTACCTAGCTAATGGGCGTGCAGCCTTTAGTGATGTAAACATCTCTTAGCTCTGACCCACAGTTCACAGCGTAGGTGTGTGATCCACAGTCCTGGCTCAGATCTCCCTGGTTCTAATGTTTTGTTGCTTCAGTGAGCCTGGCTCCTGGATCCCCTCTTAGATTCCCCAAGCCTTCTGCTACACACCCAAGACTGAGGAGCACAGGTCTTGTAATGATCCCAATGTAGGGATGCTACAGAAATGATCTTAGGTCCTTCAGGATGTCTCATAAGAGGCAAACAGTATCAGTGCATCCTGCTTAGAGTTAAACTGATGTCTGCTAGGTTTCTCCAATGTGAAGTCACCATGTCTCTTTGTAATAAACAAATTCCCTGGAATGTATACTTAGAGACTGTCTGTCCTCTTTCCCAGCAGTCCTAGTCAAAGCTCTTGTGGTTGCCAGGGTGGCCTTTCCCAAGGCAGTTAACAATGTGGTCACTGTCAATGTCCATTTTGAAGTCTGATACCTTCAACTTCCTTCTAAATAACATTTCCTAGTTCCCAGTCCCTATCCTGTAAAGAATTTTTAAGGAATCCACGTGGCTCATGGGCTCCTCTGTGTCCATTCCCTGGCTCCCTAGGCTGCCTTTCACGTTGATGCTCACACCCCGGCGTGGCTGATGGAACCCCCTCTACGTTGGATCCCATGCCCTTTAGTTTGTTGCATCACTTGCTGGCCTTTGTTTGACTTTGCTTTCTTGAGAAAGGGTCTACCTATGTCGAGCATGCGGAGCGATAACTCCTGACTCTATTCTCTCGCCTGTCTCTAGTCTCCCAAGAGCCGGGATGCCAGCCCTGTGCCACCCATTCCCAGTCTGAACCCTTTGCACACTTCCTTACTTTCTGGCACAATGGGACAAGCCCAGGCTCTCCTTGTATTTTTTGTTAATATAGCTTTAAAATCAGCCAGTTTTCCTTTTCATGGGGCATAGGATCTGATTTCTTTTTAAGTAAATTGGAATCTCGTTCCAAAAACAAACGTTCAAGTCCTCTAATTTGCCCTCGACACAAAGTAAATTTTACACCAGCCAGGACTGAACCCAAGGAAAGCTTAGTCTGACTAGTTCACCCGCCTTTCTCCTATCTGTCTCCACAAGTCCATCTGCATTATTCTCCTAGAGCTGACAGATTGGTACTCTCTCTCTCTCTCTCTCTCTCTCTCTCTCTCTCTCTCTCTCTCTCTCCCTCCCTCCCTCCCTCCCTCCCTCCTTCCCTCCCTCTTCTCCTTTCCTTCCTCCTCTCTCCCTTTCCCACCCTCTTCCCTTCTCCCTCTTCTCTTCCCCCCCTCACCTTTCCTCCATTTTCCCTCTGCCTCTCTCCCCCAACCCTCTCCTCTCCCTCCCTCTCCCTCTCCATCTTTATCTTCATTGTGATCAAGTTTCTGAGACGCTGTCTGCAAATACTCTGGTCTCTCGTCATGCTGCTTGTGTCTTTGCAATTAGGGCACACACCCATAAAGACACTGCACTTTTTTTTTCTTGTGATACATTTTACTTAGCTTATCCTTTTATAATTTTTCTTTCCAGCCTCCAAAGTCCATGAGGTGTGAGGGCCAGGTGTTCTTGTGTCCTTGCCATATATGAACCAGTGAGGCCAGAAGAGCCTTTGGAATCTGACACTTCTCTGTGTATAGTCTCCAGTCTGTGTGGCTAGAACCACCGCTCACATACGCTACCTGTGGTTTTCATAGGTGTAGCCTGATTAATAACCTCACAGCTCAAAAAGATGAAGTGTTTGTTTGTTTACCCTAACTTAAAAGATTATGCAAACTCTGTGTACAATGACTGCAAATATACAAGAAGTACTTCTTATGAAAAGCATGGTCCAGATCCACATCACCTCAGTGTTCCGTGTATAGTCTACAAATATTACTGAAGACCATGCTGGGGCCAAAATAGCTAAAAATTCATGTCCTTGGTGATTCTATGTGGCAGGCAATAAAGAAGGCAGATAAGGTATGTACTGTATTAGAAAGTGCAAATGGTCATCACATATAGTATGCAGGTTAGGACAGAGGATGGAGTCGCTGTTGGGGAATATGGAGGGAGGCTGTAGTGAGACTGGGAGTTTTGTTTGTTTCATGACTTTACACAAAGTGCATAGAACCTAAGTGCACAGCTTGGTGAGGTTTCACGAGTGTGGGGCATGATAGTGCAGCCCGTGCTAGTGTCAGAGCAGAACCCCACTGGTCCCCAAGAAGCCCCCAGTGTGTTCCTTTCCAGTTATGAATCTTCTCCCAATTCAATCACGGTTAACCAAAGTGACTCATTGTAGCTGACATGTCCTCTGCAGGACAGGAGTCACCTGTGTGTTCTCTGAGTGTCTGGCTCCTTGAGTTCTGATGCTGAGATCATCATTGTATATAGTGTCTGCTCACAGCTTATATATTTTCACTGCTGCATTAAGAGTTCTCAGTATGGCCAAGTGGTGGTGATGAACGCCTTTAATCCCAGCACTTGGGAGGCAAAGGCGGGTGGATCTCTGAGAGTTTGAGGCCAGCCAGGGCTGTACAAAGAATCCCTATCAGGGAAGGGGTTTCCACAGTATGACTATGCCACAGTTTGTTTATCCACTGATGGATGTCTAAGAGTTTGTACTCTGGCTGTCATCAATAGTACCCCCATGAAGATGCTAATGACTGTTTTGTAATGGGCACACATACATATGTCTGTGGCATGTGTACCTAGGATTGTTATGTATTATATACCTAAACCATAAGGCATGTGATACATGGTAAGTTTTGGTAGATCTTGCCCCAAAGTTGGTCCAAACCCATCTTATAGTCCAGCAGCAGAGGGAGAGGAGTGTGGTATATTCGGCATGAAATGAACTCAGATACATTCTGTTTGGTGCTAAGAACTGCACCAAAGCATTACCATAGACAATAGCACCACCGGCCTAGGAATGGAAGTAAAGTGGCAGAAGGTTATTGATTCATTAACTTTCATGAAGAATCCTGTGCAATGATGGCCACCAGACAAGTAAAAGGATGAAAAATAGCCCATTAATAAAGGAAAATATCAAATATGGAGTCTTGAATCTAGTATACAATTTGAATGACCTTCGTAGCACAGACTCTAATTACAATAGTTGTTAAGCAGTTTCAAGAGAAACGTGCTATTGTTTCAAACAAGAAGACAAATAGGTACATTTTTTTTTAAAAAAACATGACAAGATAATTTTCAAATTGAAAAAAATACAAGGAGGATAAAGTCAAAAATGAATATGAAAAAATAATTTACTTATCCTACCAGATATATAAGGAATATTGAGTCAGTATTATGGAATAACAGAATTTGACAAAGTGTTGCAGAACAGAGCAGATAATAAAGATACAGATGCAATTACATGTGAATTTGGAGGTGACATATAAGTCTGGGCATGATGGTGACTGACTATAATCCCAGTTCTTAGGAGGCAGTGGCAGGAGGATCAGGCATTTAAGATCACTGTATAGGAAGTTGGAGGCCAGCCTGACCTATAGGAGACCCTGTCTTAGAACAACAAAACAAACAACCAGAGTAACATCCTAAGTGTTGGTGCAGAGCACATCATTAAAAGAGTTTGGGGGTCAGGCATTGTTGAGGACACCTTTAATTCAGCACGGAGGCAGAAGATCTCTGCGTTTGAGGCGAGCCTGGTCTACAACGTGAATTCCGGGATATCCAGGGCTACACAAGACTCTGTCCAAAAAGGTGGGGGTGGGGGGAGCAAGAGAGTGAAGAATTTGGGAACTTTAAAAATGTTTAGCTACAGTATTTATTCATTTGTCTATGTCAGCAGGGGACGGTCTGGAACGGAGGGTGTGTGGGAGGCTTGCGTCACGGAGCATTGGTGCCTGCCTGGATGTGTGTAAGTCAGAGGTGACTGGTGCTACACAGATGTCTAAGTGGCAATGCATCTAGCTGCCTGGGCATGATGGCGCACGCCTACAATCCCACAACCTGAGAGACCGAAGCAGGGGGAAATCTCAAAGCTAAGGCCTTGTCTCCACAAAACAAAACCTCAAAGAAACATAAGCAAAAGCATCCGCCTGTGCTCTCTTCATTTGCTGTATCTGTCTCAGATGTTAAAAGTCATGTATAGTAAGTGATGAAACCGAAATTATCTTTACGAAAATAAGTAGAAACAATTAGATGCTGGGAGAAAGACAGTTAGTGTAAAACTGAATGTAGTTTGTCGAAAGTAAAGCAGTCAGTACACAATTATAAACTTAATTTTTCTTAAGAGCCAAAGCATGATAGCATTTTGGCTACTGTGCATGTAGTTCACCATAGTTATTAAGATTTAAACAAAGCAGGAAGGAACATAGTCAACCTGGGTACTAAGGCCTGCAAGCTCCTCCCTTGGGTCCTCATAAAGGGCTATTATATGATGTAATCGGCAGTGTCCTCAGTAACCACCCGGGGTTATTAAAATAATGACCGCTGAGTGTTGCTGCATTGTTTTTTCAACTGAAGCCAGTGGAGTAATCCTGAACCACGGTGTTCCCCAAAAGCTGTTTTATCTAGGATAACCCTTAGGGCTCAATTACGTAGGTTTCTGTTGACTCTGGATTAGCTGGAGAATAAAACATTAGAAATCTGGAGCAGCAGTCCTTAACTGGGGGCGGTCTTGTCCCCTGGGGGAACATTTGGCAGTGTCTAGAGAAAAATTTAGTTGTGACAACTAGGGAAAGAGGATGTTGTCTGCACCAAGTAAGTAGACCATTGATGACACAGCATCCTAGATGGGACAGTCCTTAGCGAAGCCATTTGCTCTGAGCCTGTACTCTAGAGCAGAGCTCTTAATTTTTTTTTTTAAATCCATGAAGCCTTTTTTGCCCAAAAACCTTTTACTTGACTGGTGGTATATAAAATAAATTCTCACATCTCTTTTGACACAAATTTATTTTAAAGCAATTTACAAGTAATTTTACCGTTTATTAAAGATTAAAGCAAATTACCATACTAATGAGATGATATACTCGTTCATTTTACATTAAAAAAATTAAAACTTGGCTGACTATTTGACAGTGCTGACTGATATTTTGATGTTATAATCATCAGTTCTAAGAATTGGGCTTTGTACAGAACTTGCTAAGAAAAAAATGACAGAAGTATGTTTAGGGTCAGTTTAGAAACTGGTGGGATTTCTGACCTATTCCCAAGTCCAAATTCATTGGATGATTTTTTTTTAATAAATGCAACTCAAGCATCAATCTTTATAGTATTTTAATTGTGTGTATTGGATTATGTGTGTTGCACATATGCAGTGAGAGTGCCAAGTAAACCATGCTTGTGGGTGTCAGCTCTGTCTTCCTACCATGGGGTCCACAGAGGTCCTTGGGTTGTCAGGCTGGAGGGCAGATGCCTTTGCCCGCACCCAGCATCCCAGCTTCCCTTCCTTCCCTTCCCCTCCCCTCCCCTCCTCTCCCCTCCCCTCTCCTCCCCTCCTCTCCCCTCCTCTCCCCTCTCCTCCCCTCCTCTCCCCTTCTCTCCCCTCCTCTCCCCTCCCCTCCCCTCTCCTCCCCTCCTCTCCCCTTCTCTCCCCTCCCCTCCCCTCCCCTCTCCTCCCCTCCCCCCTTTCCTCTCCTCTCCCCTCCCCTCCTCTCCCTTCCCCTCCCCTCCCCCCCTCCCCTCCCCTCCCCTCCCCTCCTCTCCCCTCCCCTCCCCTCTCCCCTCCCCTCCCCTCCCCTCCTCTCCCCTCCCCTCCCCTCCCCTCTCCTCCCCTTCTCTCCTTTCCTCTCCCCTCCCCTCCCCTCCCCTCCTCTCCTCTCCTCTCCCCTTCTCTCCCCTCCCCTCCCCTCTCCTCCCCTTCTCTCCCCTCCCGTCTTCTCCCCTCCTCTCCCCTCCCCTCCCTTCCCCTCCCCTCCCCTCTCCTCCCCTTCTCTCCTTTCCTCTCCCCTCCCCTCCCCTCTCCTCCCCTCCTCTCCTCTCCTCTCCTCTCCCCTTTTCTCCCCTCCCCTCCCCTCTCCTCCCCTCCTCTTCCCTCCCCTCCCCTCTCCTCCCCTCCTCTCCTCTCCCCTTCTCTCCCCTCCCCTCCCCTCTCCTCCCCTTCTCTCCTCTCCTCTCCTCTCCCCTCCCCTCTCCTCCCCTCCTCTCCTCTCCTCTCCCCTTCTCTCCCCTCCCCTCCTCTCCTCTCCCCCTCCCCTCCTCTCCTCACCCCTCCCCTCCTCTCCTCTCCCCTCCCCTCCCCTCCCCTCCTCTCCTCTCCTCTCCTCTCCTCTCCTCTCCTCTCCTCTCCTCTCCTCTCCTCTCCTTTCCTTTCCTGTCTCTAGATGAGGTCTCTAGCCCAGGCTAGCAGACTAGTCTCAAGCTTGCTATGCAGCCTAGGATAGCCTTAAACTCCTGAGCCTCTTGCTTCCACCTATTTGATCACTACACCACCAAAAATAGGAGGAAAATATTAAGTCTTTGTTTTCTATAACTGAGATGCTACATTTATATAAAAGCCAAAAAGCTCACATATTGGATATTGTAATATTGTATATTGTAGGTTACAATATCCAGTAGCCTCTGGTCCAGACTGAGGTGTTTCAGACAGTGTTCATTGGTGTCACGTGGCTTGTGTTGTGTAGACCCAAGTCAAGTCCTGTGATCCCGTGATTCAATAGAGGCAAACACAGACACAGACAACTCAGATTCATTACACATTTGAGCTTGAATTAAGTTTTGGTCATTGTGTGTTCAGAATCCTTCCACTGTTGTCAAGTTTTTCATCACCCCATTTTCAGTTACACAACCCCATTTGGGGGTCACAGCCCACAGTTTACACCACTGTAGTCCAGAAGACTGAATGAACAATGAATGTATCGCAGGAAGGAAAGTGTTTGCTCATGGATTCAGAGGATGTAGGCAGACGTGGTAGCTGATGGCCTGACCTGTGGTAAGCATAGTGATCTCTAGAAAAATGGAGCTATCACAAGGCTTAGGGAGAAGGGCCCTGCAAAGGGACAGAGCTTGGCCATCTTCCAGCCTAGGTTTGTAAATAACAGGATGTTCAATCTCTGAGATTTCTGTGTTCACATATCTTCTCTAGGAAGCAATGTAGATGTGTTTGCTTGTGTCTTTGTCACATCTGTTCACTGTAGTTTGCTGTCTTAGGGGCAAATCACACTGGGAGCATCCTATCCAGTATGTCCACCATCATTAGCAATCTGAGTTCCAAGTAGACTGGCAAGTGCAGCCTCACTCAGCAGTGGAAATAACTGAGAACCAGTGTCTAGAGGACGCTCTGCATGCTCCTTCCTCCCATCTGGGTCCTCTCTTCCCAGCTTTGTCTCTAGAGAGAGAAAACTTTATTCCCTCCATTCTGATTAAGCTCTGTAAATTATCTGGACCAGCTTGTACCACTTGCCCCCAAACGATGATGGCTACATTTCCAGTACAGTCAAAAGAGAGAGAAGTAATTTCCAAAGGAGAATTACTCATCAGGCAAGACAGAAGGATATCTACCAGTCCAGGAAAATGGGGTCTTCTTTTTTTTTTAAACAATCTTTAAAACTTTACAATGAGCTACTTCACATTTATGAGTTAGAAGAACAGCACAAAGCACAACAGTATATGTTTACCCAACCGTATCAGCTCCTAACAGTGTGCACATCCACATTTATACTTTCTCTGTGCCCAGTGTATAGTTTGTAGTTGAGCCACTTGAGAGTAAGCTATAAACCATCGCAGTTAACCCCTAAGAATGCCACTGTGTATTTCTCAAGATCAAGGTCAAACCTTACATAGCTGCATTACTGTAATCCAACTTAGAACATCTAATGTTGGATTCCTACTGTTGCTGGACGTACAGTTCATCATTCCATCCTCTTCGCCTTCCTCCTTGATCCAGGATAACGCACTTCAGTTAGTTGTGGTGACCCTGTGGTCTCCATCTCTCAGACATTTGGTGCAGTGGCATGAGTGTAGGCAAGATGTTTTCTAGGATGGCCCTCAGTTTGTTTGTATTGCATGAATGGTTCCTCACTATTAAATCTAGTGACATTGTTTGCTTGCTTTCTTATTTACCTTACATGGCCCTGTTTGTCTGGGAACTCACTATGTAGGCCAAGCTGGCCTCATACTCAGAGAGATCCACCTGCCTCTGACTCCTGAGTGCTGCGATTAAAGATATGATTTATTTTTGACAGAAATTATACCTCATGCTGTGCTGGCAGCAGCTCCTGAGAGCCAATTCCCATGTGTCTTTTTAACCCTTTTAAGGTTTTGTGAAGTTCTTCTCTTGGTTGCTTGCAGTGGGCCATGGTAAGAATATGTGACCTCAAAGAAATCAGCAAATGATGCAGCAGGGAAACCCTTTCACCCTTTGAGCTGCAATTGTAAGAAACCCTTACTGGCACACTAGTGTGTGTGTGTGTGTGTGTGTGTGTGTGTGTGTGTGTGTGTGTGTGTGTCGGAAGTGCACAGCATTGGAAGCCACATGGTATTCTTCTGATGTTGGCATCCTTGTCTCAGAGTTGAAATTGGAGCTAACTGGCTCTCAAGATTCACCATGTTCCCCTTTGTCCTTGATGAGTGGTACATGAGAAGATACTGTTCACATCATCCCTGTGAGGATGTGCTTGCCCCATCCAATTACAACTGAACTTTCATTTTATTTATTGAAGATTATTGCGTAGGGCATGTAGCTCAGTGGTAGAGCATTTACCTAGTGTGCAAAAGGCTCAAGTCTCGTGACTACAACCATAAATACAAGATCAATAACAACAAAATATATTATATTGTCCGAATCCATTAATATTGTAATAATTTAAAACAGTAATTTTCTCTCTTTCATCTTGCTGTTTATTTACTTTTTGTTGTTTTTTGTTTGTTTTTGTTTTTCGAGACAGGGTTTCTCTTTGTAGCCCTGGCTGTCCTGGAGCTCATTCTGTAGACCAGGCTGGCCTTGAACTCAGAAACCTGCCTGCCTCTGCCTCCCAAGTGCTGGGATTAAAGCTGTGTGCCACCACTGCCCAGCTATTTACTTCTTTATATTTAGCAATGCTAAGGTTTGAACCTAGGCCTCATGCATGCTAAGCAAATGCTCTACTACTGAGCTGCAGCGTTGGCCACTGGCACATTTTTATGTTTGTGCTTTGCAATTTCTTTTCTCTTTAATTTAAATATATTCTTAAAATAGATAATTAGCAATACAATGGGCAAGCCAGGCGTTAGTGGCACACCCTGTAATCCCAGCACTCTGGGAGGTAGAGGCAGGTGGATTTCTGAGTTCACAGCCAGCCTGGTCTACAGAGTGAGTTCCAGGACAGCCAGGGCTACTCAGAGAAACCCTGTCTCGAAAAAAACAAATAAAAAAAAAAATAGAATGGGCAGCAAACTGACTTCTCCCAACAGTTTGTCAGTTTACAATAGATTGTTAATACCTATTGCTATGGTGTAGAATACGTTTCCATGAACTATATCTGTCTGGATTGAGCAGAGCGAGTCCTGAGACCTGATTTCCTGTCCTCCTATAGAATGTGTGTTTGTTGATAACATACAGCTCCATCATTGATAGAGGCAGCATTTGGGGTCATTTTCTACTGTCTTGCCTGAATCCGCTTTTTACCCAAAGCATGCCTTTGGAAGATTGCTGGGGGCGGTGAGTGGGTAATCAAATTTTAGGTTTAGCTGTGCAGTGTAGAGTGGGAAGGACACAGGACCGGAAGTCCGGAGCCGCATGTGAGGAGACTGGAAGCTACAGGCCGTCTCCCTGTTCTCCAGTGCTGACTGCATCCCTTGGGTCCTATTTCACTATGATCCCTTTCTGGTCCTGGAACTTTTCTTTTATTCATCTGCTTAATTGGGGACCTAGAATTCACCTCATTATCACAGTGAGAGGCCCAGGCACAAGGTGGAAGGTGACCTGGTGGTTGAACCGCTGACCATCTCTAGGAGCCATGAGAGTGAAGCGCCAGGCCCTGTTTCAGCTTACCTCAGCCCCATCATCTGGCTCCTGGTTCTGGCTTTGTTTGCTGCTGGCAGTCATGGAAACCCACTGAAGGATGTCCTCGCCTTTCTGTGTGGCGAGCTCCCTCTGAGTCTCAAGTGTTAGCTTGCCCTGTATCTGATGACTCTGTTGCTGTGGCGGAGGTAAAAGAAATCTGCCCTGGGCAGTCTACAGTTTTAAAACAGCGTTGCTACTTCAGGCATGAACTTTTAAGAACTCTTAGAAGTCTTCACTGACTTTTGCCAAATGAAAGTGCTGAGAAACAAGCAGGTGGGTTATTCTTGATGGATACCTTGTTTAGCGGAACTCCATAAATGAGTCAGGTTACAGTGATCGCTGTTGGGCCCCAGAATGGTTGCCTCTGATCTCAACAGGACCTTATATGTGATGTGGAGAATGAGGACTTTAAAAGAAAATGGGGCTTTGGCCAAACTGTGTTTTCTTCCCTATCTGGAACAAGGTTTGAGACATTCCTCCCCCTCCCCACCTCCCTTCCTCCCCACTGCCAAAACTGGATTTAAACCGCATTAGCTAGGAAAGGTAAACTGGTATTTGATGTCTCCACGTGGTGCTGTCTGGGCCTGGTACTCTCCACGCTTCAGGTCCTCCTTTTAGCATTTTTAATATTTAATGACCCTTCTGAGATGGAGAATTATGTGGCAGCTCCCTAAGGGATATCTGCTTTAGGTATCTTTTTTTTTTATCTGTCTGCTGAACTTCCATTTGCTAAATTGAAAAGGTGGTGTCTAGAATATTTTTCAGATGACTCATCTAAGGCTCTGATGAGGCAGACGAAGTCCGTGGGAATCCAGGGTGTTGGCAGGAATTTTCAACTTATTTTATTCATCTTCGATTTGTATAATACTCTAAAAAATACACCTTTTCTCATCCCTAAGATGTGAAGATAAATGTGACTTTAACTTTGAGGTGTGACCTGTTTTGGAACTCAGGGATTTATTTTATTTTATTTTATTTTATTTTATTTTATTTTATTTTATTTTATTGTTCCACCAGCACCTCTCTTCATTCTCCATGAGTTTCTCAGTTCAACTTAAGGAATTTGAGCTTCCTAGAATGTAATCTACTCAACACTCACCTCACCTGGTAGATTATCTGCTGTCATCCCTCAGATTAGAAAGCCAGTGTCTTGCTGGGAAGACAGAGGGCCATTGATTCCTGAGCTCAGCCTGGCTTCTCTTTGATTTTATAATCAGTTCCTAGACATTGTGGGCGAGCTTTGAATTCCAGGGTTTGGGATCTGTGAGCCCCTGAACCAAACTGTGAAGCAGCTCTTTCTGCCTTGGGTTTCAGAAGGAGGATCCACGGTGTGTTGATGGGTGAATCAAGTTGTTCTTTTTTTTTTTTCTAATATAAGGGAACTGATAATTATCATTGCTAGTGTGGTACCCTGGGGTTTCCCCTTTTTCTCTTCTTTGTTTTTGTTTTTGGTGTTTTAATGGGGTCGGGGTGGAGGGCTCATGTCAGGGGCGTGCTTACCTCCAGACCAGACCCATCTCACCAGCTCTGGTCTCCCTTCCCATTGGTATTCTGTTGGAGAACTCTAACCAACTTAATGCTAGGAGAAAAACTTAATCTTTCCAGAAACCCTCACAAAAATAACGCCCCTTGTAAACGTCCTATTGTGCACTGGCTTGGAACTCTTTAATGACTCCCAGTGATGGATTTGGAATAACTAACAAATGCTAGCACTCCACTTCAACAGATAAAAGGAAGGAAGAAAAAATACCATGCAGTGTCCAGGCCTTTAAACACTGTGCACTTTTAAGCAGTGAGGACTGCACTTAACAGGATGGGCTTGGAGGCATTGTTTCTGCACATGTTCCTTACAAGCTCATGTAGCCCCTCCTCCTGATTTTATAAATTCAAAGTTCCTCTATACCTGCTTACTGTTGTAATGTTACACAGTGCCACACTGCCATTTGCATATGTCACACATGTAAAGGTGTGAAGGTGCATGGAAGTGTTTACCCACACTTAAGCATGTCTCCAGACCAAAAAGAAAAAAAAAGAAGTCTTGTCAATCAAACCCCAGGACCCTAATTTTCCCTGGGATCGTGAAGGATGAAGAAGTAAAAGGACAGAAAAACGATGAATGTGAGTCCATCAAACTTTCAAAGCAACAGAATGTTAGACCTCGCAGTCCCTGCGACTGATGTTTAAGACTTCTCCTTTTAGCTAGGATGGAATAAATAATAATCGTATACTCCTGACCATGAAGTGAAATTATGCTTCAGTAACATTTGCATCATGTGTAGGCTGAAGTAACCATGCTGGGACTCTGAGAGGGGGAATTATCTCAGGAAAGCCCATAACAAACAAATATAGAAACATCTGCAGACCTTAAAAATTAATTTGCAGAGATAGAAGAAAATTAGTCAAGCATTTTCATTTGAAAATGGTTAAATGTTTGCCTCAAAGTTACTTACCTTTTCTAAGCAGAATTTTCCTACCCAGTGAACACAAACACACACACACACACACACACACAGAGAGAGAGAGAGAGAGAGAGAGAGAGAGAGAGGTTCTTCCGGTCCTTCCTACCCCTCCCTGAGGTCTCCCTGCTCACCCCCCTCCCTTGCAATGGTATGCTCTGCATTTGATCACAAAGTGGAGGTGCCAAGCTGTGACAGATTCTTCAGCTCCACAGCCATTTGCTCCAGCCCAGGGTAGACGTGTGCTCAGTGATGTTCTCCTCTTCCACCCACAGGGGCAAATTGAAGTAGACAGTGAGACCATCTTCAAGTTGGCAGCCCTGGTTTTGCAGGTAAGGGTTCGCTCGCTGCCTCCAGCCCGCTCCCTTTTGTTCCCTGGTTTCCTGCTAACTGCCTGCAACTCCGAAACTTTTCCTCTGGGCTAGAACCTGATGGACTTTCAAACCAGTAAATGGCTTATCAGTGAAAGATGTTACCTGCTGAAGCCTCTTTTAAAAATTATTTGCATGAACAAGCATGTGATAATGTTTCTCTAAGACATAGTGAGGTTTAGACTGTACTAGGGGAACGGAGTTCCGATCGGATTCCTGGCAAAGGACTCCCAGTTACTTGAACTTGGGAGGCAGCAGTTGTTAGAACAGCTGTAATTTTCATTTAAATTTAGCAACTTTTGTACACGTTTTCTTGAGGTTATGTAAAGAGCCCTTTAATTCTTAAAGGCACTGGCAGCTGAAAAGCAAAGTTTCCTGAAGTTGCTTAAAAAGTAAATAGTGTATGTTGATTTACCTGGGTCATAGTCTTAAAAAGTGGGCCACTTCAATGCAAATGTATTTATCCTGTGACTTTAGAAATGCCACAGTGATTATTGGTGCTTCTTCACATATACATATGAAGAATATATACTATAAAATATATTTACATATTAGTCTCTTCTGTTAAGGGTAAGACACATCTCATGGATACTTGTATTTTATTACTAACAGTGACCTTGTGGGTGGTACTCCTTAACTACCTTTCATAACAGAAAGCTCTGGACTCTGTGAGGGGGAAAATAACCAAGAATAAATCATTCATTGGGCTTATCATAAATACATATTGATCATGTCTTTATTTTATTTCAGGAAAGCAAGGGAGATTATACCAGGTAATGATTCCTTTTCTGATGTTACTGTGTAGAATGAGGATCCCCAGTTATGGACTGAGTTATTTTAAATAATAATGGGTGCAAAATCAAAAGAAAGCCGATTTAGGCTGGCTGCTCAGATCGCCTCTTCTTGGAGAAACCAATTCTTTTTGTGAATGACTCTAAGAACGAAACGTTCTCACAGTGTTTCAGGGCAGAGTGACAGGAAACTGTAGTCAGAAGCCCTCTAAAGTTTCCAGTATTATAGTAGCACATTGGTTGTTGAGATGAAGAAAACTGTAAAAAGCTTTGCTAACTGGTGCAGTCTTTTTTTTTTTTTTAAAGCGTATAATGAATGATGCTGTGTGTGTGAGGGGTTCTAACGTATGCAGAAACAGATTAAATCCATCAGCTGCTTAGTTAAGGGATTAATAGGGGCTTTCTTTTGCAGCTGCCCTGCAGGGACCTCACCCTTCATACACTTGACCCAGCAGTCATTGTTGCTGCGCGCAACTTAGCCCGACACTGGGGCTAAGTGCCCTGCTGGCCACATCAGCAGAGTGTGTGGGTTTTCACCCTCTCCCGTGCTCTTCCTTCCATGCAGCGGGCCTAGGTAGAGAAGTGGGAATTTTCAACGCTGGAGGGGAGGCCCCTGACAGGAAGCAGTGCCCGGGCCAGTGACCCACTGAAAGCCTGGCCTCTGCCTCGATAGCGTTCCACTTCTGTAAGCTTCACCCAGAGATTATTTACAGGTCGCTTAGTACTCCTTCCCAGCCAAGGCTTTGTGCTTAGTAATGGGCTGCCACAATAATGCCTTCCAAGCTTGACAGCCTCCAGTCCTTGATGAATAATCCACTCTCCTCACCCTGTGCATTCAAATGATAGAGTCGGGGGTTCCACTTGACACCCCATCATTCAGTTACTCACCACTCGCTCTCACTGAGAGTATATAGTGTGTGTGTGTGTGTGTGTGTGTGTGTGTGTGTGTGAGCCTATGTTTGGGTATATGTGTGTGTCATTGCGTATTCATTATTATACATAGGGATTGACTCCATGAGACATTTCACAGCAGTACATCATGCTTCGCCATTATCCCACTCATCTCGCCGTTATCCCCCGACTTCTATCGCCATTCATCTTCTCAGCCTCTCCTACTTTCATACACACGAGTGCATGATTTTATGTATCCATAAAGTCTGTGGTGATCTGGACAGTCATAAAGTCAGTCTGTGATAGCCTCAGCCTCCAGAGTGTGAAACGTTTACTCGCCCTTCCCCACTCCTGACTGTGTGTGGGCCACAGGTATCAGACACTCTACGCCTCAGCGTTCACATCAGTGAAAGGCAGTGGCCTACAGGACCGCTGTGAATTAAATATGTGAAAGTCACTGGGTCAGGGTCTGCAGCAGTCAGCTCTGAGTACAACCAGCTGTAGCAGTGATTACTTTCCCCTTAATATATACCAAAGTTCTGTCTGGTCTCCTGCCTACTTCTGAGAAGAGTTTTGAGACGCAGGTGGGCCCATGAAAGCTGTAGTAACATGATGGTGGTCAAGAGAGAAAGGTCGGTGTCACCAGCTTTCCTTAGGGAGAGCCCAGGCCCTGACATAGAGGCTGTGAGCGATCTACCTTGAGCGACGGACACATTTCAGCTTTAGATGGTAGTTTGCTCTTGTTGACTTAGCTCTGGCCAAGTCTTATTCAGCCCTTCCTTATGTTCAGCCGGGTTCTAGTAGTTTCCTCGAAGAGCCCTAGGCTGAAGATATGTCAGTCACTCTCTTGAAAATTGTCCGTCTCAAACTCAGTAATGGAGAGAACATGAACTGAGTCTTACATGAGCTGAGCCTCGCACAGACTATCAGGGTCACCTCCACATAAGCCGTTTATTCTCTCCAAGCCTCACCTGTAAGCTGGGGTCCTGAGGAAGTTATAAAGCTGTAAATTACAAAGTGTACTTTACAAAGGTATTAAAAACTGATAACAAGACCAAAAGGCATGAGTATCTGTCACTGAAGGTGACAATAGAAAAGAATTCAACACTGCCCACCCCTGTCTAATCTGATCCCCGACGGGCAGTGTATATTCTTCTGCCAAACATTTTTTTAATAGAACTAATGTAGGAAAATGAGGCAAAGTAAAATATGATCAATCCATGTCATCATGGTTAGAGCAAAGACCTTAGAGGCCAACGGGCTCATTCAAACCCCAAGACTTCCATGAACTGCCTGTATAATCTAGAAAAAAACTATCTTACCTCCCCAAGCCATAGTTTACCAGAATGTAAAATAGGACTTGTAATAATTGTAAGCGTGACATAGGTTGGTACAACGATCGAATTATTATTTGCGAGATGACCAAACTCATCCCTGGAATCAATGCTTTGACATACCATTGGAATTTGTCTGTTGCTTACTGGTTGCAGTTTTGTTTTTAGACAGTGTCTCATGTAGCCTAAGCTGGCCTGAAACTCACTGTAGAGCCATAGATGACCTTGACCTCCTGACCTTCCTGCCTCCCCTTCTTCATTTTTTAAGTTTTTTTTTATATTGTGGGGAGGGGGCAAGTCTCAGATCACATGTTGTCCTGAAGCTTGAGCACCCCCCCCCCCCCCAGTTAATTGCTTTCAGGCATCCAGAGAAGTTCCTATCCCGTGGGAAATAGGTACATTTTTATAGCACCACCATAAATTGGTAAAATTTCCTTCCATTTGAAGCTAGGTGTTAACCAGACCCTTATTCTGACCCAGAAGTGAAGGGAAAATCTAAGTCACTCAATTTCCTTTTTCAAACCGAAGCACCAGAACACTTACTTACTTGATAACGCTAAGCTTTCATGATCTTAAAACCAAAGAACCCCACCCCCCTTTGCCTTTCCAAACTCTCGCTTGTGGCTGGAGGCTCAGTGATGGTGCCCAGCTGGCTCAGCTTTCGGGAATTCTCTGTTTGCCTGTGTTGTGTTACCAAAGCACTTGTTATCTTTGCGGTGGAAGGAGTGACTTGGAAATTCAGGCTGTCAGCTATTTAAAGCAAATGGAAGTCCCCACTCCACAGAGCAGGACTTCCTACTGGTCATGATAATGTTAACTTGAAGTGCTCCAAAGGATCCCTGGCAGGAAGGGAACCGAGAAGGGCGGGGCTTGTTAATTCTTAAAGGCATTTTGGAAGAAGAGTTTGAGCAGAGCTTGTTTGGGGCCAAATAATGTGGAGGGTCTGAGGAGAATGAGAGAGAGAGAGAGAGAGAGAGAGAGAGAGAGAGAGAGAGAGAGAGAGAGAGAGAGAGGCAAGTAAAGTTGTGGGGCCAGGGCTGTATCTGGTTGCCAGGTTAGGGTGTCTGTGCAACAGAAAACTAGGGTTTCATAGGTAAACAACAGTGACCCCAGACTCATTACACCAGTTTGAGAAAGCAACAGCAAGCAGACTGCTCCCAGAGGTCAGGCGCTGAACTAAGGACTTGCATGAGCCAAGAGGTATTAGTGATGCCTGATAGATTTGGAATTTAACCGCATGGTTTCAAACCATTTGATGGATATGGTAGCTGCTCTGTCTGAAACCTGGTTTGTCTCAAGTAACAATAACTAGGTAACAGCAGCCTGGTGTGGCTGCCTTATTATTCCTCCACCCTCCTGGCAGCCCTAGGAAAATGGCATTATTGCTGACCCACTTTACAGGTAAGAATACTGCGCTTTGGAGCCCTGGATGAGTCAAGTGCGTTAGGGGTTTCCTTGAATCTCAGAGAAAGCACACACTTACTAGCAAAGAAGGAAATTGTCAGAATTGAAGATGCCTGTCTTATTTCAGGACAGAATTAATGAATTAGTAAGAGTTTATGGTGGCCAGAGAGATGCTCAGTGCTTACGAGCTCTTGATGCTCTTCCAGAGGACCTAGAAGAGGTTCTATTCTCAACACACACATGGCGGCTTACAACAGCCTGTAACTCAGGTCCCAGGGCATCCAGCACCCTCACTGGCGTCTGTGGGCATTGCACTCACACATTATACTGACATCCATGCAGGCAGAACACTCATACGTGCAAAATAAAATCTCTAGAAAAGGGTTTGTTTGTTTGTTTGTTTGTTTAATAAGACTTTATGGTATATGAAAAGAAATTCAGCATACCCACACACAGACAGAAGTGTGTTTCTTCATGATGTTTGGTTAAACTCAAACAGTGGAGCTGAAGATGTTGCCCATTTGGCGACATGCATGAAGTCCTGTGTTCAATCCCCAGTACTAAATAAAACGGAATAAAGTCCTGCTGGTACATTCCCAGGAGGCAGAAGTAGGAGCGTCAGAAGCTCAAGGTCATCACCCTGGGCTATGTGGAGAATTTGAGGCCAGCATGAGCTCCATCAGACCCTGGATCAAACAAACAAACAAACAAACAAAAAATGAAACAAGTTTCTTATATTTTCTCAAGTTTTCAGTGTGCTCACATACACTGAGTTCTAGAAGGGCACATCAGCAGTGTTTAATGTCTGTGTGACGCCCTGGCCGGTGTTCTGTGGGTTTTATATCGCTAACTACAGTCTGGCGGAGCATCGGAGGCTTTGCAGCTTATATAGTCTGTACCTTAAATTACCTAAATTAAACATCTGAAGGATGGGATCCAATGAAGAGAACAGAAGCCCCACCCCCCACTCTCCAAGGAGATCAATCCTGTTCTCTTGACCCAGTGAGATTCTATCCAGAAGAGTGGACCAGGCTAGGTCACTCCTGACGACTCTGTGAGACTGGAATGAAGCTCAGTGTGGTGTTGACAATGGCTGGCTGGTTCCGACGTTGACCTGTCTTCTGTACCAAGAGGGAATAGTAGACATGGGCTATTTGGATTCCTCAGAGGCACGCCTTCCCTGGAGGTAAGGCTGACATGGTGAGGAAGGCATCTCTTGCATACCTGCTGATGAGTGTTTGCACGTCTTTTGGTGTGGACAATGACAGGAACTGTAACATAACCCATTGCAGTCAGCCTGTACCGACATGGCCGGCACAGCTAATTCACCTGTCAGTGAGCAGACTTACCTAAAGCAGGGAGAACTGACAAAGCTTCCAGGCCTCAAGTTGACTATATATAATTTGACCTCTCTAGTAGGAAGTTTGCAGATCCTGACTCTCTGTTCTTTTGGAGAAAACAGCACGCATGTAGATTCTTGTTTTCCTGCCTTCCAGTTTTTTAGATCTGGATTTTAAGAGTACAGGTCAGTCCTGTTTGCAGCAGTTCCCATAAGCAGACCATTTCTGAAACAGCCTCATTTTACAAATTGAAATTCTATACCTATTAAATAAATAGCTCTCCAAAAGTCCCTGACAATTCTGGTTCCTTCTGCTCCTATCTATGATGAGAGTTAAACTATTTTTATTTAAAGTATTTATAGATCTTTATGTTAAACATCTTTTTAGCCTAAATAGTTTGTATAGATTTTTTGTTTTATTTTGCTTCGTTTCTGCCAGCCATTAAGAGTCAACAGTTCAAAGCAGACATGACAGGAGTCCCCAGCAGACTGGATAATGGCTTAAAAAAAAAAAATCTCTCATCACATTTTCATTCTTTAGACTTAAAAAAAAAAAAGTTGACAGTTGGTCCCAGTCCAACCTGCAACCTTGAAATTTAGCCACAGAAGGAAAGGCAATGACAAAGGAGCGTCAGCTGACTGACAGCTTTCTAGAACACTAACAGACATCTTGTCAGGACAAGTCTTTGCAAGAGGGCCGAGAGAGACAGAGTCCAGATATTTGGTGACACCAACAACATATGTGACTGTGATGTTGCACATCCAGGTCACACTCATCCCTGTCACGGACTCTTGCTCCCCACAAAAGTGGCGAGTTACCTTGCATTTCCTTTCCCCCTGTAGTTTATTACGGACCCTTGGAGTTACTAGATTTAGCAAACAGAAACCTAGAAGACAAAGTTCAATTGGAACTTGAGTTAACTAACAAAGAATTATTTTAGTGTGACTGCCCTACATACTTCTTCCGGCAACACTAACTTGATTATTTACTGAGCTGTCTCCTGGATGACGGATGATAATAATTCAGTCACACGGTAACTGTTACACAGTAACGCGGTGGTAAAGGCACTCCTTGCTGAGACTGATAAAGTTTAACCCCTGGGACCCAAGGAGTGGAAAAGAGGGCTGATTCCTGCGAGCTGTCCTCTGCCCGCCACACCTTGCCACGGCAGGCGTGCCCACGCTCCTCAAAGACAAAATAACTACATGGATGTAAGATAAGAATAAACAAAGTGGTAACAGTTCCCCTGGCAGCCTGCTCCGAAGAAGACAGGGATCTGAATGAAGTGTTGGGTAAAGTCTTGCTTGGGCATTGTGACAGGAACGCAAGACAAACATTTACAGAGCGTGAGCCGGTGTCCTCTAACATCTGTCACAATATTCTCAAGAACAGTATGAGCAGGTCACCACCGTCCCTCCTTTTAAAATAGATTTGGAAGCTGGGGCATAGTGGCTCATGCCTTAATGTACTCAAGAGGCAGAGGCAGGAGGATTATTACTCTGCGTTCAAGGCCAGCCTGATCTACATAGTGAAATTTCAGGCTAGCCAGGACTGAAAAGTGAGAATTTTGTCTCAAAAAAAAATTGTTTTTAATTTGGAAACTTGGGCTTATAAAGGCTAATTTATCTAAAGCCACAAAACCAGGAACAGGAAGCTTGGAACCAAATCTAGTTCGATACTTTGTTTTGGTTTGTATTTTTTAATTAAAATTTTTATTTCCTGTGTATGAGTGTTTGCCTGGATATATGCCTGTGTACTGTGAGTGTGCCTGGACTGAAAGTAGGTGTATGCGCCTAGTGCCTGCAGTCCCCTGGAATTGGACTTACGGAAAATTGCAAGCCTCTGTGTCAGTGCTGGGGATCGAACCCAGATCCTCTGGAAGAACAGCCAGTGCTCTTCATCTGTAGAGTTCGGGGGTTTTGTTTTGAGACAGAGATTCATGGCTCCTAAGCTGGCCTGGATCTTTCAGGGTAGCTAAGTGTGACGAGTTGGACCTTTTGATCTTCCTCCCTCTACCTCAAGAGTCCTTCCATTACCGGCCTGTATGGCCAGGCCTGGGTTATGCAGTACTGGGGATGGAAACCAGGGCATGTCGTGTGCTAGATGTGGCAGTTTGAATGGACATGGTCCCATAGGCCCACTGGGAATGCCACTATTAAGAGGTGTTGGAGGAAGCGTGTCCCTGGCTTTGAGGTTTCAGAAGTTCAAGCCAGGCCCATGGAGAGCTCCTGGCTACCTTTCCAGCACCAGGTCTGCATGCAGTCGTGCTTCCTGCCACGATAATAATGGACTGAACCTCAGAATTGTACGCCAGCCCCGGTTACAGCTACAGTCAGGCTGGCTCTACACAGCAGTAGAAACCCTAAGACACCAGGCAAGCCCTCTGCCAACTGAGCCTCAACCCTACTCCTAAAGCTAGTTCTAAACCCCAAACCTTGTTGGTACAAATAATAGCTATAGCGCTGGTCTTTTGATCGTTTTTTCAAGGTATCTCTTAGCTGCCTTAGTGTCTGCTCTGGTACACCAGGAGGAGACAGGAGTATGCCTCACACCACAGTTTACCTATCAGCAAATTAGAAATAACACCCACCTTGGGTTGATATGAAGACAAAATAAAACAAATTCACACAAGCACAATGCTGAGTATTCCTTGAGGGGAGCAAGTGCCCCAGGTTGGAATCCTGAATAGCCAGTGATTAGATTTTCCTTTTGAATTGTTCTCTGGAGGCAGAGTTGAGAGATCCCAGGAAGCTGGAGCCCAGAGGCAGCCTTAGAGTGAATGCTCACACCTGGAGCCCCACGAGGGAAGTTCTTTTGTGGAGATGAAAGGGGAACCTAGTGTCACAGAGGTGCACACAATGGCTACTTAATTCTTTGGGGCTTTGTCCTCTGCAAATAGCTAGCACCTGATTTGGTTTAATGTATGACTGAGACCTGATTAACTGGGGTGAGAGAACTCCAAGAATGGGAAGACTCCATCAACTTAGGAGACTAGGAGGTCCCTGTTGGGGTCCCACTGGGCTATTCCTGGCCCTTCTCTGCCTCGTCTTCTCCTCTTTGGAACTCTATGCTCTTCTTCTTCCCTGGTGGCTCAACTCTATGTCTCCAAGATCCAACTCTCTGGTCTATTGGACCTGTTGCTAGTTACCACGGGGCCTTGCTACTTCTTCAAACCTGGCTGGGCCTCTCTTCCATCTGTCAAGTCAGGAGCTGGAACCAGTGAGTTCTGCTCACTTACCTGACTGATTGGAACTGTGCTCTTTAAAATTTTGGCCTATACAGGCAGAAGATGAAGGCAGAGTGTTATTTTAGCTGCTAACAGAATTGACTCTAATCTATTCTAAACTGGTTAGAGTAATTGATCAGAAATGGTGCAGGATATTGTGTCACACGCCTTTCATCCCAGCACTGGGGAAGCAGAGGCAGGCAGATCACTGTGAGTTCAAAGCCATCCTTCTCTACATAGTGTTGTGAGTTTCAGGACAGCCAGAACTATGTAGCTAAACTCTGCCCCCCCCCAAAAAAAACAGGATAGCATTATAATCTATCATTCCAGCATTCCTGAAGCTCTGGGTTCAGTCCCCAGCACCACAGAAACTGTATGGTGCCATAAGGCAGTAATCCCAGTACCCGGGAAGCAGAGGCAAGAAGATGCTAAGCTCAAGGCCATCCTTGACTACACAGAACACTGTCTGTCCTTGTTCAGGATTGGCTTTGGATAAACTTGCTTCCTACAGTCTTCATCCTATCCCATAATGGCATCAGAAATAGGTCAGTGGGTGGGAATGTTGTCATAAGTACTTTTATGTCGTGTGTGTCAATATACAAGTTGGCCATCAGGAGTACCTGAGAGTCAGGCTTCTTGGCTGAGTCTACACTCTCTGCTTTAAGGGTACACTGAAAATAACTGTGGTTTGGCTTTGTCACATGTATAAAACCGTTTTCAAAAAACCTGACTTTGGGACTGGGCATAATTATACATACATGTAATCCTAGCACTTTGGAGATGGCCACAGGAGGAGCAAGAATTCAGGGCCAGCCTCAGCTACATGGCAAGTTTTTAGGTTAACCTGGGCTACATGAGACACTCTGTTAGGGTTCTGTCTAAGCTCCACCCCACAATTACCTGGCAACAGCCAGGTAGGCCTGGCCCACTATAAACAGGACTGCTCAGCCATTCCTCTCTCTTATCTCTCTTACCTCCTCTCACTCTCATCTCTCTCACTCAGCCTCTCTCTTGCCCTCTTGTACTCTCTTCCCCTCCCCCCCTCTCTCCACATGGTCATGGCCAGTTTCTGCTTCTCTACTCTGTTCCCCTCTCTGCCTTTCTTTGCCTTCATTACCCCCCTTAACTCCCATTCCATGCCCTGAATAAACTCTATTCTCAACTATGTTGATGTGTGTCTGGTCCCTCGGGGGAAGGGATGCCTCAGCATGGGCCCGTTGCGGCACCTCCTCCCCCCACACTGCCGTAGAACATATTCTCTAAACCTCTTTCTCTTTTTGTGATCACAGCATTCTCCCCACCCAAAATAGCAAAAGCTGACTGAATTTGGAGTGTTTGGCTATGAAAAGACATGCAGTCTGTAGTTAGGTTTGATTTACTTGGAGAAATACCAAATGATAGAAGGATAACACATTAAGTTTTGTTATCTATGTTCAAATCCTTCATGCAGTTAATCCAGTTTACATTAATCCTGTTTAATGTAGACTTAAAAGCAGGCAGTCACCACCCACGGAACACACATTCTGAAGGAATTCATCCACACCACGAGAATAAGGAAATCTGAAGCCTCTTGCTAAAAAGATCTTCCCCTTGTCATTTCTGTTCTTTCCTGTTTTTCTGACTCCTCCTTGAAGAACCTGAGAAAGGTGATGCCAAGCTGCTAAAGTATGTTCCTGGAACTATAACTGCACTGTCCTTAATGTGAGTTTAAGAGTCACTTCACCTTTTATGTTTCAGTTTTCCCATCTGTGAAATGGGGATGATAATGTTTATGGCATGACTACAGACCAGGGGTTTGGCCTGAGCTTTGCCACTCTGTGACTGTGGATCTTTGTCCTTGAAGACTACTTTAGGGGATTGAGTGATAGCATCTTGACGTGGCACCAGGAGGTCACCCAGAGCCTCCTGAAACTGCTCTTCTGTGCTGGGCATCCAGAAGGCTGGGTCAGTCCTCCTGGTCAATGCTCTCGCTTCAGAGAGCTGTTTCCTGTCACTGCCCACAGAGCCTGTTTTGTGTTGTGCTCATTGCACCAGTTCCTCACCCTCTTGATAGGTCAGACTGCTGCCTTTGTCATGTAGTGGGGTTTGAATGGGAGACATGTTTTTATGTAGGTCGGCCAGGCTCTGATTCCCTATGTAGCCGTTAATGGCTTTGAACGTCCAATCAGCCTGTCCCTGTCTCCAAAGTGTTGGGATTACAGGTGTTTACCACCGCACCTGGCTCATGCAGTGTTGGGGTGGAACCCAGGACCCCATGCATGCATGCAAGACAGTCTTCCTACCAACTGAGCCACAGCTCTGTCCTCCGGAGCCTGAATATATTTAGTACCCCTGACTTTCTGACCATAGGCTAGCAGCTCAGTAATGTATGCTTACTACGCTGGCTTCATAACTTACTATGCCACTGCATCGTGAGAAAGATACAGTCAACCCTAGCCAGGGAAAGACCAATCCTGAACAGTGTGAAATTACACTTTCACACCATGCCAAACTGAAAACTTTTTGAATTCATCTTATGTAAGGGATTATGTGTGGTGTGGTTCTGCCACTTGTACTACCGTGTTCTCTAGGAACTAGTAAATGGATATAGCTGAGCAGGATGTGCTGAGTTGAGAAAGTGCTTGCCTAGCATCTGGGAAACCCTGGCCCGACTCCTAAACTGCAGACACTTGGCTGTGGTGATCCATGCCTGTCATGTAAGGTGTAGGAGGACACCAGTGGTTCAAGGTCTTCCTAGCAAATGAACGCCAGCCTGGGATGTACAAGACCTTATCTAAGAAAGAGAGAGAAGGGGAGAAAGAAGGAAGGGCATGGGGTCAAGTCCAAGGGAAGAGGATAATAAGCCAAGTTTACTACTGAAGGCCAAATTCCACAGATTACCGAAAGAAATATGAATTTATTTATTTCCCTACCTTCTTGGGTTGGGAGTCAAGGCCAAGGCCTCAGACTTGCTAGGGAAGCACAGTGCCACTGAGCCACAGCTCCACCCAAGACACAGGATTGTATATGAGAGGCAGTATTCTGCCTGCCCAATAGGAAACGGAAGCATACCCTTTAGTGTTTAACCCCAGGCGGTATCCACACCTGCATAGCCGGCAAGGAAATTGGGTTTCTAAGCAGTAACCAAGGAACCAAGGTTCTTTCTATAGGCACATAATTTAGATAAGGTGCTATTTCTAAACCCTGGGTTCAGCTCAGATAGTAGTTTACTGTTACAACTATTTGCTAGACACGAAAGTACCCTTTTCTAATTGTTAGGGATTATTAAGCATCTCCCGTTCATTCTACATGAGAGGTGGGAACCTGGAGGATTTGTATAGGGTTTTTGCTAATACAGAGAAGGGGCCCCTCAGCAAATCCTCTGCCAGGCTATGCCAAGGACTAACAGGTATTAGGAGTCAGGTCCATTCTCCGATTGTATGGAACACAGGGTTGAATAAATCTCCAGCTGTAGGACTTTGCTCCACTCTTGGAGGCCTGCTTGCCACCCTCCGGTTCATTTCTGATAAGTATTTGTACACTTGCAGGGAACAAGCCTCCTGTCTCAGGCTCCCAAGTTCTGGGTTTCTACGTATGGCTCCCCATGGCAAGCTCAACCAGAAAAATTAACTATAGTTGTTTTTTTTTAATCCACATATATATGCTTAGATGCTAATGTTAAAAGAGATCCATTTCCAAGTTAGCTTTTTAAAAGGATTTCTTGTTTTTATTTATGTGTTATGTATATTTGCCCTTATGCATGTTCATATATGAGGGATGGTATATGTCCCCAGAATCCAGAAGCGTGACACTAGATTCCTCTAGAGGTGGGATTACAGGTGGTTGTGAGCCATCCAACATGGGTGCTGGAAACTGACCTCTAGTCCTCTAGAAGAGCAGAAATCCTTCTAAACCACTGAGCCATCTCGCCAGCCCCTCACGTTAAGTTTGTAAGGAACATGAGGCTTCTGCCAACATTGCCACTTGGTCCTTGGATTTAGACTTGTACCTTTTTATGCACCTCGGTTCTGGGTCTTAAGTGCTAAGGCACTGATAGACGAAGTAAAATGTGCTCGGGGCCTGGGCCTTGCTTTGGTTCCTTTTCTATTTTATCTTTTTTTTTTTTAATTTGAGAAAGAGGGTCTCATGTGTTCTGTGCTGGTTTCATCTACTCCATCACTCAGGCTGACCAACTTCTGCCCCTCCGACTTCTGTGGTCCTCCACGCCTGACGTGGACAAGGCCAAAGACTGTACGATGGACGTCGTGCATGTCAGGCAAGCGCTCTAAGGAATGAGCGGCGTGCCCAGCCCTGTTTTGTTTTCCTTCAGCTGCCCTAGAAACCCAGGCTTTCCCCCACAATGAGCATAAACAGCAGTGATTGTTTTGTGCTAACAAGTGCGCTGTTGATTGCAGACACTCCTTTCCGTGCCAAGTCCAGCCGATGGCAGGTGGCTGTTTGCTACTGGGAGCAAGCTTGCAGTGTACCACAAGCAGGTGCTCCCAGTTGCTGGCGGTGGCTTTCCCCCACACGTGCTTCAGCACATGCAGACGGTAGCTTTGGTTTTGCCAACCGTATGGCTTCCTCAAAAAGAGATTGGGGATGTCATATTCCAACGTGGCTTTCTGAGGTCAATGAAATACAACATAAAGCCCAGGGAAAAGAGCCAGGGGTGTGCAGAGAAATCATTACCTGAATGACGACTTTGGTGGAGGGTGAGAACATCTTCCTTCAGGAATATAGAAGGAGAATGCTGGAATGCCCAATGGGTAGGGCTCAGATTCGGCACTCAGATAAAATGTAATCCTGTCCTTTAAAAATTCTTTTAAATCAAATTTTATTTATTTTAATGTGTGTGTGTGTGTGTGTACATAGGCACACACATGTCACAGTACACATGTGGAGGTCAGAGGGCAGCCTCTGGAAGTTGTTTACCATATAGGTCTGGACATGTAACTCAGATCATCAGACTTGTCGGTAAAGCCCCTTTGCCCGCTGAGCCATCTTGCTGACCTGCAAGTCCGTGCTTTCGACTCCCCTGCAATGACAGAGAAAAGCCTGTTGATGTAGTCTCTGAGAAGCAAAGAGTGTAGATCTCTGGGCTTTCTGTCTGACTGGGAGCTTGAGAAAGCAGTCCCTCATGACAGTTCTGGTCAAGTACTTCTTTGTAATCACATACCCATCGCCACCAGGGTCAGGAATGTCTAGCCAGGGTGAGTGGATTTATTGCTAGTGAAAGGCAGAGACATCCCCAGGAGGTCTCCTCACCTCCCAGCTGCTCTCTGGCCCTCTGTCTGCACTCAGAGGTTGATCCAGGTTCATATAAACAGTGCCGCCTGAACAGCCATAGGGAGGGGCGGGGCCCTCTGCTCTGAAGTCAGCCCGAGCTGTCCCTGTGAGCCAACTCCACAGCTTCACTGGTTCCAGGCGTCCAGGGACAGTCCCCAGGAGAGTGAACAAACAGTCACTCAGCCACTGTGGTGCGCTCAGACGTGAAATCCTGTTTAGTCCTAAATTCTCAACGCGATCAGAATCAACCCTCTGGAATAATATTCCTTGCTGGACTCCCTTCTCGGCTGTGGCTCCGCCCCCTAGCTGTAACATCAGGGCGCTCCCATTATAAGTGGTAGCTCATCCCATGTTTGATGGGACCTGTTGTGAATTATTTTACTGAAGAGGGTGTAAAAATGTGCAGGTCGTGTATAGAGCAAAGACTGCACATCCACAGAACCGCAGTCAGCCAGGACTCTCCCAGGCACCGCCATGTGCCTCACCCCCTCTCCCTCCCCCTGCCCCTCCCCCTTCCCCATCCAGTGCTGATACAATGCCATGTCTGTTCTCAGAAGCCTTCACATGCTGTCTGGCTTCATTTTTCTTACTTTTAACCTTCTGTATATGGAATTGTTTGAATGGTTGGTTTGTTTTTGTGTTTTGTCTGTTTTTAAGACAAGGTCTCAGACAGTCCAGATTCAAGGCAGTCCAGACTGGCCTTGAACTTAGAATCCTCCTGTGACAACCCTTGGAGTGTTGGGATTGCAGGAATATACCACACTACCAGACCATGATGTTTATTTGCTCCATGTTAATCAGATTCATCCATGTTAAATGTAGCTATCGTCTATTTTCTTTGCTGTGTGCTATTCCATTACATGAATAAACTGCAATTTCACCGAGTCTACTTTTAGGAGACATTGAGGGGGCTGTTTGTTTTGTTTTTTGAGACTGGATCTTATACTTCTGGGGTCTCTGAAGACTCATTTTGTAACTGGGGGTGACGTTGAACTTCTGACACTCCTTGCCGAGACCCCTGACGTGCTAGGACCACAGCTGTGTGCTGTCACCCCCATTTTATGCAGTGTTGTCAATCAAACCCAGGGTTCATACATGCTAGGCAAGCATTGTACTGAGTTACACTTCTACCCATATTACTGGATATTTGTATGTGTGTATTTATTTATTTTCTTTTGTGTATGTTTGTGTGTGTACTGTAAACAATGCTGATATAAACCTCACCCAAGTTTGTATGTTTCTAAGTATGCAGCTTTCCAAAGGACCTTACTAATGATTGACCTTCAAGAAAACTTGGATCAGAGGTCCCATCGACTTTTATGTACGGATAATTTAAATAGAATCACGGTTTCAAAAGTCTGATTGTCTGATGTCCATCAGGATCTCACTGAAGATGAATCTGCTTTTCCCAGCATTCTAAAGTTGTTGAACATTTTTTTCCTATCTGTTGGCCTCCTTTGCTGCAGTCTGTTGAAAGGCTGACCTCATTTATCAGCCAGGCTGTCTGCCTCGTCCCCCTTTGATTCTTTCATGGGCTGTTGTTTGTTATTGTTGTTGTTGTTGTATGTCAAAGCTCGTTGTTTCTTGGTATCAGTCGTGACTCTCTGGATGTATTCTGGTGTTAAGTAAAGTTTTTGTAGGAAACTAGAACCACGGGGTGACAGAGAGTATGTTCTACACAGCACATCAGATTTGAAACTGACCAAAGGAGGCCTTTTAGACAGAGAAACAAGTCTGTGTTCTCTGCCAGGAATCTGTGTGACCCTTGAGAAGAACCTGATTCCATGCTCGTATAAATTACTTACAGGTCTCCTTCACCCTAAACTCCTAACAATTTACACTAATAATTATCTTAAACTGGAAGCCAAGTTAAGCTGAGAAGCACACACATACACACAGACACACACACACACACACACAGTGAGACTCCCAATGAGACTGCAGATAAGCAGTAGTCTGCAGTCATGTATGATATGAAAGGCCGTTCTCGAGTTAAATTCTGATATTTTGCATAAAACTCTGCAGAATTGGGCTTTTTTGTTTATCAGTTGCTTGTTTGTCTTTACACACGATTGTCATGCAGCAATCCTGTCTATCAAAACTTAGCTCTCTAAGATTGAGTAAAGATGATTGATCGCCTTTCCCAAGCATCCAATCTCCCTTTCACACTATTAGAACTTCAGTTTGGGGCTCCACATAATGAAAAGCACACTTCCCAGCCACATTTGCCATGAGCACGCAGTTAAACACGGGCCAACTAGATTAATTTGGAAGGGAGAGGATTTCAGCTTCTGCCTATGGGAGAGGAGGCACTTCTTCATTCTTTACCACAGTGTAGTGATGCCCTGAACTGGGCCAAGTGATGGCTGGCCACACCTCAGGGACAGCAAGATTAAAGATTAAAATCCTCATCCCTTTGTGTATGTCCAGGTCTGACTTTATGGAAAGATATGTCAGCAAAGGATGAGCAGTAGTTTCCACTCAGCCACGTGATCAGCCTTGCCAAAAAAACATTATTTAATAAATATCATGACTTTAGTGGTCTCAGGTAATTCTGTCGAGTGTAAGTTAAAGTGTTTTGTATGTACATATATGCTTGCACATGTGTGAACATGCACATAGAGGCCAGAGGTCACCCTTAATACCATTCCATAGGAACTATCCACCTTGTTTAGAGGCAGGGTCTATCACTGACTGGGACACTGTGTGTAAAAGATAGGCTTCAAAAAAAGTAATAGGATAGAATTCTTGGAATTCTTTTCTTACCTACTATTTGAATTTTTTGAAGACCAGGTCTAGTTGTATAGCCTAGGCTGGCCTGGCCTGGAAATGCTATGTAACTTAGGCTGGCCCCAAACTTGGGACCCTCCTCAGTTTCAGCCTTCCTAATGGTAGGATTACAGGCATGTAACACCATACCTGAAATCTGTGGTGGCATTCCCTCCTCCTCTTCCTCCTCTTCTACTTTCTCCTCTCCTTCCTGCTCCTTCTGTTTGCTATATTTTTTAAAATTTCTTTTGTTGTTGTTTCATTTCATTTTGTTTTGAGGCAGAATCTTTTATAGCCCAGGCTGGCTTTGAACTCACTCTGTACCAAACTCTGGATCCTCTTGCTATTAGGTCCCAAGTGCTCAGATTAAAGGCAAGTGCCATAGACCCACAATGCTGGGAGAGGAGTTGTATTCTAGTGGACCCAAAGTCATGCTCACACTAGGCGGTAGGTACTCTACCACTTTGTACCCAGGAACCTCAGACTTTTTGTAATGCTCTAAGTCATCCTTGGTTCTATAAACAATGGAGTGAGACAGTTCTTTGCAGTGGGGAGCTGTACTGTGCCCTGTAGAACAGTATTCTGCCCTCTATCTAAAACACACCAATAGCAGTTCCTTCCTTAATTGTGACTATTAAGAAGGCTTCAGAGCATTTGTCTTCCAAGGGGCAAAATCCCCCCAAACTGAAAAATAGCTGGGTGTGGTGCATACACATTTAATACCAACACTTGGTATTCAGAGGCAGGTGGATCTCTGAGTTCAAGTCCAGCCTGGTCTACAGAGCCAGTTCCAGAAGAGCCAGAGCTGATTACATAGAGAAACCCTGTCTTGGAAAGAGAGAGAGGGAGAAGAAAAGAAAGAGAGAGAGAGAGAGAGAGAGAGAGAGAGAGAGAGAGAGAGAGAGAGAGAGAGAGAGAGAGAGAGAGAGAAAATCACTAACCTAAAGGAAGTCTCTTTCTTTTTTGTTTTTTGTAGACTATATTTTTAGAGCTTTAAACTTAAAGGAAAACTGAGCAGTGAATGCAGACTCCCTCTCCAGCTCATCTCCTTCCCAACTGTGACATCTCCTAATAGTAATCTCTTGCAGATGTGTGGTACATTTGTGATAAAAGTCCACAGACAAGCTTTGTGTAGTTCTACACATCCTGACACACACACAGGCTCACATATGCTCCTTTACAGCACCATACAAATAAAATCACTGCCTTACCCACCCCCACCCTCCACCCCCATGATGCATCCATCTCTGCTTCCATACTGAAGCAGAGTCGTGTATTGGTGTCCATGAAGAACTGGTTCTAAGATCTCCCCTCCCTTTCTGCGAAAATCTGCAGACGCTCCAGTCCCTTGTATAAAGTAGTCTAGTGTTTGCCTGTAACCCACACACATTCCTGTTTACTTTGAACCACCTGTCCATGAATTATGCTTACCACAATGAAAATGTTATGTAGGTCATGGAGACTGTATTGTTTATACTGTAATGACCAGGAGAAGTCAGCCTGTGTTTGCCACAGACTCAGGTTTTCATAGTTTCAATCCACAGCTGGTTGAGTCCATGGGTGCAAAGCCTCTGCATATGATCATCTCACTGTTGGCTCCTCTCCTTTAAAAAAAATACTATATTTTTATGTATGTGCTTATCTGTGTGTCTGTGTGGGCTGTGCACATGTGGGTGCTGGTGTTCGTGGAGTTCAGAAGAGTGTGTTGGATCTCCTGCAGCTGGACTTACAGGTGGTTGTGAATCACCCAAGGTGGAGGCTAAGACCCAGCTCAGGTCCTCTGTAAGAGCAGTGTATATTCTTAACGGATAAACCATCTCTCCAACTCCTGCTGCCTTCTCTTTAAACTGAAACCCCATGAAATAATCTCTGTGCTGCCTTCCTATTAATGTGTCTGTATTAGTGGCTCCTCCCCCATGCCCAGTGATTGATTAGTAGAAGACGACTCTTAACAAGTGAATATTCATTGTTTAGCATGACACATGCGCATGACTAACCTTTAGAAATTTATTGATGTATTCAGCCAGCATTTCTAGACAACACCACATTTTTCAGCGGAGGAAGATAGCATAGACATCACATTTTATGACTGGGAGAGGTTCTGGCTGTCTAGAATAGAAATTATTCTTGAGAGATCTTGGCAGAATGACATCTCCGAGACCAAAATTCATGTAGGATAATTCCATCAGACAGTACTTATCATTTGAAACACATAGCTATTTCTATGTTTAGGTGCCAGACACAGAATGTGCTTGAGTTGGCAGCCATGATAGCACAGATGCGCTCAGTGTTTAAGATGCTTGCCTCTGGGTGGGACACAGCACCAGAGCTTTGTTAAATGGTCAGAGCTACAAGTATCCATTAGTACATACTCTCATCTTTGAGATTATTGCCTAGAATGGTGAATACAATGCCTCCCTTCTCCCTCCCCTACTCTTTTCTCCTTTGTCTTGGCTGCATTTTTATAACTTTTTTTAAGTTATTTCACATTTATTTTATGTATATGAGTGTGTGTGTGTGTGTGTGTGTGTGTGCATCACATGTATGCAGTACCTACTGCCTTCAGAATTCAGAAAAGGGTCCCAGATTCCCTGGAACTAGAATTACAAATGGTTGTGAGCCTTCATGTGGGTGCTGCAAATAGAACTGCAAAAGCAAGTGCTCTTAGCCACCGAGCCACCTCTCCAACGCTATTCATTTTTATAACTTAAAAGTCAATAAACACATCCTAGGGAAGTTCTTCACATTAGGCATGCATGTTACACTTATTGCAAGTGAATGGGTAAATTGATGAGAAGTAACAACTTCCAGTCTATTGAAGTCTCATTGCCACAAAATTAACTGTAAAACAAAGCGATTTTAGGTGCTGACCTGGGAACATGGGTTCTTGAACCATGCCTTGTGGTTCACCTTCATCTGAAATACAGCAGTATTCGTAGGGTTTTGGTGTTGAGCAACTGCGCAAAGCTCTCTCCTAGCCTGGTGTGTTGGCTCCTGCTTGGTACTTGTACTGGCTGGTTTTGTGTGTCAACTTGACACAGGCTGGTGTTATCACAGAGAAAGGAGTTTTAGTTGGGGAAGTGCCTCCATGAGATCCAACTGTGGGGCATTTTCTCAATTAGTGATCAAGGGGGGAGGTCCCCTTGTGGGTGGTACCATACCTGGGCTGGTAGTGTTGGGTTCTATAAGAGAGCAGGCTGAGCAAGCCAGGGGAAGCAAGCCAGTAAGAAACATCCCTCCATGGCCTCTGCATCAGCTCCTGCTTCCTGACCTGCTTGAGTTCCAGTCCTGACCTCCTTTGGTGATAAACAGCAATTTGGAAGTGTAAGCTGAATAAACCCTTTCCTCCCCAACTTGCTTCTTGGTCATGATGTTTGTGCAGGAATAGAAACCCCCGACTAAGACAGTACTACAATATTAGAGAGTCCGAGACTGGAGGATCATGAATTTGAGGCCAGCCTGGGCTACATAGCAAGAACCTGGTCTCAAAAATCAACAGAAGTGAGTGGGGTGGGGGTGGGGTTGAAGAACAAAGCATGAAATTATTAAGAAAATTAAATAGTAGTCCTAAGAGTTGACAGCTGACCTTTAATATGAATAAAATGGACTGTTGTATATTTTGATTTTTCTGGAAGCACGAACCAGTTTCCCAAGATTGTCAGTTTGATTAAGTGCTACTGCTCAGATTCCAAGTGAGCAGAGAGTTGTTCTTATGTAAGAACAGCAGCCAAGAGACTTTACTTCCTGTAGTAAGAGAGCTGAGTCTTTCACCTTTAAGTAGGTTCCAATGCTCCTCTTAGAAAAACACATTGAGTGTACATGGAGCCCCCTTCAAGTTCTTCAGCATAAACATCCAGCAGTAAAATGATCTACATAGATTTTATTGTCATTCTTCTGTAGCTCCCCTATCATCCTCCAAATGTAATTGTTCTACCCAACCATCTTTGGAAAGTTCATCTCTGTAGAAATCTCTAGAATAGATAAAACCAGAAAACAAAGGAGAAGTCTTTCTTTCTTTCCTTCTTTCTTTCTTTCTTTCTTTCTTTCTTTCTTTCTTTCTTTCTTTCTTTCCCTTTCTTTCTTTTTCTTTGTTTCTTTCTTTGTTTCTTTCTTCCTTCCTTCCTTCCTTTCTCTTTTTCTTTTTTCCATATAATTATTTTTAATTAATTTATTTTATATATATATGAGTACATTGTTACTATCTTCAGATGCACCAGAATAAGGTGTCAGATCCCATTACAGATGGTTGTGAGCCACCATGTGGTTGCTGAGAATTGAACTCAGGACCTCTGGAAGAGCAGTCAGTGCTCTTAACCACTGAGCCATCTCTCCAGCCTTCCATATAATTATTATTAATTTCATGTGCACTTGTGTTTCATATGCCTGTGTGACGGTGTCTGATCCCCTGGAAATGGAGTGATAGACAATTGTGAGCTGCCGTGTGGGTGCTGAGAACTTAACCCAGGTTCTCTGGAAGAGCAGGCAGTGTTCTAAACAACTGATCCATCTCTGCAGGCCCAAGGAGAAGCTTTTCGACTAGGTAATAGGAGTGAGCAATATCCAATACCGAATGGTAGACGTGGGCCACACAGATGGAGACCACACTTTGGTCCCTAGTTTGTTGTTGTCTTTCCTCTTCCTCGTTTGGATCCCTGCCATCATATGATGTCCCCTTGGTTGATGAGGTCTAGATGAGTGGTGTGAAAGGAAATTCACCCTGGACCCAATGAATGGTCCTCTACAAGCAGGTTTGTGTGCTTCAGTATCCCAGGGAGTGTGGTGGTAAATGAGATGTGTGTACCCTGTAGTTCAGGCATTGGAATACTGGGTTTCCAGTTGGTGGCTGTTTGAAGAGGCTTAGAAGATGAGCTCTTATTAGAGGAAGTATGTCACTGCGGGAGAGCACTGAGGTTTCAAAAGACCCTTGCCATCTTTCAGTTCACTCCTTGCTTCCTACATTCAGCTCCAGATGTGAGCACTCTGCTTCTGCCTCAGCTGCCACATCTGGAGCTTTCTACCATGCTTCTCTGCCATCGCAGTGATGGACTCGCATGTCTCTGAAGCCGTGAGCTCAAAGTAAAGCTCTCCATCTATACATTGCCTAGGTCATGGTGTTTTATGTAAGAGAATAAGCCTCAGAAAAGTCAGCAATAGGGGAAGTTAATGTAAAAGAAATACCTAAGTGGTTAAGTTCTAAAACTTGCCAGTGTTTTCCTTTGCACCTGGCGGAAAGATGTGTATTAGTTGCTTACGTCATTGCTGTGACCAAATACCAGGCAAGAAGTAACTTAAGGAAGGATCAGTTTATTTTGGCTCACAGTTTGAGGGTGCAGACCATCATGGTGGGAAAGGCATAGCAGTGAAGTCATGACACCAGGAGCGTGCAGCAGCTAGTTTACAGTGTATCCATAGTCAGTGAGCAAAGAGAGGTGAATGATGGTGGTCAGCTGGCTTCTCCCTCTTTATCAGTCCATGGCCTCAGCCCATGAGATGTCACCACCCATATTCAGAGTGAGCTTTCACTCCTCATTTAAACCTTTCAGGAAATGGCCTGATATGCACCCCTGTAGTGGCTATTCCTGGTTGTCAACACGACTATATCTGGAATGAACTACAATCTAGAATTGGAAGGCTCACCTATGATCCTAATCTGGAGGCTCAAAGATATAAGTTTCTGACTTGGATCTTGGCATGGAGATCTTGAAGCATAGTGACTATGAAGCCAAAAGATTAAGACAAGGAGATCTTCAAGTTCAAGATCATCTGGGATTAAAGGCATGGAGGCACATGCCTTTAATCTGGGCCACACCCTCTGCTGGAGACCTATAGCCTTTAATCTAGGATACACCCTCTGCTGGAGATCTATATAAGGACATTGGAATAAGGAAGATTTACTCACTCTTCCTTGCCTGCTTGCCGTGGGACTGAGCAACTGCTAGATCCTTGGACTTCCATCCACAACTGCTGCTGACCATTGTTGGGGAGTTGGACTATAGACTGTAAGTCATCAACAAATTCCCTAAATATATAGAGACTGCCCATATGTTCTGTGACTCTAGAGAACCCAGACTAATACAGAAGTTGGTACCAAGAGTGGTTCTAGAGGAGCAGAAATATAAAGATGAGTGTTTTAAAATTTTGGAGTTGGTTAGTTGATCCACCAGCATCTTCAACTACTGAAACCTCTCCAGATTCTCTTCCTCCTGGGAGCTCGGAGAATATTAAAGACCCGTGGATGAAACTATATCTCAAGCTTAAAGAAGCTAATGCCTTTAATTATCTTGATGAATTGGGTGGCTTGTTGGTATACAATACTTTCTACAAGTTGGGGGAAAAATCAGAAAATGATTTTGCTGGCTGGTTGCTCTTAGCATCTGGGGAGGGGGGAACGATGGAGGAAAGGAAGGAGTTATGTGGTTAAAATCAAACAGCTCCAGAGGCAAATAAACAATCTAAAAGTTGCTAAGTGTGCCCTTGAAGAGAATCTTCTCTCTAGTTGTCATAGAGTTCAAGTAGCAGAAAATCAAACTGAAGCCCTCATTATAAGGCTGGTTGAATTACAGCGAAAATTTAAGTCTCAACCTCAGAGGGTGTCAGCAGTTAAAGTAAGGGCATTAATTGGCAAAGAATAGGATCCTATAACTTGGGATGGGGTGTGTGGGAAGACCCTGTTGAAATTGAGAATTTTGAATCTTCAGATTTTCAAGGATTTGCTCCACCTGAAGAAGTAGTACCCTCAGCCCCACCCCTTGAAATAATGCCTTCTCCACTTGAGGAAATTAATCTCTCGGATTCTGATAAACCAGTAGTGACTTTTGCTGACAATACTGATGTTTCTCAGGGCCCACCAATAGTTTCTTCTAGACCTATAACCAGACTCAAGGCAAAGCAGGCCCCTAGAGGGGAGGTAGAAAGTGTAGTCCATGAGGAAATACACTATACTAATAAGGAGCTTAATGAGTTTGCTAATTCATTCAAGCAGAAGTCTAGGGAATATCCTTGGGAATGGATTTTAAGCGTATGGGATAATGGTGGAAGGAACATAAAACTAGAGCAGGCTGAGTTTATTGGCATGGGCCCTCTGAGTGGAGATTCTAGGTTTAATATGGAAGCTCGCACAGTTAAAAAAGGTGTCAAAAGTTTGTTTGATTGGTTGGCTGAAGTATTTATCAAAAGATGGCCTACTGAAAAGGAGTTGGAGATGCCTGATATCCCTTGGCTTAGTGTTGATGAAGGGATTTTAAGGCTTAGGAAAATTGCAATGCTAGAGTGGATATGTTGTATAAAACCTAATCCTCCACAATAGGAAGGTCCAGAAAATATGCCCTTCACCAGTCCTGTAAGACGCAAACTGGTGAGAGGGGCACCAGCACATTTAAAGAGTTTTGTTCTTGCCCTTTTCCTTATGCCAGACCTTAGGGTTGGAGATGCTGCTGCTCAACTGGATGAATTAAATTCAACGGGTTTAATTGGGCCTCAAGTTATCAAGGGCCAGGTTGCAGCAGTGAATCGCCAGAGACAAGTTGATTGTAGTTATTATCATGGACAGAGTAGACAAAACAATGTTTATAATGACGTACCCCATAATGGGCAGAGAGGTGGAATTTATAATGGTATGACTTGTTTGGACCTTTGGTACTGGCTAATCAATCATGGTGTTTCCAGGGATGAAATACATAGGAAACCTACTGCATATCTGTTTGATCTGTATAAGCAGAAAAATCCTCAAACAAATGATAGAAAGGCTGCATTGGATCATGGCAAAAGGCAATCTCTGCCAGTGAATCAATTTCCAGACTTAAGCCAGTTTACAGATCCAGAACCCCTTGAATGAAGGGGTGGCCAGGTTCCCCTGAGGAAGGATCTTGATAAGACACCTAAAAGTTTTGCTGTTAGTCTTTCTCCAATTCTTCCCCAGAGGGACCTACGGCCTTTTACAAGGGTAACTGTACATTGGGGGAAAGGAAATAATCAGACTTTCCGGGGTCTGTTGGATACTGGTTCTGAACAGACACTGATCCCAGGAGATCCCAAGAAACATTGTAGCCCTCCAGTTAGAGTAGGGGCTTATGGAGGACAGGTGATTAATGGAGTTTTGACTGATGTCTGACTCACAGTGGGTCCAATGGGTCCCCAAACACATCCTGTGGTCATTTCCCCAGTTCCAGAATGTATAATTGGGATAGATATACTCAGAAATTGGCAGAATTCTCACATTGGTTCTCTGACCTGTGGAGTGAGGGCTATTATGGTTGGAAAGGCAAAATGGAAGTCTTTAGAGTTGCCTCTGCCAAAGAAAATAGTGAATCAAAAACAATATCATATTCCTGGAGGAATTGCAGAAACTACTGCCACAATCAAGGACTTGAAAGATGCAGGGGTGGTGGTTCCCACCACATCTCCTTTTAACTCTCCCATCTGGCCAGTACAGAAGACAGATGGATCATGAAAGATGACAGTTGACTATCAAAAATTAAATCAGATAGTAACTCCAATCGCAGCTGCTGTACCAGATGTAGTTTCGTTACTTGAACAAGTTAACACATCTCCTGGAACCTGGTATACAGCTATTGACCTGGCAAGTGCCTTCTTCTCAGTACCTGTCCATAAGGACCACCAGAAGCAATTTGCTTTCAGTTGGCAAGGCTAGCAGTATACCTTTACAGTTTTGCCTCAAGGATGTATTAACTCTCCTGCCCTGTGTCATAACTTAGTTAGAAGGGACCTTGATCTTTTGTCTCTTACACAAAATATAACATTGGTGCACTATATTGATGATATTATGCTGATTGGACCAAGTGAGCAGGAAATAGCAACCACTTTGGATTCATTGGTAACACATATGTGTATAAGAGGATGGGAAATAAATCTGACCAAGATTCAAGGACCATCTACTTCAGTGAAATTCTTAGGAGTACAGTGGTGTGGGGCATGCAGAGATATTCCTTCTAAGGTGAAAGATAAGTTATTGCACCTGGCCCCTCCCACCATCAAGAAAGAAGCACAATGTTTAGTGGGTCTCTTTGGATTCTGGAGAAAGCACATTCCTCACTTAGGTGTGTTACTCAGGCCTATTTACCAAGTGACTCAAAAAGCTGCTAGCTTTGTGTTGAGAAGTCTCTTCAACAGGTCCAGGCTGCTATGCAGGCTGCACTACCACTTGGACCATATGATCCAGCAGACCCAATGATACTTGAGGTGTCAATGGTAGATAGAGATGCTGTTTGGAGCTTCTAGCAGGCCCCTGTAGGTGAATCACAGAAGAGACCTTTGGGATTTTGGAGCAAAGCTCTACCGTCATCCGCAGACAACTACTCTCCCTTTGAAAAACAGCTCTTGGTCTTCTATTGGGCCTTAGTGGAAACTGAACGTTTGACAATAGGACACCAAGTTACTATGTGACCTGAACTGCGCATCAGGAGCTGGGTGTTATCAGAACCTCCAAGTCATAAAGTAGGGCATGCACAACAGCAGTCTATTATCAAATGGAAGTGGTATATTCGTAATCAGACCAGAGCAGGTCCTGAAGGCACAAGCAAGTTACAGGAAGAAGTTGCTCAGATGCCTATTACAATGCCATCTGCTGCCAAGCATGCACCCATAGCCTCATGGGGGTATTCCCTATGACCGGCTGACTGAAGAAGAGAAGACTAGGACCTGGTTTACTGATGGCTCTGCACGTTACGTAGGTACCACCCAGAAGTGGAAAGCTGCAGCATTACAACCCCTTTCTGGGACAACCCTGAAAGACACAGGTGAAGGAAAATCTTCACAATGGGCAGAACTTCAGGCAGTACACATGGTATTACAGTTTGTTTGGAAGAAGAAATGGCCAGATGTACGATTGTTCACTAACTCATGGGCTGTAGCCAATGGATTGGCTGGATGCTCAGGGATGTGGAAAGATCACAATTGGAAAATTGGTGAGAAAGACATGTGGGGAAGAGTATGTGGATAGATCTCTCCAAATGGGCAAAGGATGTGAAGATATTTGTGTCCTATGCAAATGCTCACCAAAAGGTGACTTCAGCTGAGGAGGAGTTCAATAATCAAGTCGATAAGATGACCCGTTCTGTGGATAGTCAACCTCTTTCCCCAGCCATCCCAGTTATTGACCAGCGGGCACATGAACAAAGTGGCCATGGTGGCCGAGATGGAGGTTATGCTTGGGCTTAGCAACACGGACTTCCACTCACCAAGCCTGACCTGGCTACAGCTGCTGCTGAATGCCAGATCTGCCAACAGCAGAAACCAACACTGAGCCCCAGATATGGCACCATTCTTGAGGAGCAATCTGATGGCAGGTTGACTATTTTGGACCACTTCCCCCGTGGAAAGGACGTTTTGTTCTTACTGGAGTAAATACTTATTCTGGTTATGGATTTGCCTTTCCTGCACATAATGGTTCTACCAAAACCACAATCCATGGTCTCACAGAATGCCTTATCTATTGTCATGGTATTCTACACACTATTGTTTCTGACCAAGGAACTCATTTCACAGCCAGAGAAGTGCGACGGTGGGCCCATGATCATGGAATTCACTGGTCTTACCATGTTCCCCATCATCCTGAAGCAGCTGGTCTGATAGAAAGATGGAATGGCCTTTTGAAGACAGAGTTACAGCACCAATTAAGTAGCAACAGCATGGAGGACTGGGTCAGAAGGCGGTATATGCTTTGAATCAGCATTCAATATATGGTACAATTTCTCCCATAGCCAGGATCCATGGGTTCAGGAATCAAGGGGTAGAAAAGGGAATAGTTCCACTCACTGTCACTCCTAGTGACGCTCTAGGAAAATTTTTGCTTCCTGTCCCCACAACTTTAGGTTCTGCTGGCCTAGAAGTTTTGGTTCCAGGACGGGGTGGGGGAGTTCTCCTACCAGGAGCCACAACAAACACTCCATTAAACTGGAAGCTCAGACTTCCCCCTGGCTATTTTGGGCTTCTAATGCCCTTAAACCAATAGGCTAAGAAAGGAATAACAGTGTTAGGAGGGGTGATAGATCCAGATTACCATGAAGAAATTGGATTGCCTCTCCACAATGGAGGTAAGCAGGATTATGTCTGGAGTGCAGGAGATCCCCTAGGGCATCTCTTAGTACTACCATGTCCTGTGATTAAAGTCAATGGGAAACTGCAACAGCCTAATCCAAGCAGGATGACAAAGAAATGAAGGTATGGGTCAATCCTCCAGGAAAAGAGCCAAGACCTGCTGATGTGCTTGCCGAAGGTGAAGGAAATACAGAATGGGTAGCAGAGGAAGGTAGTTATAATACCAGCTAAGACCATGTAACCAGTTGCAGAAACGAGGATTATAAGTAACATGAATGCTTCTATCTTATTTTGTTAAGGATACACTTGTCTTTCTTCCAATTCTTTTAACATCAATTGGTATTGAGACACTAAAAGAATGTTCCCAAGGGACATTGCCCCATTGTAAATTTGCAAATGTGTTTGCGATTGTACGAGGAATAGTTATATCATGTTAGGCAAATTCACGACCTTGTTATTATTTCGTGTGGACATGAGATATTTGTGTCAAGTTGACAAGGGGTGGATTGTAGTGGCTATTCCTGGTTGTCAATTTGACTATATTTGGAATGAACTACAGTCTAGAATTTCGCTCACCTATGATCCGAATCTGGAGACTCGGAGATATAAGTTTCTGACCTGGATCTTGGCATGCAGATCTTGAAGCATAGTGGCTATGAATTCTAAAAGATTAAGACAAGGAAATCTCTGAGTTCAAGATCATCTGGGATTAAAGGCTTGGAGGCACATGCCTTTAATCTGGGCCACACCCTCTGCTGGAGACCTACAGCCTTTAATCTGGGCCACACCCTCTGCTGGAGGTCTATATAAGGACATTGAAAGAAGGATGACTTACTCTTCCTTGCCTGCTTGCCTTGTGGGACTGAGCACCTGCTAGATCCTTGGACTTCCAACCACAGCTGCTGCTGACCATTGTTGGGGAGTTGGACTATAGACTATAAGTCATCGACAAATTCCCTAAATATATAAAGACCGCCCATACATTCTGTGACTTTAGAGAACCCAGACTAATACAACCCCCAAGATGTATGTTTCCCTGGTGTTTCTAAACCCCCTCAAATTGACAAGCCAAGTTATCCATCACACAGTGTAAGGGGTTGTGCCTTTGCAGAGTTGGGAATGCTCAGCATTCTAGGGTCATCTAAGATGGTACCTTAGGAGGACAGCTGGGAGTCAGGGTCAGGGCACAGTAGTTAAGGACCTGGCCTTAGGAGCCAAACAGACTGACTTCAAATGCGTTCCTCCTCTACATAATATCCATGAGCAGTTAACAACAGAGCCAGCATCTCTGAACCTCACAGCTTTGTCAGAAAAACATGGAGAATAATGATGCCTTCTGCATGAGAAGACTGACACCCAGCCTGCGCGAGAACAATAAGGTCCCTAAATGCTTAGTGCCTAGTACTTAACCTTTCAACACAGGTTAGCTAATAGAGAGGAAAATGTGGCCATTGGGCAGGGGGAGAGTTAGCTTGACTCTGTGTGCACAACACCATGTTTCTTGGGATTATGATCCACCTTTTCATGTACGTTTCCTAGGAGCTAATGGACCTTCTAGAATCATGTTTCGTCCTCCCTGGAATACTTGGGCAGCTGGAGAAACGTTTCTCTCATATAGCACATGACCAACTCTCACTAGCTCATGTTACATGTTCCCCACAAAGGGCACATCTTTCTTGTGACCACTAGAATCTGTCCATTTTATATAGCATTTTTATAACTTTATATATTATACAAATTTATAAGGTTTTTGTTGTTTCTTTTTTTTTGTTTTCTTTTGTTTTGTTTTTCAAGACAGGGTTTCCTTTGTGTAGCCCTGGCTGTCCTGGAACTCACTCTATAGACCAGGCTGGCCTCAAACTCAGAAATCTGCCTGCCTCCGCCTCCCAAGTGCTGGGATTAAAGGCATGCACCATCTCTGCCCAGCTTATAAGATTTTTATAAAAACTAGTTTTATAATTATAAAATATCCAAACAGTATACAAGTACATTTTAGTTCACAGTGGTGATGTGAGGGTTCCCTTGGGTTTATCAGAAACATGTTCTCCCTTCCTCTTATATTCCAGAGATTTCTGCAGAGACTAACTTTCCAAAGCCGGTTGTGTGGGTCTATTATATGTCAGAGGATGATAGAGACAGGAGCGAAAGCAGTGTCTCTGTAAACTGTTTTATCGTGGGATGTCTATATTGAAGCACTTGTAGACAGTCTGTGAGTGGTCCTGTGGAGACTGGTGTTCCAACACGCTGAATGTTAGGAGCTCCTGGAGGTGATTAGGGTGATGCTTCCAGAACATGGAAACACGTATAGTAGAATATGAAGATGTGTGTAAAACTAAAATGTGAATAATGTCTTCAGTCCCATTCATCGATAACGAAATCGATGCTCACAGAAAGTATTAGAGACTTCAAAGTATATGATGTGGTTGTCTCATTGGAGGGATGTCTCCAGTGAGTTACTGGGACCAAGGTCCTACAATAACCACTCAGCATTCTTCATCGGAAAGCCTGATTGAATGTCTCTTCAGGTGACAGTATGATTAATACACTGTGTTTCTTTCCAGCGATGAGAATGCCAGGAAAGACTTAAAGACACTGCCAGTCTTTCCAACCAAAACCCTTCAGGAACATCCATCGCTTGCTTACTGGTAAGCCAAGACAGCCCTGTGCTGAGGCCCCACGGAGCTCTGAGTACTAGCAGATGAAATAGAGTCACTTTTTTTCTCTTAAATTACTTGTACCCCTTGTAAACATACTCTCCATGGTTTTAGTCTCCAAACTGTAAAAATGGCCTTCTTTTGCACACACACACAAATTATGAAATAAAGATGCTAAAACATCCCATTTTGATAACTTTAAATATGAAAACTGGAATACACTTTCCAAATATACAGTGAAATTAGATACAGAGCCTACACTGAGTTTGGACTCTGGAAACCTCTGAACAAATAAATCACTGTTAAATGAAAGTTTCTTTTTTAAAAAAAAAAAGTGGGGTGGGGTGGGAGTCTGGGGATGGGGTGGGGTGGGGTGGGAGTCTGGGGATGGGGTAGGGTGGGGTGGGAGTCTGAGGGTGAGGTGGGGTGGGAGATGATTGATCTCAGAGTGATGCCTGTGGTCTCACAGCTACACCCAGGGTGTGACTGAAGAGCTAGCTGAAGTGTAGGGTAAAGTAGGAGCTAAGAAAGGATGAAATTTCCAAGTCTCTCCTCTTCCAGGATAAGATTAGAGGCTTTTCTCTACAGCAGTGTCCAACGTGGTAATAAGAATATTTCAGATGGTATTCAGACTCAAATACTTGTGTTTTCTTTATGAAAAAAATCAAAAAAGTCTCATCCCAGGTTGCCTGGTACCCTTTTCATAACTCAGGGTGACCTTGAATTTTCTAGCTTCTCTGCCTCTGTCTCCCAAGTGTTGGGATTACAGGCACGGGCCACTATGCCTGGCTTGTGTGGCACCAGGGATGAAACCCAGGGCTTTGTGTGTGCCAGGAAAGCTTTCTACCAACTGAGCCACATCTGTTTTTGAATCAACAACAGGAGAATAGGTCTTCGGCTCAAAATTGCCTCAACAATGACCTCCAACTAGTATTTAATATTTGTACTTTGTATCTAGTATGATAGATCTAGAACATTAGTTTTCTGTTTGAGAACTTCATCTTGTTTCCTTTCCTAGTAAACAACCTTTTAAAATATGAATACAAATCATATAGTTATAGGTTATAGTGGAAGTAGTCACATGCTGAGTTAAGGAGTGGGCTCCTACAGAAATAGCAGAAGATGCCACTTTGCCTCCCAAGTAAGAAAGTTCCTCTCAGGTTTCCAGTGGCTGCCTGAGAACACAGAAATGGAATCTGGATATCAAAAAGACACCTGTCACCATGCTTATTTCCCTGTTTTGCAGCGAGGACAGAGTGATTGAGCATTATTTGAAAATTAAAGGTCTCACTCGGGGTCAAGCTGTGGTCCAGTAAGTATCGTTTTTCTTCTTGTCTAAATGTAGTTTTAAAGAAAACATCTTTGTGATGCCATATGTGGGTGTTACCAGTTCAGACGCTCTCCAGTGCAGGACAGGTAACAAAGAAGGCCACCTAGGAAATGATGAGGATGATTCTGGGCACAGGGAAGGTGACTTAGTTCTGAGTTCAGGAATGATGCTGCCAAACCTTCCAATATTTTCATAGAGAAGATGGAAATTCAGTTTGTGATTCTACTTTGGATGGAATTCACAATACACTTGCTGTTGGAGTTCCGTTTCCTCTTACTATCAAGAACAGATCGTAGTCATTATTTAGAGGTAGGTAGGTAGGTAGGTAAGATAGGTAGGTAGGTAGATAGATAGATAGATAGATAGATAGATAGATAGATAGATAATCTTAATTAGGGTTTCTACTTCTGTAAAAAACACAATGACCAAAGGAACTTGGGGAGGAAAGGTTTACACTTCCACATCAGTGTGTATCACCAAAGGAAGTCAGGACAGGAACTCAAGCAGGGCAGGAACCTGAAGGCAGGAGTTGATGCAGAAACCATGGAGGGATGCTGTTCAGTAGCTTGTTCTCCATGCCTGCACAGCCTGCTTTCTGATAGAATCCAGGATTACCGGCCCAGGATTAGCACCACCCACCAGGGGCTGGACCCTCCCCATCCAATCATTAAGAAAATGCCCACAGGATTGCTTACAGCCTGATCTTATGGAAGCATTTTCTTAATTGAGGTTCCCCCTTCTCTCAGATGACTTTTGCTTATGTGAAATTGACATAAAATTATCCAACACAGATATATAAAAGATAGATAGATAGATAGATAGATAGATAGATAGATAGATAGATAGATAGTCTGATGTGCACAGGCTGACCCTGAACTCACTAAGTAGCTAAGAATGGCTTTGAATCCCAACCTCTACCTACCTGCGTCCCAGGACTCTAAGTGCCACTGCACTCATGGTCTGCCATATCCTTTGACTGTATAGAGGCACCATTGATTTATTAAAAACTCTTCCCTTGATACAATAACTTCTAAGTTATTGAAAGTTATGAAAACCAACTTGCTGTTGTTTGTGACTGTCCCAGTACCTGGAGAGTGACTCCTGGGAGCAGCATAGGTTGCTTGAGAAGTGAGACAAGGACCCGGGTCGCCTGTCCCCTAGTGAGGACACAGCCTTCTTCACCTTCACCAGTCTGGTTTTCATGACACACTGTGATGCTCAAGGCAGAGGGTAGAAGCAGCAGTCCTAAGGTTGAACCCTTGACATTTCATTCATTGTACCTGTTTCCCAGGCTGGGGGTAAGGAGGTGGGGGTGGAGGAGAGTGCCGGGGATGGAGCAAGGCTAGAAAGATAGTTTCCCTGAAGGATTTCTGTCAGGCTGGTATACACATTAGGCATAGTCCTTACTGGAAAGAAGCCTGTTGGCCTCTCCTGGTCCTTGCCGCATGGTTACAGCCACTGTTTAACTTGGCTAATGCTTGTCTGTGGGGTTCAAATCCCTGCTCCGATCTGGTGCACTTGTATCACTGCTCAACGTTGGCATGTTCACCCGGCCCCTTATGCCCCTTATGTTCATGCACATGTAGGGCAAGTACCTACCCTACCAAGTTAGTGAATACGCTGTCCAAATTAGTCTCCAAGATGCCATCAAAAACTCCTTTCTAATCGAAATGAATATGATCAAAATATATTGTATTAAAGTTTCAAATAATAAATGAAAACATTATTTTATCTTGAGGGGGGAAAGTCCTCTCAAGCTAAATAGGGATTTCATTGCCTAGGTGATGGAGAATTCTTACCCAGGTCAGCCCTCTCTTTAAAGGTTCACAGTGACTTCTTGAACAAAAATAGAAGTGGTGACATGTGCCACCATACCTAGCTCAAAAGTTGATCCTTACTGTTTACATATTAAGTGTTTGCCTTAAAAAATATTTGAAATGAGGGACTGGAGAGATTGCTCAACAGTTAGGAGAGAGCTGGCTACTCTTCCAGATGTCCTGAGTTCAATTCCCAGAACTCACATAGAAGCTCACAGCCTTTCATAATTGTCCTATAGATTCTGATGACCTCTTCTGGTGTGCAGATGTACATGCATACAAAGTACCATACATGTAACATGCATAATAGGCACATACCTTTTATCACAGCACTCTGAGTCCTAGGTTAGCCTAGTCTACAGAGCAAGAATGTTCAGGAAAGCCATGGCTATACAAAGAAACCCTGTCTGAGAGAGAGAGAGAGAGAGAGAGAGAGAGAGAGAGAGAGAGAGAGAGAGAGCATAAATAAACTTAAAGTTTGCAATGTTAATGCAATCTATTGTAAGCTGTAGAAATGTTCACTGTATGTGTTTTGTTAGAAAGCCCCTGACCATTGCATAAGGTACAAACCACATTACTCTCTACAATGGTTCACTACTCTGCTTCCTTGAGTCTAGGAACTTAGTTGTGGTTGAAGGAGGGAAGCACAAGCAATTTGTATTTCCTGAAAATGGTTTTTCCCAAAGGACCCTTTTACTGTTTTGATGAGCTTACAATGTGTCCATTTCTTTAGGTATATGAAAATAGTAGAAGCTCTGCCAACCTATGGAGTCCATTACTATGCAGTGAAGGTAAGCACTTCTCATATTCGAGAGTTTCCCATAATGCCCACCAAGCAGTGCAAGTCACTGAACAGCATCTAAATGTGTGTGTGTGAACTGTGTCTAGAATTTGCACTGTTTTAAATTGTCTTTCAAAATATTTATTTATCTTATTTATATGTGTGCGTTTTCTGCATGTATGTCTGTGTACTGCGTGCATGCAGTGCCCACAGAAGCCAGAAGAGGGCATCAGATTCCCAGGAATTCAAGTATCAGAGGATTGAAAGCCACCATGTGGTTGCTAGGAACTGAACTCTGGTCCTTTGAAAGACCAGCCAGTTTTCTGAACTACAGAGCCATTCTTCCAGACCCCAAATTTCAGCATTTTAGATAGAATTTTCTTAACTGTTTTAAGCCTATTACTGTTTGTGGCAAATTATAAAGCATATTATTTTTACAAAATGCTACATTCAGGTGCTTTCCGAGAGGTATTCTTTCTTAGCTCATATTCCTGTCTGTCTGTCTGTCTGTCTGTATATATGTATACACATTCATCCATTCATCCATCCATCCATCCATCTCTCCCTCCCTGCTTGTCTCCTCTCTCTGCCTTCCTGCTCCCCTTGCATGCTGGGTATTGAACCTAGGACCCAAGGCATGCTAAGTCCATGTTATACCCCTGAGTCCGCCTGCCGTTCTAGAGCATCCTCATTATCTGCCCTTAGTGGTTTTTGTTTTCCGTTACTTGCCGCATGAATGCTCCTGGCTCTTCATTTGCTCACTCCTCTGTGTGACCATCACGTCAGCCTTCCATGTTTATGCATACATCCATGGGAAATGCTGAAGATTTTGCAAATGTTGCATTATCACTCCCTCATCAGTGTGCTTTGTCTTCTTGCGCTAATAAACAGGAAGAAGCTGGCTAAGAAATGTTTTGATGGTAAAGGATGCAGCATAGATAAAGGGAGTTTTGTTTGAGAGAAGCATAATTTCATAACTGATAAGCTCTTCAGGGACTTTCGATGTCAAGACAATGTTGAAATCTTTACCATTGCAGATGTAAGGAAATCAGATAATACACACTTTCATATTGAGGATGACTGTGCTAAAAATGTTTCCAAATTTAGTCTTAATTCTCACTGATTCTGCTTTGCATATTTACATATGCCTAACCCTAATGTTTCCCTCTGTCAATACATTCTTTTCATTGGAGAAAAAGCCCAATAAAAAAACTTAGAAAGACTTATAAATATGCTATATTTATAATAGCACATCATATATATCTGTTCTTCACATGTGTCTTAGAGTGATTATTCATGCTGGTGTGGAGTTGTCCAATTCCCCAAAAGGAATTCTTACTTCTCCTCTGTTCATTGTTAATTGTGCTCTGAGCATCGGGGCTAGGAACCTCTGTTTTTCTCCTGGTAATCCCTTGGAAACTTCCCAGCCTTTATAGCTGGTGATTTGGCTGAGAGAACAAAGGTCTTTTTTAAAAGTCATAACTAACTTTGGGCTGAATTAATTCTTGGTTGAATTCAAATTTTTTTATTCATCCCAACAATTTAATCAAAACAGTAATGCTTTAGTCTTTTGAATAATACTACCTTTATTATTGGCTTTGCATCTATGCTTATTATCTGAAGAGACCCTAAGAAAATATTTGAACAAGTTAAGTATAGTTCTGCTTACCAACACAGATTTATATTGGTTGTTGGTACTTCTCTAAGAAAAAAATTAATTAATAGTATTTCTCATCTAGAAGACTTTGCAGATCTTGGGTCTCACATATTTTCTGTCTTTTTAGGATAAGCAGGGGCTTCCATGGTGGCTTGGGATCAGCTACAAGGGAATCGGCCAGTATGACTTACAAGACAAGGTGAACCCTCGGAAAGTAAGTGTGAGCCTCTGCAGACACTGAGGGAGGGACCTTGATTCCTCTGGAGCTGACAGCTTTGCTCTCAGCGGCACCCTGAGCACTCTCGGGTAGTGAACTTTGCTCAGTGAAGCTATGGTACCGAGGCTACTCATGCTCAGCGTAACCTTTTAAAATGACTCATTTACGCACAACCTATCCAGTTCTGAAAGGACCATCGTTTCATTTGTTCGTCGAGACAAACAACAAGCTTCTCTCTCTGCTTCTACCTCCCAAGTGCTAGGATCACATGTACCTGCCACCACACGTGGCCGTATCCGCCTGTCTGTTCCCAGGCAATAACCTAAACTGTACACTAAAGTCCAGCTATGAAACTAACCACAATATGGTTTACAGTCCCTACACTTTGGTTTAAATCCAAAGTTTTTGTGGTGACTCTTTTCCCAATGAAATGGTCTATAAGCAATCTCTCTATAACCACAGCTATTTTTGCTTATGTTAATTTTCACTGTCTTTTATAGTAAATATAGCCGCTTTCTGAAAAGAAAAAAATTAATGGGTTAAAGGGCCAGAATCTATCAGATTTGGGTTTTCTAAAGCTAAATATGTTACTATTTATCGTTATATCTGGTATTTGAGAGGCAGACATAAGAGAATCAGAAGTTAAGGTCATGCTCAATTATGTTCTGAGTTAGAGGTCAGGTTGGACTATATGAGACCCTGTCTCCAAAAAAGATTAAAAGGGGGGGGGGGGAACCTTGTTTCTGAAGCTTCCACTCTCTCGTCAAGTATAAGCTCAGAAGATGCACGTGCGCCTCGTATGATTTGATGAATCTGTATAGATCACCATCCAGTGGCCTTTGGTCTCCTCAGGTACAGTGAGATAAAACCTACTCCCGCTCTTCTGGGTGAGGTTCCTACTGTTCCTTCTTGCGCTCTGCTGCCATCCCTGCAGGCTGGAGGAATGGAACAGTGGCCTCTTAATAACAAACTATGGTTAACCTCCCTGCCTCATCACCACCCAGCATCACAGTCGAAAATGGCTCTTACATGCCCACCTGACTCTTGCTGTGTTCAACCTATATTCAACTAGCATGTCTTGGGAAGTATGAAATTCTCACGGCATGGAAATGTTTCTTTAAAAAGAAAAAGGCAATCTCAGCGTTCCTTCCTTCCACTCTCGGAGTTCTTTCTCCCCTCTCCTTAATAAATCTGTTTGCAGTGCATAAAGAAACAAAAACAAGCCGTCAGATTTTGTCTCCCCCACATAAGGGTGAGTCAGATCCTCACAGCCAATGCTGAGCTTAATTTCCTCTTGAGTGCTCCTGACTCACAAGCCTTGCCTCACAAGTCACAGCTTCATAAAAGTCGGTACACACTGCTTCACACCGATCACAATCAGGCCGGCTTGTTCGTTCCGGAGTCTAGACAAGGGTCAGCAGCTACTTCCTGTTATCAGTCTGCAGTTTTCTGCTTTCGTTTTCAACATCTGCCTCTCACTTCTGACAGGATGTTGGCTCTCTCCCTGTGCTGTCCATTCCTTGTCCTCTCCTCTCCATCATTTTAGGGGACCGCTCTCGGCTGCACCCTGCTTTCCTTTGTTGAAATATGATGGTGGATCTTGCTTTCTGTGACATACTGATCTGAGCTGGGGTCGGGAGTGTATTCTGCAATGTATTCTGCTCTTTCCTGGCCAGCTTGCACAAGTTAAAAGGATGCATAGTTTAAAGGGTTGCGAGTGCCCACACAAAAGGAGGCTCATGCTTCCGCATCTGGGCATGCAGCAAGTCCCCCAATGCCCAGAAAAGAATCCAGGTCATGCTGACAAATTCATGGTCACGCACCTATCTTGTGGATGTAAAAGAAAACCAGGAGAGAGACTACCAAGAATCAGAGACTCATGCCAAAAGGCTGGTTTTTAAAAGGGGTTGTTTAAGGCCTGTTGGTAAAGACCTGCTAGCCCTTCTAGATAATGTCTGTTAATTATTGCCTCTAAATGTCGGGGCCATGTTTGTTTTACTACCAGGGCACTAGCAAGCATTCTTCATTTGTTCTAGCTTTAAGTTTTTGCCAATCTTGGGGTTGGGCAGGGGTCCAGCTGGTTTTCCATCAGTGAAGGCCCATGATGTAGCCCAAGAGTTGAGGGGACACCTTCTACCCTGGCCCTGAGGACTATTTTCTTTGTGATCTTGGTTCTGTGCATGTGTGTGTGTGTGTGTGTGTGTGTGTGTATAGATATCTGTGTGTATTTTTGCCATGTCGAGCATTCAACCCAGGAACTCCAGCAGGCTCAGCAAGTACTCGCCCACTGAGCTATATCCCCAGTTCTTATATGCTGTGTGACCCCCAGATATAGTTTTCACCTCTTTAAAGGTGTCTTCTTCATCTTGCACATCTGTAATTTCACTCACTGAAGAGGAGGATGTGAGGAACGAGATTATATTCTGCCCTGTACCTGATAAACAGCTACCACCAGATAAGGGCAAATCTTTCCTTGGGAGGGAGGCAAACAATTAAAGAGAGTATGTGAAATATTTTTATACTGGCGGGGAAGGATATTGCAAAGCAATCCTGGTATATTAGAAGCCCCTGTTTTCAGTCCCTATTCCCTACTTGTAAACCCTTTCCCCCCCTGTGTGTTACCCATAATGCATGAGGATGTGCTTGCTGTCTATGAGAAGAAAATTCACTAAAGACTTTATGACAGGTTCTCATGTGTCCCAGACCAGCCTTGAACTTGCTGTATAGCCAAGGAATATTGAAATTTTGATTCTTCAGCCTTCACCTGGGGTTACAAATGTACCCCACTGTGCCATGTTTATATGAGGCTGAGGTTCAACCCCAAGGCTTCATGCACACAAGGCAGGTACCCTGCCCACTGAGCCAGCCCTTCCTCTTAGGTTTTTATTGATCGTGTAGCATTTTTTTAAAAGATTTGTTTGTTTGTTTGTCTGTTTGTTTATTTATTTAATGTATATGAGCACACTGTCGCTGACACATCAGAAGAGCTCCTCGGATCCAATTACAGATGGTTGGAGGCCACCATGTGGTTGCTGGGAATTGAACTTATGACCTGTGGAAGAGCAGCCAGTGCTCTTAACCCCCTAAGCCATTTCTCCAGCCCCTTGTTTAGCATTTTGAGAGAGAGAGAGAGAGAGAGAGAGAGAGAGAGAGAGAGAGAGAAATGTCTTTCACAACAAACTAGGTAGCCTGTCAGTGGGCAAGTAAAACATTAGTGTGTATATATATGTCATGACCTAACTCTGATGACTCTACAGCACAGACTTCCTCTGGAAAATAGGGCCTGTAAGAGAGCAGAGGTCAGAGACCAATAGGTCACTGCTGCTCAAGGTATCTCTGAGGCCGTCCTGATGAAATGCCTTTCAAGATTAGCATCTTATTACATCATAGCATGATAAGAGATCCTTATGGCGAATATCTTCACTCTTGGCCTTCAGTTAACTGATTTTTTTTTAAACTGTTGGAATTTCCTCGTGCCTGGAGGCGGATGTGTTAAGCAATACACACAAAGTCCTTCTGTTCCACTGTTATAGCAGCACTCGTTCCTGCACCAAAGGCTGCAGCTTGATTATCTCTCTGATCCCAGACATCATGACTGTTTCAACTTCACCTTGCTCTCTCCACTGCCAGCTTGTCGCCCTGGACCACAGAGAAGGTACCTCTATCCCAGAGTAGGGTTGGTTAATGCTAGGAGATCAGGAGAGTGCTGTCTACATCAATACAACACACTGTCTGGTGTGGCAGAGAAACACTGGGTGACAGAATGCGGCCAGAGGACCAGTCCATCCTGTTTGGAAAGTGGGTAATTAAGCTTCAGTCACACCAATAATCAATCTGACTGCTTAAACCTGTGGAGTCAGTGGGAGGAGAGCGGAGAGTGCCAATCCTCTCACAGGGATTCGCAGAGCCAGTGGGAGGAGACCGCCAGTCCTATCACAGAGATTTGGGATGAGAACCAGTTCTGCATTCCCACTGACCAGCTGGGACTTGGAACTGCCACTTAACCTCTCTGCCCCCTCATTTTCTCATCTGTCAAGCTCAGAGACTTCTCCCTCCGCTCTTCCCTCGTGGTGCTGTAGGCATCCAGTGGCTAAAGGAAATTGTTCAGAGTGAATGTGCCCCCTTTACTCCATACTTTCCTGCACAGGAGGACTGACTTCTCTCTCCACCTCTGTGCCTAATCCCAGTTAGGGGCTGTACTTCTGTAATGAGGACTTTCCAGTGGAGTATAGTTGAAGAAGGTGAAAGGCGTTCTAGAGCAAGCCCGGTCTCCCTCAGGAAGTCCCTGTCTCATTGCAAGAAAGGCTGGGAAGCATTGTCTTCACACTGGCAGGCTGTGGCCAAAGCTATAATTCAAGTTGTTTTGTTACCAAAAAGAAATGTAAAAATATACTCTGGAGGAAGTAATCACAGCCACTAACTTTTCTGTTTCTCTGAAAAAAATGTTCTAGAGAGATGGTCGATGGAAACAAGGAAATCATATCACTGTAAACTCCGAATTGCCTCTCGTACAGTTCTGTTGAGATAGAAGAACAGGCATGGGGGTGAGGAGGGGCAATGATGAAATGCTCACAAAGAACATGGTAGATTGTTCTTCGCTCATGGGAAGTGGGGAGGGTGAGTGCTCAAAGGAGACCACTGACCACATCTTCAAGAGTGAGAGGGTCTCTTGCATAGGAGTGGCAGGTGTTCTCTACAGAAGAGGAAATTCTCTGCACAGAGGGAACCACCTCATACCCACTGGCACCCTCTTACTTGCTGTTCCTAGGCCTTCACCAGTGGAAGAACTGGCACACCCAAAGAGCAATGACACGGAGAGTTGGAGTTTGTAGCTCAGGTGCTTGCCTAACACGTATGAGGTCCTAAGTTTGATTCCCAGCACCTCATAAACCAAACATGGTGGAGTATACCTTTGATCCCAGTGCTCGGGAAATAGAGGTTATAAAAATGAGAAAGTCAAAGTTATCCTTAGATTCAGAGCAAATTTGAAGTCAAACTGAGAAACAGTGAGTCCTGGAGGCTTAGTGTGGGGGCAGGGAGAGAGACAGAGACAGTCACAAACACATAGACATCTATGGAGACAGCTGGGAACAGTACCATACCAGGCCTGGGTGTCTGACACACATGCCCATGTGCCCCCATGGACGCTCTAACAGGAAGGAGGCCAATCTCTCAGTCTTGGGTAGAGACTTGGCCACAGGGGAAACTTCAGTGAGATAATGTCTTTTAGATTTCTGGTTTTTATAGGACACATTTTCATTTAACTTTTTCATCTAAACCTATTCGCATAATAGCCCACTTATTTAACTGATCACATGTGAGGTGTGACATTTTATAGACATATGGCTACAAAATCACACCTGAAGAAAAATAGTTTTCAGACTCTGAGGATGTTCTGTCGGGATCTCTTATAAAAGTGGTTTTTTGTTTATTTATTTGTTTGTTTGTTTGTTTTGCTTTTACGGCAGCTGATGCTGTTGGACATGCAGGACCTCTTTAGTCTGGGATAGTTAAGTCTCTCTAGCAGGTAACAGGTAACATTTATATTTAGAAAAGTACCTGAACAACCATGTAGATCCTTAAAAATATTATCTACGTGAAAGAATCAGAACTCTGATACTTACTACTATAGAGCAAAAGCATCATTATTTACATATCCTACCTCTCAGAACCTAGAAAGAACACAAAATATTGTCCCCAACTCAGCGTTTCTCCAGCCCAGCTGGATTACTATCTCCTTTGAAGTATGGGATTCTCCTGAGCATAGTAGTCCAGGACACGGTGTCTGCCCAATGTCCTAACAGCATCCTCCTTTCCCATGTCACTAGCCAAATCCCTCCCATCACCAGATAGCCTGGAGATGGGGTGTAGGCGGGGGAATAGTTCAGTTACCCTCTGCTGCAAGCCACTGGTAATTGAAGTTGAGGGATATGCAGGTCACAAAGCGCATCTGTAATTCCATCTCTTGGGAAGCTGAGGCAGGAGGATCAACATGAGTCTAAGACTAGCCTTGGCTGTGAAATCAAACCCAATTTCAAGGGACTTGGTCCTAGTCCACCAAAATGGCTGCCATAATTGCCTTCTCTATTCTTTTTAATCTGAATAAATAGTACTCTTCCCTTTCCTTCTCTCCTCCTCCTCCTCTTCCTGTTAAAAATACAGCAAATGTCCCTATAGATCCCCCTAATATACTTTGATGTTATGCTGGAGTTTTGGATCCTGACTGTGGTCGCACATGAATCCCAGATCCATCCCTGCTGCCTGGGTGTCTTGGCCAGTGTTTGGGGCACTTCTGTGAGTCTTTGTTTTCTCCTGGATGGAATTTAGCTTAATACAGTGCTTCCTTGTCTGGTTGTCAGGAAGAGTCAGTGCACATGGTTTTTCATACCCCAGAAGGCAATAGCAATATTCTTTATTCACCAGATATAAACTTTAGAATAAGTTAGTGGTACCTGGTTTGTTTTGCTTCACATCTTGGGGCATGGGGGAATCACCCTCCCTGAGTGACTCATTGTTTGATGTACCTTGGCTGTGACTATCCTGAATTTAGTCATTTCCATTTGAATTTGTAGTTAAATGATTAACCTACATGCAAGAGCAATGAAAAGTCCCAACCCCTCGTGATATCTTTTCCTACCCCACCTTACTGGGTGATATTTAGTTGTAGTTTGTCACGATGTAAAAGAGAACTGTATCCTTTCTGTCCAAAATGCTCCCCATGAGGGAGGGGGGGTCTTATGATCCTCAAGCAAAACCTCCTGTCCTTTGCAGCAGGTTTTCCAGCATTCCTCTGCTTGTCAGGGCGCATTCCTTTTTCCTGGCTACTCCAGACCGAAGGGAGCTTGCTGCCCATTCTGTCTGTGGGGCAGGCTGATGCCCCACCCTTCTGTTTCTCTATTGCTCTGTGACTGCCAGGTATGGGACACATGAACAGATTTCCTCCCTATAGGCCATATCAGGAAACCACCCATGAGAACTACACTCCCTGCCCAGGATTCATCAGGAAACCACCCAAGAGGTCCATACTCCCAGCCTAGTGTGGTCATAGAAATTGAGAACTGGAGGCCTGATGACACAGCTATGTCAACAGAATAACTGAGCTGTTTCCTCTGTGGAAAGACAGATGTGGAGCCAGATAGCTATTGCTAGCTCTGCTTCTGCTCTTAAGTGGCTGTTGTCCATTTAGTAACAATTAACCAAGTGTTCAGCAAGCCCTTCACAACACATTAGCTCAACCACTCTCATGTGTATATATCCCAAGCCGGGCACTAGGCCAAGTACCCTACAAACATAAACTTGTATTTGGATAACCTTTGGAGACAGGCATCATTGGTCCGTTTAACAGAAGAGGAAACTGAGGTTTAGGAAAGTTAAGCACAGCTCTTGAGTAGTGGATCCAATTGTAAGCCCAAACAGATAGAGCAGTCCTGTGAGGGATGGGACCTGCTCACAGCTCAGTAACAATCCCAGGGCACTGCCTATAGGAAGTATTTAAAAAAACAAAACAAAAAAAAAAAAAAAAACTGTTGAGCCAGGTTCGGTAGTATGTACCTTTAATCCCAGCACTTGGTGGCAGAGACAGGTAAATCTCTACATTCAAGGCCAGCCTGGTCTACATAGTGATTTCCAGGATAGCCAGGGCTATATAACTAACAATACCAGCAACAATATACAGTCATCGAGAATACATGTGTCAAAATCTACTGGTATACATCAGACCTAGTTCCTAAAAGTCCCTCAGGACTCCCACCCCCTTCAAAATATCAGACTGTTTTGTTTTGCTTTTAAGGTTTTATTTATTTACGCTTGTGTGTGGAAGAGTTTTTGCTTGCATGTGTGTCTGTGTTCCACATGTATGCCTGGTGCCTGTGGAGGTCAACAGAGGTCAAGCCACCTGGAACTAGTATTACAGCTGTGAGCTGCCCTCTGGGTGCTGGAACTGAACTCCTCGGGTCCTCTGGAAGAACAGGCGTGCTGATTCATCTCTCCACCCCCAAGTTCAGGTGGAGATGTGGCAGAGGTGACTTCGGCTAGTTTTTTCAAGGGCCTAGACATGGGAGGGATCTAACCAAATAGCAATGATTGATATCAACAAAATGCCTTAAATGTTTAAGATACTCCTTTTCCTTGAATGATGTGTCGTAATGTGGCTTTTTTTTTTTTCTAAAGCCTTCAGATGCCTTTGTCTTTGGTCAGGAAGACTTTGTATGAACACAGTATTTTTCACACGAGTTCATTTTTCCAACAGCATTTGATGCCACGATGAAGGGCTTTGAGATATGTCTTCCTGTTGTGATTTCTGGAATGTATCTTCCTTGACTCCCCCTCCTTCCATGTTTTATCCATTCCTTTACTTTTGCAATAGCGAAGTTACCCAAGACCCCGCCTGCTCGCCTGTTTCTGCTTCCTTCTGTTGGTTCCAAAGGGGACAACTAATCATTGCAAACGATTCCAGGGTAGAGAGACATCAGGAAGACCTGGTTGATAGTCTTACTTTCACGCTTCAGCTCTTTCCCTTTTACAACAAGCAGCATCAGTAAAACAACAGAGTCTCCAACGTGTGGCTTCCACTAAGTGCACATCAACGATGAACCCTAACTTAGCTGGCTTTAGAAAGCATGTCCTTTCCATAGTCTAAATACTACTGAAAACAAGTCCCATCTCCCTTCTTCCTGTCTTTTTTTAAAGTCTTCAGGATTAGGATTTTGACATGGGCAATTTTATTTTTTCTGTTTTGGTGGGAAAATTGCAAGTAGGTTTGTGTAGACACATGCACACATAATACTTTGCTGTTTTAACTCAAACAACACGTACCATGCCTGACAACTACGTCCAAGACGGACCATGTCTGTAGTGTAAAACTACTTCCATTTGCCTCCTTTAAGCCTGAATCTTCTCCTCACATTCAGAATCCTTTTAGCACCTTCTTTATTTCTTGGAGATGAAGAGTCCTTCTTATCTGTGTCAGGGGCCGCTTTTCTAAGAAAGACTTTCAAGCCAGGCAGGTTGCTTTGGTTATCTCCCTAGCCAATTCCTCTTTTGCATTGGTCTGAGGTCTCCACAGGAGTTTGGCCAGAGGAAGCCTCTGGTTTATTCTTTGCTGTTACACACTGGGACAAGAGAAGAGCCTGCATCCGTAGGGATCAAATCCGTAGTCTGTAGTCTGTTAAATCCGGAACACTAGTGCACCTGTAAACAATGTCCACCTCCCTCCATTGGCCCTTCCAGAGCCTCATCCGCCCCCCTTCTCCCCTTCTCCCCACCCCCCTACCCCCCCCCCCCGAAAACAAACACTCAGAAACACTTGAAAAGTGTACAGGGAGAACGGTGGTACACGCTCCATGAAAAGAAAAACAGACCTATCAAACAACACTATCTTACATCTAACCACCAGCTAGATCAAGCACAGCTACAATAAAAAGTATTTGTAGCTACTGTAAACGATGATAGGATCACACTGATAAGCACATGGAATTTCTAAAGGATTCCCCAGATGACAGAGATCTGGACTCTGAACCCACAGACCTCCGACTAATTTTGTCGGTTGAAAGTCATCCCAGCTTTTCTCAAGCTTATGTTTCCTGGCCCACTTACTCGCTCTACATTAAACCCGGAGTCCACGTTATTAGCGTTCCCAGGTCACTTTCATTCTCCTGCGGGCGGCAGCGGCGCGTATCTAAAAGCACCCTTTGCGTAAACTTTTAAGATGGGGAGGGGGGAGAAGGGAGCTTTTCTAACACACACACCAAAAAAGCCCTGCCTGTCTCCCGTAACGTCTTCTGCAAATCCAGTTGCCATGTAATTATTTCCGATTCTCTGTAAATAACTAGAAGCCCTTCAGTTTTTAAGTAGGGTTTCTCCTTTGCTGGGCGCCAGCTTGCTCCGAGCTCTGGGCAGGCTGAACGGAGTCAGCCTAGCATTTCCCATTCGTAAGTGATAAGAGGGGGAGGTGGCGGCTCGCAGAGATCAGGTTTCAAGTGGAGCCCTGGTTTTAGTGTGTGGGAATGGACGCAAAGGAAAACACAGCCTGGCTGCCTTCTGACTCTTCCTGTTGAACCTGTTCGTGTGCCAGTGAGTAGACGGAGTAAAAAGGTTTTCCTCAAACAGCCTTGGGTGAAATTCGTGCCCGAATTCAAAGTCGGCTCACCTCCCAGGAAGTACCGTGGGAGTCCAGGCTGCCCCATTTTAGAACTCTTTTTTCTGAGAAAATCTACCAGAGAGAACCTGGCTCCACTCTCCCTGCCGGGAAAGAGTGTGCCGGGGAGGTGTTCCTCGGCAGAGTGGCTGATGTCAGTGGTGTGTCAACCGTGGGAGGCTCGATTTGTGAAACCGAGTTACACCTAAGTTTCTTATGAAACTCGATTCAGAAGGTGCCGGAGCTACCATCGTGGGTAGGGAGGGAAGCAGGCAGGATCCTGGGGCTTCCTCTCACGTTTCTGCCCCATTTGGGGGGGAACTTCTGGATTGAAGGAAATGACAACGGTAACTCCACAGAAACCGCAGGACATCGGTATGTCGCTTTATGTGTTTACTAATTCTTTGAAACTCGCAAGCGGGGGCAGTTGCAGACAGCTGGGTGTCCTTGGTGCGCGCTAGTCACTTGTGTTGTTGGGGTCCAAGGTTCAGTCTGAACACTGGCTCTACAGTGACCCTAACAAACCTACAGCTCAGCCCATCTTTCTGTGTGCCTACGTTTGTGGAAAGCTTCTGTTCTTTGGGAAATGTGTTTGCCAACTGTGTGCAGCAGAGCAACTCTTCTTAGCTAGACACCTAAGTGTGTTCTAAGGAAGACTGGGGGTCGCTTTAACGGGGAGGCAGATCCTAGGAATGTCTGAGGTTGGAGGGGAGGACCACCCGGTCCAAGATAAGACCCCGTGAGGCCTGCGTCAATCCAAAACTTAATGGAAAGGCCGAAAAACACCGCCAGGCACTCCCAGTCCTGTCTATATGCACAATATTGGCATTTTATCAGGTTATTTGGCTTTTGAAGACACATTTCCAACAAAGTTTGTTTCTCCATCCAAATGGCAAATTACTTCGAGTCCGGCATCAGAAAGGCAGCCGGACAAGGCAGGCAGAGATTGGTAGCTCTGACCACACCTGGCAGGTCTCACAAGAGTCAGCCCTCACCCCCACCCCAGCCTTGTCAGATTCCTGGCATTCAGTTTGCATCATTTGGGGGACTGGGCTAGGTGAGAGGCTTTATGGCTTAGACTCACGTCAGCCTGGGAAGCGTTTACTTTCACTTTGCATGCCTTTGAAATGTTGTCTTTGATCTTTATTGAGACGTTCTCTCTAGTGGCTTCTCCATTTAAATGTGAAGTCTGGGTCTTTAGCAGAAGGTCTGTGCTTCCAGTAACTGTGCAGGTTTCCTGTCCTCTGTTGAGTCAGGGGGAAAAAGCTGATAGTGTTCTGCGGATGCTCTGCGGATGCGCGGTTTTACTGTTCAAGGAAGATTTGCTGGTGAGGTGAAGTGTCCTAGGTAAACACGAGGGAACAAAATGGTTTCGGGTTATAGTTGATATGTACAGAGTTTATAAACCACCTGTTTGTGCTTGGCCTTGCTGATGTACCTCTCGGGGAACTTGGCAATCATTTCCTTAGGAGGCTGACTTGTGGACTTAGTAAAACTAAGAGTAACGAAAGCTACATGGTTTTCTTATTAATTTCTTTTAGTTATTTCAATGGAAGCAGCTGGAAAATTTGTATTTCCGTGAGAAGAAATTTGCTGTGGAGGTGCACGACCCCCGAAGGTAAAGATCAGAGTTTTTGTATGTGCTGTGATGCGGTGACTGTGGGCACATAGCTGTTCGTACTCACTTTTATTTCCCTTGGAGATTTACCTCATAGTGAAGTCATTGGGGTTAAAGAGTAGCTGTGTTTAACCTATAGGGTAACTGTCAAGCGTTTCCAACACACTGGGCCACTTTATGTTTCTACCAGTGTGATACGTGAGGTTCCAGTTTCTGTGTAGCCTCTCTAGCATTGACTATTCTTAGTGTGTGTGGGGGGGGTTGCTATTTTTAAATACAATATTTATTAATTTTTGAAGACTTCATGTGCAATGTGGTTTTCTTACATTCTCCACTTTTCTCTATAACTCCACCAGGCCTCTACCCAACACTTAATGCTTTTTTTTTTTAACCTACTGAGTCCAATTTGTGCTGCTTATATATTCATGGAAGTGGGACCAACCCCTGTGAACCAGGATCTGTGGTGTGTGTCTTAAAGCCATCTTGGTGATGGGAAATAGCCATGGTTGTTTGGGCTGCCATTCCCTTCAGGACTGGTGATAGCTCAGGCTATGCTTTATAGCCAGAGCCTCTCTGCGGGGGCTAACTGGCTGTTTGCCGTCTTAAGAGAATTATCTATTCTGGTGCTTTGCCTATTTTTATTTTGAGTGTTCCTGAGTCCTGGAAAAAAAGGGAAGCAACACAGTAGTCAAAGTCATTCGAAAGAATGGAGGTCGGGATATAGGTTCTCTGAGCAATCAAGAAGCACCCTTCAGTAGTTACTCTTTAGACACTAGATAGTGTTTGGAGGTCAGAGGGACAGGAAGAAACTGCGGCGACAAATAGATGGCCCAAGGAGATTAGTCAGTTCCTACTGAGAGCTTGGTGTACCAGCCCCTCCCTCAACACACACACCTCCCATGCCCTTCTGCCCTTCTGCCCTTCTGCCTTCCCCAGCCAGCTCGGATCTCTTATCCCTATGGTTCTGTGGTTGGTTGTCTTTCTTGCTCCCTCTCCTGCCTTTCTTTTTGCTGGGACTCTCCTCCTCATCTCCCTTTCCTGTTTTTACCTGGTGGACAAGCAGCAGTCTGGACCCATGGGGGGGGGGGGAGGCTTGCACATTTTCAGCCAGTGTCATCAAGTTCACCTCCTGCAGGCTGAGACTCCCCAAGTGCTCCCTGAGGTGCTCCCTCCAGTGCTCCCTCCCCACCTCAGGCAGGTGCCATTTCTGTACCTCATGTCTGGCTTTGAAGGATCGCTCTTATCTTTCACAACTTGCGGTAGTCCCGCACTTCCGACTAGATGTTCGAGAACAGCTTCTCGTTTGACTAACTCCTCATCCAGCTTTGAGTGTGTCAGAATTTATGCAGAGATTGCTCAGGGCTGATTGGTTTCAGGGCAGCATCAGAACCTCAGACCTTGTCAGGCAAAGTCTGCGCAACAGAAAGACAGAGGGGAGGAAGGTGCTGTGGGGGCAGCTCTTTGCTAGGTTCACGCCATGAGCTGCTGGCCCAGGGCGGAATACTCATGGTTTTCTTCGTGTTTTAGGATTTCGGTGTCTAGAAGAACCTTTGGGCAGAGTGGCCTGTTTGTACAAACCTGGTATGCAAACTCTTCTCTCATCAAGTCCATCTGGGTAATGGCCATTAGCCAGCATCAGTTCTACCTGGACCGGAAACAGAGCAAGGTGAGTTCCTGGAGGGGCTCCAGGTCTCTCTGTTCTGAAATGAATTTTCTCAGAAAACATATAAGAAAAAAAAAGTTTTAAGCTTTGCTACCAACTGTTTTGTTTTTTCATATATATTTTAAAGAGGTGGGCCATATATACAGCTAATTTAAAGGTTGTGACATTTGGCGTGAATATGTTTCTCCAGTGGTGACATTGCTGGGGTGACATTTTAAAGTTAGTGACTGGATCCTGCATGCTTTACTGAAACCTTCCGCGTAAAAGTAACGTGTTCTGTTGTTTTCAAAGTTCCACTTTACAGATCTAAATTGCCCTGTGTTGACATCTTTGATTGCACAGTTACCTAATCATTGTATTGATTTAAAATGTGATTGTGTTGATTCCATTTCAATGTTGTCAACCTCATAGGCAAAAATTCCTTCAGCCAGAAGCTTAGACGACATCGCAATGGATTTAACAGAGACTGGAACGCAGAGGGGCTCCAGACTGGTGACTCTGGAAGCCAAGACTCAGTTTATCATGGCCAGTAATGGCAGCCTGATATCCTCAGGTATTTTCCCATTCAAGAAAGTATAAGCAATCTTCTTTGTGTGTTTGCTATAAGTCATTTCCAAATGCAACTTGTTGAGGCCAAAAACAACAACAAAACAAAAAAACAAACAACAACAAAAAAAAAACCAAAACCAAGAATGTTTTATTAAAATGTAACAGTATGCAACAGCTTTGAATAATATTTTAAGCTTACTTATTTATTTATTTAGAGATAGGGGCTCACTGTATAGCCTCTGAGGCCCTCAAACTTAAAGAGGACTGAGTGCCTCTGCCTTCTGATGCACCACCGCTATCCTTTAACTATTTTTAAAGAATATGAACTTAAATTGCAGGTAGTCAGGCTTGACTTACAGAGATACTGAGTACTCAAGGCTGCCTTGAAAGATGTTGACTCCCTGCTAGGCTGATGCCACTAATTCTCCACAAAAATAAAATCCTATGCAAGCACAGTTGCAAGTGCCTAGTTCCTAGACTGTAATCGTTGGGCCCAGTCCTTTCCTTTGTGGGAAGTCTAGAGTCTCTTATCACTAAGCCTGTGGAACTTCACTAAATTGACTTGTGTCATCTAATTCCCTCTCAGCTTGAAGCAGTGGGGGTTAGGGAAGTGGGGGGTTTCTTTGCAAAGAACATTCCATTGCCTTGCTTGCTTGCTTACCTTCAAAAGAAACAGAGTAGGGCCTTCTCAGGGACCATCTTCCCTTCATTCCTAAAAAGAAGTGTGTGTGTGTGTGTGTGTGTGTGTGTGTGTGTGTGTGTGTGTGTGTTTGTGTGTGTGTGTGTGTGTGTGTGTGTGTGTGTGAGAGAGAGAGAGAGAGAGAGAGAGAGAGAGAGAGAGAAATGTAATTTCTCCTTTTTGTGCTCGAACCACATAGCATTTTACTGGGGCTCCCAAAAGGACTAAGCCACAAAGTGCGGGAGACATCTTCTTACCAGGCTCTTTCCAATGCCCAGAAGCATGTGAACGGTTTCCTGGTTTCCTTTCATTATGTTCGGAAACAAGGAGAAAAGAAATAAAAGCCAGCATTTGGGAACAGCTCTCCTCCCCAGCCCTTTGTCCCTTACTCAGCAAAGGAAGGAAACAGGCCCTGTGTGAACCCTCCCGCCCTGCCCCCCACTCCAGGTTCTCAGGACTCGGAAGGCATGGAGGAGCAAAAGCGGGAGAAGATTCTCGAACTCAAGAAGAAGGAGAAGCTGTTGCAAGAAAAGCTCCTGAAGAAAGTCGAGGAGCTGAAGAAGATCTGTCTGCGCGAGGCTGTGAGTGGCACTGGCCATGCCGGCTTTGTGTTGGGTGGCTGGCTGAGTCCATTATGTGCTCTTGACCCTGTCCTGTTTTACAGGAGCTCACGGGCAGAATGCCAAAGGAATATCCACTGGATATCGGCGAGAAGCCCCCTCAGGTCAGGAGGCGAGTGGGGACTGCGTTCAAGTTAGATGACAACTTACTGCCTACTGAGGAGGTAGGAGCAGGACACTGAGCCATGCTATGCACCAGACAGAGGAACTGTCTGTTCCCTACCCTCCATCTAGACCCTGGGTTCAGAGTCATGCTGTAGATTTTTCTCTGAGCCACGGAAATAGACCAAATTGAACACTCAAAGCAAAATTGAGTTCCTTATTATTTTGTTTCCTGTGTCACAGAGAGTATTCTATGAGCCCTGGGAAGAAGTTGTCAATAGTATTACAGAAATTAAGACTGAACTTTAGCTTCCGATCCTTCCGCTTAAAGCCAAGTAGCCTTCAGCGAATCGTTTCATCGCCCTAAAGCGTCAGTTCATCTGTAAAGTGATCATCGTGGTGGACGTCCCCTCTGAAGGGCGCAGTAAGGGTTAAATGAGCTAGCATGTAGAGCAGTCAGAATAATTATGTTAAAGGGTTTGATGCAGAACAGAGTGTGTGCCCTCTCAATTGCATATCACAAGCAATTATGCCATTATGACCCACCCCATGGTGTTACAGGGATTTCACTATCTCAGCTGCCATCCTAATAGAGGCGAGTTTTGATATTTACTGAGCACCTGCCTGTGTGCACTCGGCCCTGACCGCCCTAAGCCTGTGCACTCGGCCCTGACCTAAGCCCCACGGGTGGTGCATCGGCTAATCTTTAGTGCGCTTTCATAAAGTACTCTATTCCTTTAGCAAATTCAGAAAGCTAAAGGATTAAAAGATTATTTATGAGTAGTATATTCAGTCGTGCTACCAGGAACAACCGGAAAAGGTAGTGAGACCCAAACGCGATGTATCTCTAAAGGGCCACATACGCATGTAACATTCTGCACACATGAGTCACAGGTTACAGTCTCCTTCTGAAAACTGGTCTTAACCCAGCCAAGTGAATGAATGCAAAGTCATATTCCTCCTTAAACAGAAAAAGAGACTGGCCTATGAGAAAGTGAAGTTAAGGTGGCTGAGATAGGTCTTGTTTTCCTGGAGAGTGTCTGAAGATACTTGTGTTATTAAAATTTGGACAAAGGGTACGCCCAAAGGGTGTACTACTCAGGAACATGCAAGAATCTTTCATTATTGTCCAGAGATAATGCAAGAGAATGACTGTGCGTGTGTCCATAAAAATAAAGCTGTGTCATTGTCTGAATGCAGGATCCGGCTTTACAAGAACTGGAGAGCAATTTCCTGATACAGCAAAAGCTGGTCGAAGCTGCAAAGAAGCTTGCCAGTGAGCCAGACCTCTGCAAAACCGTGAAGAAAAAGCGAAAGCAAGATTACACAGATGCTGTGAAAAGACTGCAGGAGATTGAAAACTCCATAAACGAATACCGAATCCGGTGCGGCAAGAAACCCAGCCAGAAAGCTGCAGTTGTCCCACCAGGTTAGTACTGGAGAGCTGTCGGCACGCCCCTACTCCTGCTGGGACAGTAGTCCTCAGCACCAAGAGCAACTGTCCCAGGGTTAGAAACAGTTGAATTTTCAGTATTGAAGGTGTGTGTCAATGGCAGCAGGCTCCCCGCTGCAGTTCCGTAGGACAGGAAGTGAACTTTCAGGATAAGGACTCACAGGGACTCTGGCGCATGATAAAAACAGACTCCCCTCAACCGGCCTGGAAGTCACTGCTCCATATACTTACTCTTCATGATGCCGGCCGTTCAGAACATTGAGCTTTAGATAGAAATATGTCTGCAGGATGTTTGAATGAGGCATACCCTGCATTTTCTCAGAGACCCGTTCTGGCACGCGTGCGGATGGAAAAGGTGCCTATGATTATTATCCCATTGCAAGAGAGTATTTAGGAGTAGTAGGCAAATGGTAAATGATGGAATGCAGAAAGATGAGAGATAAGATCATAACCACAAGATAATCCTGACTTTGTATAAACCCAAGCACGGGATGACTGATAGGGAACTATTTCAAAATACTAACAGCCGCGGAGTTGTAAGCAGGCCAGTTCTCTTCTAGTTCCAAGATTCTCAACATCATATATCTATGAAGTTCATATTCAGGAAAAAAAATAAAACAAACGGAGGAGTTGTTTTTATGTCAATTTAAAGTCTAATTGACCTTAGGCAAACATTAACATGGTTTGGGCTCCGTTATTGATTATTTCTTTAAACCCAAGTCTTTCCTCCCCTTTACGTGTTGACACTTGAAACATCGAGGTTATTCCTCCACTGGTTGATGGATCATCATCATAACTGGTACCTTACATTTTCACAGGAACACGAAATAATCATACATTTTCTATTTGATAAACTACGGTAACTGGGCTTAGAGCAGAACAGGCTTAGGGCCTATGATTCATCAAGCCAAGACAAGACTTTCTAGAATATACAGACATTAACACATAAACATAAGTCCGCTACAGCTGGTGAGTCTAAATGTGTAATCCAGTCAGTTCGACGGTGTTTGCCTCCAGACATGGGTGATTACCAGTGTGCTTAATGTTCATGGCCATTTGTCACAACCAATTCACCCTCAAGCTGTGCTAGACCCAAGCGTTCTCCTTTTCGGTGGCTGGCATTTGGGCAGCAGATGGTGCCATTGGTTGAGCATATATTGGAGGGATGTTTTTGTAAGTGAACCCAGCAGCTGACCATCCTGGCACCTGGCCTTCAAGTTCCATTGTGTATCTAATTAAGAGAGACTCCGCTCAGCTCTAATAAAGATTAGCATTTGACTTTGAATGAAGACGGTTTTAAAACTTACACCGAGGTGTTGTATTTGGGTAGAACATTCCACCTAAACACTCAATGCTGAGTATGAAATGGTTTGCAAAATCCTATCAACAACATCTGAGATGGCTCTTTTTACCAAATGGGCACCAGAAATGCTCAAAGCACTAGGGCTGTCACTTCGAGTCAGACAGCCAAGTATGGGTAATAACATGAAAAAATATAGTTGGTGTTTATCTAGCATTTATTGTGTGCCTGGGGCTGGCTAAAATCTGCATGCCACTAGTTAATCAAGTAGCTCATCTCAGCCCCATGCAGTAGACACCATTGTTATCCCTACTGCAGAGCTGAATCAAAAGACCCTTAGTGAGATGAGCCAACTTGCCCAAGCTCCCGGGGACGATAAATGACAAAAACAAGATTTAAACTCAAGTCTTCTGATTCAGAGCTTTTTAAGTAGGGATAGTTTTGACCTCCATACCCACACTCTAAAAATATTTGATGATATTTTTGGGCATTTGGGGGTTGTCAACGTTGAAAGTAAGAGTGCTGCTTCTGGTCTGTAAGCAGACACTGTTTCTGCGTTGTACAGAAGAGTTCCTTACAACAAATATGGAATGCAGTCTCCTTTCAAGGTATAGAAAACATTGCAAACTAGTTTAAGACCAAAACTCTGGCTGTTAATCCTATTGTAAGTGATATGGTTAAGAGCTGAAGCTGTCACTCACTTGATATTGCCCAGAATACCTAAAGCCCTGGGTTCAGTCCCTAACTCCACATAAAACCAGGCACGACAGTATATATCTAGCACTTGTGTCTTGGAAGTATCAAGGTTATCATTAATTATGTAGAGAATTCAGAGGAAGCCTGGGCTTCTGTATAAAACTATGTCTCCAGAAAGGGGTTGGGGACGAGATGAGAGAAAGTAAGAGAGAAAAAAAAAGAGAAACACAGTTAGCCCTTCCATCCCCAGATTCCAAATCTGTAGATACAGCCAGCCTCAGGTCAAAATAGTTGTGGGAAAATTGTTTTTGTACTAAACATATTATTTGATAAGCATTACAATAGAACCACTGTTTATACAGAATTCATACCATATTAAGAATTATAAGTTATAGAGACAGTACCCACAGTATGCAAGAGAACTATGGGCCACCCTCAGATTTGTTATCCTTGGGGAGACCAGGAGCCAGTCTCCCCTCTGGATACTGAGGAATGACTAATCCATTGTAACATCTGTACAATAGGTCAGATGTTTCTTATCTCCAGCAGAATGTAAGTGATTCCGACAACAGCTAATTATTCTTAATGCACTGTAATTGCTTACATTTATCTAAATGAAAATAAAATGCACTCAGTTGAAAATTGCTTTGCTGAACTCATTCTAATTGTATAAATGCACAATTATCCTAAAGGCAGCTATTTATATTCACAGAAGACATCATTCCGTCCGAAAGTAGTTCTTTGTCCGACACCACCACCTATGATGACCGTAAGTGGCTCCTTTTATCATTTAAAAACATTAGATACTCTGAAGAGTGAAGATCATTTTTTAAGATGTATTTTTACCTTTGTGTGTATATGTGCTTGTGTATGTCTTCTCTCTCTCTCTCTCTCTCTCTCTCTCTCTCTCTCTCTCTCTCTCTCTGTGTGTGTGTGTGTGTGTGTGTAGACCATATGTATGTGGTACCCAAGGAAGCAGGAATCCCTGGGTTGGAGTTACAGGCCATTTTGTGACCTTTCTGACGAGGGTACTAGGATCCAAATTCAGGTCCTCATAAAATGCAGTAAGCATTCTCAATAGCTGACCCTTCTCTCCTACTCCTAAGATAATTTTTTTTTAATTGAAGTGAACTTGGGCACAAGACATAGGTTAGTTATTAGGATGCTTAACATGCACGATGCCCTAGGTTTGATCACAGCACCAAGTAATCCAGGTGTTATGGTGCATACCTATAGTCCCAGTACTTGGAAGGCAGAAACAGGACAGACAGGAGCTCACAGCCTTCCTTTGCTTCATAATGAGTTCTAAGTAGAAGACCGTGTCTAACAAAGCAACAACAACAACAGCAACAGCAACAACAAAGGGAAGCCTACTTGTTTCTCTCTGAGGAAAAGAAGAATAAACTAACTTTATTTATATAAATGGTTGGGGGAGGGAGGCCTATCATTATCATAGATGCAGGCTAATATTTAAAACAGTTCCACCTAATCAGAAACCCATAGCATGAGTAAGTCTGTCTTTAAGGATGGTAAAATCCTGCTTTTAGACTTTGTGTTTCTTTTTAGACTTTGTATTTTAAATAAAGACTCAGAACTGTGTAAGCTACACAGTCTTTCACCTAGCGATTTCCAGTGGTGATATTTTACATATATGGAATCCAGCATCAAACCAGGAAACTTTAGTATACACTTTGTGTGCCACTGCTCTCTAGAGAAGTAGGGATTGACTTTGTTTTCCTTAGGAAGACATTTTATGAAATTAGATTTCATGTCATTTTTACCATTGCCTCTAAGTAAGCAATATGTGTGTGACAGTAGCCAATATTAGTTCTGTGTGTCTTGGGACGGAATGTGTTTCCTCTCAAGGGACTGAATACTTCCTTGTAATTTTTTATACATAATCAGCTGGTTGGCTATCTGTCTGATGTGATTTGAAGTATTCCGGAAAGCCACTGCCCTGCACTAGCCCCTCCCCTCCTGCGTCTCCCCTGTCCTACTTTGTCTCAGAGTTTCATCGTAAATAAAATCTCACTACTTCAGGGTCCTGCTTTGAGCTGCAGACCAACACACTCACCATTTATGTTTTGAAAATGCCCGTGTTGGTGGTGAACTTGCTACATCTGTGTGTGCATTTTTTTGCAAGTTGGGGTTTCCTCCCCGACCCCTTTCCTTTCTTTATAAACAGGATCTCACAATGTAACTTTAGCTGTCCAGAGCTTACCCTGTAGACTAAGCAAGCCTCAAACACACAGAAATCCACCTGCCTCTGCCTTGAAAGTACAGGGCTTAAAGGTGTCCACCACCACACCAGACACTTTGCAGACTTTCTTTAATAAGAGTTTTTGGAAGTGACACCATCACCCATTGCACCTGAGTGAGTTTCTAACTCATTGCGCTCACTGTGAGTTGAGAAAAATGGACTCAGATTTCAGCACTTCTAACATGTCAATTATAAAACTTAATTTTACAAAATGTGTGTATCTCTACTACACATCCCTACCAATTATTGTCTTGAGAAGAACTGTTGTTCATCTGACCTACCAATTCCTTTTGTGGAAGATTGCCAAGCTATTCATTTGCCCATTCGCTCATCTTCATTCACTGCCGCTTGACTATTCTAGCCAATGACTCCTTCACACTTGCTGGGCAGCGACCAAGTTCAGTACCTCATTCTCCAAGAATTCTACCCCCCAAGTCTCTTGGTATTGAGCGAATCCACTTCAGAAAATCCTCCATCAACGAACAGTTTGTGGACACCAGGCAGTCCAGGTGGGTGGCTATCATCTCAATGTTGATGCTTTGATGCTAAGAAGTACCTTCTCTGAAATTCTTCTTGATTGTTGCTTATCTTTCCAGATGATATTCTTTTATGAAACCAAGGCAGGGAAACTAACTCAGAGATTTGTTGTTGACAGTGGGGTTGTTTGTTTGTTTGGTTGGTTGGTTGATTGGTTTTTCAAGAGAGGGTTTCTTTGTGTAGTCCTGGCTATCCTGGAACTCCCTCTATAGATCAGGTTGTCCTCGAACTACGGATTCACTGCTTCTGCCTCCTGAGTGCTGGGATTGGTACTGGGATTAAAGGCATGTGCCACCACTCCCCAGCTGTGTGGGAGTGTTCTTAAGAAGGCTTTTGAGAAGGTTCTTAATTCTGTCCTAGGTATTAAAGTCTGTGTGACTTATATCCAGTTACAAGGATTTTAATGCTGGAGACTGGGGAATGTTAGCCAGCTCTTAACAATAAGCAAAATACCTGAGCTATGCAACTCATAAAAAAAAGCTATGGCTTCAAGAGGTTGGAAGCCTCAATCACCTGGCCCCTTTCTTTTTGGGTTGTGTTTAGGGGAGTGTCCGTACAGTGTTCAGAGGAGCATTGTACCAGGGAGCATATGATAGATCAAAGTACTCACCTCAGGGTAACTGAGAACCAGAGAGAAAGGAAGTAGCTGATCCCAATTTCCCCTTCCAGGGAATTGTCCCCAATGTCCTAACTTAGTCCCATTTGCCCCACCCCCCAAATTTCTTTCTAGCAACCCCACAGGTTACACAGCAAGCGTCCAACCTGCACACCTTTGGAAGACTTTCAAGTCAAATTCTAGCTTGCCTAGGATTCTAGAGTTCAATTTTATAACCCTTAATCTTTTGACTCTTAAGAAACTGTCAACTTGTGGACTGTCTAAATAAACTATCATAAAGCCACATGGTAGAATGCTTATGAATTCATTTAAATGACATTGTAGAGCCCTGAACAGCAATGTGTGCCTGTTAGTGTAACATCAGAAGACTGAAGGGGGATTATTATAAGTCTGAGACTAGTCTGAAAGTCAGTCTAGGCTGCCAAGAGAGATCCTGTCCTCAAATCTAAAACTAAAAAACATAAATAAATTAATTAACAATAAAATGAAAAGACAGTATAAATAGGTATTTAGCAATACAAAAATGATATATGAAACTTCAATTTTTAAGTAAATTTTTAAAATACAAAGTTAAGACATTTTTTAAAAAATATAAATACTTGTAATATATATAGTTAGGAAAAAATTCATGTTGTGAGCGTGGTCTCACATTATGGGTACCCAGACCTTTATTTCTTTTTTTTTTTTTTAATTTTTTTATTCGATATAATTTATTTACATTTCAAATGATTTCCCTTTTCTAGCCCCGCCCCCCAGACCTTTATTTCTTACTTCTGAGCTATAATGGTCTTTACTTACGTTCACAGGAAGTAGACAGTTGTGCAGGAAGTTTCCTTGAGGGGACTGGGGAGCTGGTACCAGGATCTGTGTGCGCTAATCTTGCGCTTTGGCACCAGGGTTATGCCTTCCCCTTAGACAGTTATGTTCTTAGCATTCTGTGAAGTAGAGAAACACGATTTAAAGATGATACACTTTAGTCAAGTACCAGCCAATGATAGCCCATGGGCCATATTGACTCTGTCACCATGAGCTGACTACTTTAAGATTTTTTTCAAGAAATTGGAGGGAATGAGACAAAAGTGATAATATTTGGTAATGTCTGAAAACTACATTAGGTTTTGTTGAAACACAGCCACACCCACTCTCTTCCATAGGGTGTACATGTCAAGGCCTAAAATGTTTACTGTTAGACTTGGTAGAAGAAGGGTTTGTTGAGTCTTACTCTACCTGCTCTCAGTTGATCCTAATTGAGTATCCGCTTATTAGCTGTGTGCATGACACCAGAGAGTCAGACCTCATGTGCTTCCACTAATGTTCATAAAAGACCACTCAGGCTGCTCACTCATCTCTACAGACGCTCTTCCCATCCTCTCCCAAGCCCTTTCCATCACTTTCCAGTACGCTTTCTATCAACACATGAGAAATCTGCCAGGAGTATGGAGAGACTCACTTTCTTCAATTCTTTTGTAATCACAGAGAAATGCTGTCCACGCACAGCAGCCCTTACAAGACACTGGAGAGGCGGCCCCAGGGAGGACGGAGCATGCCCACCACGCCAGTCCTGACTCGGAATGCCTACAGCAGCAGCCACCTGGAGTAAGCACTTCATCTCCTCAGCTTCGTCACCGTCCTGTTGGCTTGAGCGTCTGCCTTGCCTTTGCTGCCTTTCTAAATCTCTTAAAGTGACTTTCTGCACCGGTTGCCCTGACTCACTCTAACCCGTTTCCAACTAACTTACCATTTCTAATTGGTCTGCAAAGACCATGTTACTCAATTCCTCGAGGTATATATTGTATTCTTAGTGCTTTAATTTCCCCACCTAGGTAGTTCCACTCCTCGTCATTTACAGGCAAGGATGAGAATAATTGCAGTGGAATTTTTGCAGCATTCTGCTCTAAACGGTTTCATTTTCTTTTATTTCTTTGTTTTTTTTAAAAAAAATATGTATTTATTTATTTTATGAGTGTTCTGTCTTCACACACACCAGAAGAGGGAATCAGATCCCATTACAGATGGTCGCAAGCCATCATATGGGGGCTGAGAACTGAACTCAGGACCTCTGGATGAGCAGTCAGTGCTCTTAACTGCCAAGCCATCTCTCCAGCCCCTTCTTTTATTTTATTTTATTTTATTTTATTTTATTTTATTTATTTTATTTTTAAAAGGTGTTTCTTTAGTAACACCATTTCATAGAGCTCAAGTTGACCTTGAACTCACCGTGTCGCCAAGAGTGACCTTGAATTCCTCGTCCTTCTGCCCCCACCATCCCAGTGGTGGACTGCAGATGCACACCACTGCTCCCAACTGACACGGTGCCATGGTGGCAGACTTGACACATGCCAGGCAGGCACTGACTAAGCTGTATCCACAGCCCCGTACACTCTTTTTCCAAGCTACTTGAGTTAGTGCCAATGGCAAACCTGTTATGAAGTGCATATTAGGGACCATTTTCATCTCATTGTACAAACACAGAAGCAAAACAGGGATGTTAAATACCCCACCCTAGCCCTTAGAGCTGGCAGCTCAGCACCACACTAGTATTCCTGCCTTTGGCCCAGGCTCCCCCCACCTTGCCTCCCTCTCTCCTACTCTTATGTTATGTGAGAAGAGAAGCCTCCAAAGATGTGTTGGAGGGGGCTGGAGAGATGGCTCAGTGGTTAAGGGCACTGACTGCTCTTCCGGAGGTCCTGAGTTCAAATCCCAGCAACCACATGGTGACTCACAACCATCAGTAATGAGATCTGACGCCCTCTTCTGCAGTGTCTGAAGACAGCTTCAGTGTACTTACTTAAATAAAGTAATAAATAAATCTTAAAAAAAAAAGACCGTTGGAGGGCATCTTTCTAGCCTTAATGCAGGCTATATATCATCACAGATATCTTTAGCCTCAAGAGAGGATTCGGCTTGCATAATAACAGAACCTGGTTCTTCCCTAACTCTGTGATGATGAGCTTACTTGTGAACCAGTGCGTGGTGTGAATGGGTAGACTCTATTATGAAGCCTGCAAAGCCCTATTGAATTTAGAGGTTCTAAATCTGTTCAACATGTTCTTTTATCTGTGCTGCCTGTGTCCCTATATTGTGGGTGCTCATGTACTTGACTGTATGTGTATGTGGAGACCAGAGGTCAACACGGGCCACCTTCCTCAAGCAACTCTCTGCCTTGTTTTTTTAAGACAGGGTCTCTCGTTGAACCTGGAGTTTACCAATTTGCCTAGACTGACTGGCCAGCAAGCTTCAGTGATCTGCCTGTCACCACCTCCCCTAGGGTTGATTATAGGCATCCCGTCTGGCTTTTAATGTGGGTTCTGCCTTATCAAACTCAAGTTTCCACGTTCACCCAGCACACAGGCCACGATGGAGCCATCCCCCCAGCCCTCAGCCTAGTGTCCTTTTCTCTTCCTCGGATCCTTCTTCTGCTCTATTATTCATCTTCCTTCTCTCCTTTCAGACCTGGCTCCTCATCTCAACACTGCCGCCAGCGGAGCGGGAGCCTGGAGTCCCAGTCCCACCTGCTCTCCGAGATGGACAGCGATAAGCCATTTTTTACCATCTCCAAATCCCAAAGAAGCAGCAGCACGGAGATCCTAGACGACGGGTCTTCATACACCAGCCAGTCAAGCTCCGAGTATTACTGTGTGACGCCTGCTGCCGGCCCTTACTACACCACCCAGACCCTAGACACCCGTGCCAGGGGGAGAAGACGGTCCAAGAAACACAGTGTTTCTACTTCCAATTCAGGAAGCATGCCCAACCTAGCACAAAAGGATACTTTGAGGAATGGCGTCTACTCCAAAGGTCAGGACCCACCTCCTTCCGGTTACTATATCACCGGATATCAACCGTATGCGGAGTGCGACCTGTATTACAGTGGTGGCTACGTCTATGAGAATGACACGGAGGGACAGTACAGTGTCAATCCTTCTTACCGATCCTCAGCTCTCTATGGATACGACCGCCAGAGGGACTACAGCAGGTCTTTCCATGAAGACGAGGTAGACCGCGTGCCCCATAACCCTTATGCAACTCTCCGGCTGCCAAGAAAGGCTGCCGTGAAATCTGAGCACATCACCAAAAACATTCACAAGGCCTTAGTCGCTGAGCACCTGCGTGGCTGGTACCAGAGGGCTTCTGGACAAAAGGATCAGGGGCACAGCCCACAGACTAGCTTTGACTCAGACAGGGGATCGCAGAGGTGCCTGGGATTTGCAGGGCTCCAGGTCCCGTGTTCTCCAAGCAGTAGAGCATCTTCCTACTCTTCAGGTAAGGTCGCTGCGGGGAAGCGCATCACTCCGGGGGCCACCATGAATCATACTCCCAAACCATCCCAAACCACTCCTGTCCAGGGTCATACATTGGTTCCCATGCTCATTCAGAGTGGAGGACCCATAATAAGAACTGTCAGCTTCAGCAGTACTCTACAGCTTTCACAGAGCATTAGAGTCTCTCTCTCTCTCTCTCTCTCTCTCTCTCTCTCTCTCTCTCTCTCTCTCTCTCTCTCTCTCTCTTTTGAGTTTGCCAGGCTCAAAATGGAGCCATTTGTAGATTTGAGCCTGGCAAACACGGTGAGGACTGACTCTGTGCACTGTCCTGTCTTGGTACTTGCTCCTCCATCTTGGTACTTGGTGTTGTCTTCATCTCATGGTGACAGCCACATCTCTTAAAAGTATTCTCATCACTGGAGTTTGACATGTTGAAAGAATAGAGACACTTAAGGTCTAAGGATCACACATCCCTTCCTATTGGCCAAGATTCCATAAATCTAAAGACTGAATATTCATGCTCTGCCTGCATAACACCTACAGTAATTCCGATAGAACTGGTATTTGTCAAGTATTTTTCTACGTGCTTTGCTTATCTTATCTCAGTCTATACTATTCTCTACTGAATTGCTAATGTAAGGAATTTGGCAGGCTGGGCTCATAGATCAGTGTTTGCCTGGGGTGCTTGAAAACCTGACTCCAAGCCCACCAACATTACTGAAAATTCCAGGAATTTTAGTAGCCAATTTTGATCATCAAAAGCATTTTCTTTCTGACCTTTATGTGGGGGTTGGTGTCTCCTTTGGCCCACCTTTGCAGAGTACCTGCCACACACCCTCACCTGCTCTGAGTAATTTGGAGAAATAGTTGAGGCCTGGTCTGCCCAGCATAGTGAAAGCTACTGAAGGACTCTCTGGCCTCTACGAGCTCAGGGTGTAGTCAGCAAATTGAAGGAATGTATGACTTGAAGAAATGCATGAATTCTTAAATGACACAAAAACCTGTGTCCTAAGGTTTGCTGCCTCCCTGAAACATGTGTGGGAATTTGCAAGCCTGTGGAACAGTCAGAGTGAACTGCACCTTTATGATTCATAAGACTGCTGACAAGACACACTGCCATGGAGACTTCTGCTTGGGTTCTATTTTATTACTATTTCTGTGATCTGGACTTCCGCTAGGATTATCCCACCGATGACCACATCTAACACAGGAAGAGGCTTCTCTCGCTGTTTCTTGTGGTTTATGGCTCTGATCTAGAGGACATCTGTCTTGCTCAGAGGACACCCTGCACTTTCTTGAAGCTCAGGGCGAAGCATGAGCAGCTTTTACAGATCACATCTGGACAGAGCGCTCCAAGATTGAAAGCAAGCAGGGGTCTGGAAATTCTTGTGGACGGCTTTTAGTGCACAGGGTTGGGGGACCGCCCAGGGAAAACCAGGTGTGATTCAAAACCCTCGACTGCCTTGGCTGTTGGCTTTGTAACTAGGGCAAGGGTGAAACAGAGTTAGTACTTCCTGGTTCAGACCTGGTGTCGGTTCTGCTGGCTGTATCACCAAGAGCATTCCTCCTCACCCCAACCCCCCCTTGGCATTTTAAGATAGGATCTTACGGTGCATTTTGGGCTGGCCTCAAACTCATAAAGCCTCTCCCGTGCCTGCCCTACCACACCTGGCTAAGAGCATCCTTTATAAAGTATTAAGTGGATGACATCAAGGCTTCCGGAAATCCCTTCTGGAATGTTCCTGCCCCTACTTTATAGCTTTAGAGATGTATTTCTACAGGCTCGAATCATTCACATGGAGGGTTACATTTCCTGTTTCTGGTTAGTCAGATTTTGCACCACCTGAAGACTTCGTGGTGACTCAGTTTCAGGAGTGATGGAAGCCACCTTTTCTTGGCAGCTCTGTGCCAGGGTGCCCTTCTAATGGGAGCAGCAAGGCTGTAGAGGGAGTGCTGTAGTTAGTGTGTGATTATTCTTACTTTACAGTTTAGGTGACTCTGGTTTAGATAGAGAGTTTGAATGACTCTGCCAGTCCCCTAGGCTGGCAGGTGACAAAGTAGGGCTTCTGTCCCAGTGCTATCAGTATGACCCCCCAAGTTTCAGAGACCTCCACCTAGTGCTCAGTTTCGGAAGCCTTGCGTGAGGAGCCTACATCTGTTAGTGTGAATCAAGTGGCCTTATGGCCACAGACGAATTCTGAAGTTTGTCAGTGGTGACTGCAAGTGGCTTGTGGGTGTGGAAAGAGGTCGGTGGCCAGGAACAGAACATGAGGAACAGGAAGAATCATGTCCGGGGCTGTCTGTGCGAGGCTTAGATACACACAGGGCTGTTGAGCCGCCCGTGCAGCCCAGGCACTGGGCAGGACTGGTTTCACAGAGGATGGCAGTGACACCCAGTGACACCCAGTGACACCCAGTGGCATTCCTTCCATCAGGCTCTGCTTCCAAATTGTGCTCTTGCCCTCTCTCAGTTCCGCCCTTCTGCAAACCCAGCCTCTTCCACCTTCTGCTAGCCTCTCCCTCCACCCCTGCCACTTTTTATTCAACAACAGAAAATGTCCTGTCTTGCCAGTGGCCAGTGCTGCCTTCAGCAGTCAAGTCTCGACAAGTCACCTGGCTGAATGCTTTTTCTCCACAGACCTCTCTACGTATTCTCAAGCACCCATCTGGTCAGATCTGAAGCCCAGGTGGCAAGGTTCTCTCCCCTTAGGAGAGTCCTCTCCCTTTTTCTTCTGGACTACTTAAAAATGTGTGTTATTGAAAATATTTCTGTCTTCCCTTTGGACTAACTTCTGTCAATAATAACAATACCATATCATGAGCCTTTATTCTGCACTAGGCTTAATACGTTCATCACTGCCTTCAGTCCTGGTGCTGTGACCACACTTATTCTCCCCACAGTAAGGAAACCGAAGTTTACAAAGGAGGAGCTATTTGTCCAAGTCACTCAGCCAGCTATTAGTCCACCAAACTGAACTGATTGCAAATTCTGGCTCAAACAGCTCTCTCTCTCTCTCTCTCTCTCTCTCTCTCTCTCTCTCTCTCTCTCTCAGAGGTAAAACATAGGCAAAGCCTGGACCCATCTCCAGCCATGGCAAGCACAAATAAACCCAGCCTTTCATCCCTCTGCTCTCCACATACCTGAGTGTGAAGCAACCAGAACAGATTTGGCTTAGAATATTCCACCTAACTTGCTCTCCCTTCCCGTTCTTATTTCTAGTGTCTTCTACAAATGCTTCTGGGAACTGGAGGACCCAGCTAGCCATTGGGCTATCTGAATATGAAAATCCAATGCATTCTCCCTACACCAGCTACTATGGCAACATCTACAATCCCTTGTCCTCTCCAAGCAGGTGAGAAAGTGTTGGCCAGGTTCTCGGAGCCTGAGCCTCTGTGAAGGATGCACGGCTCCTATACTGCACAGTCTGGTGGTGAAGAGGTGTAAGGTGGGATTTGGTAACCATTAGCCTACAGGCCCAACCCGACTGCCACCACGTTCGGTAAATAATGTTTCACTGGAAAATGGTCGTGGTCATTACTCTACTTGTGAGCTGTGTGTGTTCACATTCTGAGGACAAAGCTTTGACAAATAAGACATGGCTAGCAAAGCCAAAAACACTTTTGACTTTTGAGCTCCATATAGCTCACCCAAATTCAACTCTACTCTGTTCTTAATAGCTGTACGCTTTAAAGGCTTAGTCTCAAAGCTGGGCTTCTCTTTCTCATCTATTTTAAGGGTGTGCTTAAAACCGTATTGTGGATAATGTCCATTTAAGTCTTTTCTGGAAAAGAAAAGACCTGCAGGAAAAAAAAAAATCTCTGTCCTCCAGTAAAGCTCTTTGTACCAAAGTCCAACCAACAGTTGTTGAGTTGGATTTCACCACTTGCTGTATTTTGTGTTCACTGAGACACGGTGGATCCAGCCAGCTGTCCTGTGTGTCGTCTGAAGTAGTTCCTTGTAAACAGCGAAGGGAACACACAGGCACAGTGCGTGGCAGCGTGACTCTGAAGAGCCTCGGCTTCTTCCGATGAGCACGTGACTCCCTTGGCATAGATGATAGGCAGGTGGGTGGAGCCGATGAGTGTTATATCATCTCAGGCCTATAAATATATAAATTTATAAAATAAATTCTTCTGCAGAGGAGGAGTTAGCTTCATCCCTTCCTCTTAACTCTGCCACCCTCACCCACAGTGCTGTGAAGACTGTGTATTATCTGGGTTTTTTTTTTTTTAAATCTGCTCTTGATGTAGAGACTACAGTCTGCACAGTGTCTGTGCCAGTGAACTGGGCAGGTTAGCAGCTCCCCGCAGAGGCAGTTGGTGTGCCGAGCTAATTGGAAGTATTCACTCCCCCGTCCTTGTTTTTCTTCCCCACATTCCATGGAGTTTTTCTTGGCTTGAAATATTAAGCCAATTGTCTCAACCCAACAAAGGGTGTGCTCAAAATAGACTTTTGGTGAAACTGTGCTTCATAAGGTATCAGCACGTTGGAACTTGTATAAATAATGTTTAAAAATGAGTTTGCAGCAGGATCTAAAATTGTGGGGCCCCAAGTTTGAGCTGAACCCTTTCAGTGCAGCTCTCTTTACTTTGGCTAATATATTTGCAAATAATTTTCGTGTTTGGACAGTGTTTCCCTCCTTTCTGCTCAGTCAGTGCCCAAGATGGTGCCAGTGTCTTTTAACACTGCGTTCATTGCATCCAGGAACTGCTAAACATTCTGAGAAGAAAATCTATTTTTACCAAGTCTTCCTATATATTTCAGTAAGATCAAGATGACTGAATAGAGGTGCTGGTGTCAAAGGGGACACAGTGTGCAGGAAATTGGGAGCTATTTAAAGCTCCATTGTGGTGTGGGTGGGTGTTCGCACTCACAGGCACTCATTGTGGAGAACATGAGGAAAATAATAAAGCACCAGAGAGATAACAAAGGAGCGTGATCTCTTCAACCAGAGACAGGGATACTAACAGTTGACAGATTTCTCCATTTCCCTCTGTCCATTCTAACATGATCATAATGATAGAGTAAATATAGTTTTGCCTTTTATATTTTGTATGAAATTATACATCTCATTCTAAAATTTTGGATATCCTATAAATATATTCCTATGTGGTTAATCTCTTTTGTTTGTTTGGCTGGTTTCTCTGTATAGCCCTGGATGTCCTGAAACTTGATTTGTAGACCAGGCTGGTCTCAGATTCAGAGGTCCACCTGTCTCTGTCTTCTGATGGCTGGGATTAAAAGTATGCCCCACCCACCACCTAGCTAAAAGTGTGTTTTGTAAGTTCCTGCTTTTCAGATGAACGGGCAACATTTATGCCACAGAAATAGTAGAAGCACATATTCCAACCTGCCCTGTGTAGCATTTTGAAAAACTATGATACAATCTGATTGTTTCAGTTTAATTTAATAAGCCAAGCACACTATTAATTATTCATAAAGTTTCAGAAGTTTGCCTTTAGACTGTGTGATGCATTTCTATGTAAGCATGTCTTTTAAAGCTGCCACGGCGGCTCCTGCTCTCGAGAGGCTAAGACAGGAGGATTGCTGCCAACTTGTGGGCAACCTAAGCTATATGAGGAGATTAAAATCAATCTGGGCAATATACTGCCCTGCCTCAAAAACCAAAGCAAGCCAACCAAACGAAAAGCCTGATTTTTAAATCAGAGACAGAATACGTCATGTGAAAAATCTTGTAGCAAACACCACCTTTTACAATTAACATATTCGTCACCCTAATAACAATGAGAGACAAAATAAATTTCATGACGTACAAGAATAACTCTAGATGGTCCACACTAAAGTCTTAAAATGCTCAGTAACATATGAGAGGGTTTGGGGTTTTGTTTTTTTGTTTTGTTTTGTTTTTGTTTTTGTTTAAATAAGCTGTTATTTACGGAAAGCTAGGAGTTTTTATTGGCATTTTTTTTCCTAGTACGGTTTGGTAAACTTGGTACTGGTAGACTCCCTGAAACAGACGAATCTCTGCTCAGCTGCTACAGTTTCCAGATGAAGTTGTTTTCTTTCACTCCCTTGTCTTCCTCTCCCTTTCCTATTCCTGTCTAACTCCCTCATCACTAGGCACGATCACAACCGAGGCCCTCTGTCGCAGAGGATGACTGTGACTCCAGAAGTGAGATCAGTAGTAGGCTCTGTCTTGCTCAGGGTAGCCAACTGTAGTAAGTACAGTGCTCCGCTCTGTCCACTGCTTCGGTCTCTACAGCAGGACCTTCGCCTGCCCTGCCTGCCGTGTGAGGTTGTGAAATATGACTTGGCTTTGACATTTCCTGAAAACACTAAAAGTCCTGAAGTGATACAGCGTTTGTTCCCAAAGCTCTCCTTCCAAAGACTTTGAAACTCAGCTTAACTAAAAGACCTTGGAATTGAAAACCTAAGTCTACTAACTATCTAACCTCTTTTTAACATACTGTTAAAGAACTGGCTTGCTTAACTGAACAGTTTGTATGATAGGCTGTGCTTGTCTGACTGTACAATCCAAATATGTCTGTTTCTTACCTCCCACCTCCCACCCCAGAAGTGTTCAGACCAAAATGCTTATATGATGTCATTTCTTGGGTCATTGACAATTTATATTTGGCCCATAAACCCTCAGGATATGATCCCAAACTAGCCCTGCTAACTTTTAGGTGTTTCTCTTACTCCTGAGAAAAGCACATAATTTATTCTTTTAATTAGGAGAGTTGCCCAAAATATGCCTTTTTAAAAAGTTACAATATGATTATTTTTAAAAAAAAATTAAGAAGCAAGCATGTGTCAAAGAGCCACTTTTTTATTGTTGATAAGGAAGCTAGCCACCTTTCTTTAAAGGGAATTCACAACAATAAAAGAAGGCACTGGGGTAAGATTGTTCCATTCTATGCCAAACCAGGCAGTCACCAATGGGGCAATAAACTCTAACTGGGAACACTTTCTTCTGCAAAAGGATATGTTTGTATTTCTCCCAGACAAACGCCTTTAAGTTAACAAGTAACTTAATACCTTCTGGGCCCTAATCAATGGTAAATGAAAGTTAAACAAAGGCAGAACTTTCCTGAGAGTCCAACGATCTTTTATGTGCCTGACAAACAATGCTTCACTGTGCTGTGAACCAAGTATGCACTCTTGTTTTTTTTTTTTTTTCCTTCCTATCTTAGGTTCTGGAATTTTTTTTTCCTTAATAGTGCTTTCCTCTAACCTGTTGGACTGTTTGTACTAAGGGAGGGAAATAGATCCAGGTAGTAACTTTCCTGTCCCTTTAACAGACAGTACGCAGAGACCACTCCACTGGACGGTACAGACGGAAACCAGCTGGAAGACAGCTTGGAGAGTAGTGACCAGAGGCTCTTTTGGCACGAAGACTCCAAGCCTGGAACATTAGTCTGAATGCAGCCGGACCTCCTGACCAAGCACTGCGCGTCGTTCTCACACTAGTGTGCCTTGCAAAGTCTGTTCTGTCTTCTAAATGGCTAGAAACTAAAGGCATCAAAGGTCAAAGACAAGACTTAAATGTGACTTGAAAGAGAATCACACACTAAGCCCCACAAAGCCCTGGATGAGGATTTGCCTTCCAAACTCTAGGCACTAACCCATCACTAAGTCAGATCCCTTGGTGAGACTCTTGTCAAGAGGGCCTGCACGAAGCCCTGGCCCTCAGCGAGCTCTCGTGAAGGGAGTAACCATTGTCAAAGGCAAGCCTCAAATCTGGGAAGACAGACAGTCAGGGAGTTTGTCCCATTGGAGAGGAGGATGGGAGATTTCAGAGCACAGTTCAGAACGCTGAGAGAGGGAACCCAGAAGCTCCTGAATCGTGGCTCACCTCCACGGGGTTTGACCTCGTGAGCTGACAGAAAACACACTGTTTCTACAAACAGATGAGGAGGGTTTAGACAGTATTGGAAACTTACTTGAAGAGAAGTTAGATTTTCATGAAGTTCTGAATGAGTGTAGATGTTTTAGGCTGTTACAAAGCGACGTTCTTCCTAAGCACCCTAATATGGATTCTAGTCTTCTGATTGCCGTAGCATCCTGTACTATAACTTAATGGTAGCCAACTAGAGGAGATGAAGTCACCGGCCAACTCTGCTTGGAGAACATCCTTCAGGTAGATGCCACCAATCCCTGTTGTGTTTCCCAACACGGACTGCTCAGACTGGTGACCCTCTGCCCTGCCTGTCATCTGAATGGCAGGCTCGAGGTGGCAAACTTATCCGAAAAAGTGTTTGGAGGTGTTGACAGAAAGGACCCCTCCCCCAAGGACACCGCCAACCCACATTGCCGTAGGTGAATCGTGTGCCTTAAAGTGGTGAACCGTAGAAAATGAAGCCTACGGCCTGAACTCCAGAAGCAAATCCAAGTCACAAAGTGACAAGCTGAGATCGTCAGGAAAGAATTTACTTCAAGCTGCAGGAGATTGAATTATGAGGAATAAACTACCTCATACCCCTCTGGAGGAACTCATCCACGTAGGCTTGATGTTGGTAGGATTTTGCTTGCTTCTAGAACAGCCATGATCTTTGTCTCTTTATTTGGCTTCAAAGTCCCACAAAAGGTGCTCCCTTCCCCTCCTTTTATACGAGTTTCTTGTTCATATTGTGAATAGACATTTCTCAACAACTTTTCTGGAACATTTTTCTACTTATATTCCAAAGCATGTAATATATACATAAAAATGATTTGATAACTGCTCCTCTGTCATTTGTATCATTAGAAATGAAGTTCGGGGAAATTTTTTTGGAAAAAAAAAAGACACAAGTTAAAAAAAAAATAACTTATTCCTTTTTGCATATTTGTATAGCCTCCTGGAACCAGAAATCGCTTTTTGCATATTCTTTCACTGTTTTGACTTTGAGACCTATTATTTTTTATGTAGGTCAATAAACTCATGGTGTGCTACTGACGTGTTCGGGTGCTTGTGTTCATGTTTGGGGCACACAAGAGGCAGTGTGAGATGTTCCATATCAAGACGAACATTGGGCAAGATACAAACAAATACATTTAATATTACAAGGTTTTATTGATTCCAAGATACACATATTTTTTCGTACTTAAATCAGAAAGTAGGGTTTACATATTAATCATGTCCTATTAGGAGTTGGCTGTGGTTTAGGCTTTGAATTTGGTTGGTGTTTGTTTGTTTTCTTTCTTATTGAAACATAAAATATTGCTTTCTTCTGTTGTTTCAGTGTTGGGCCTGAACCTAGGTTCTTGCACACACACACTAGACAGATTCTCTACCACTGCAATGTACCCCAGCCCACGGCTGTGCCTTGCAAGGTGCCTTGGAATTGATCAAATGTGGTAATCATTTCACTGAGAATGACTGATGGGAATTTTTAGGATTTAGGTGTGAAAACATTAACTGATCCATAATGAGTAATTCATCTTCGTTTTTTTAAACAAACCCTTTCACTAGAGGAGGACATTTCCGTTTCTGCCTTACCCTGATTATTGGACAGAGCTGGGCTGGAAATGAAATGCAAGGAAACACAAATGAGTGTTTCTGTGCATGTGTCGGACACGAAAGTCCCACCTTTTCCTGCTCAAAACTGATGTGCTCAGAATCACAAGTATAATCTTGAAAGAAAAAGTACACCTTAGCTTCCACAAAGAAGTGTCAGGAATGGAAGCAGGTCTGCCACAGGAGCACATCTGTCTTTGGTGCAAATTACTTACTCAAAAGCAAAAACAGACAAAGGCAAATTTTCAACGTGTACCCATTCTCTTCACACACACACACACACACACAATTTCTCTGGTCCTAGAAGCACTTGAAATACATATAACATGTAATCTTGTCCTGCAAGTGTTTACCAGAAGATAGAAGACAGTGTCAGCTCCCCAGGAGCTAGAGTTACAAGCCCTGGCGAGCCCACCCAGTGTGGGCGTTTGACTAGAACTGCTCAGACTCAGGTCCTAGGAAGAGCAGTTCAGAAGAGAAATGTCCCTTTGGGGGGAATTTATTTGAACACTCGCTTCCCTGCTGAGGGCACTGTGTGGGGGAATTGTGGAACCTTTAGGAGGCGGAGCCGAGCTGGAGGAAGCAAGTGACTGGAGGAAGGCTTTGAGGATGTATAGCCTCTCCCCACCTCCTCTTCTCTCTCTTTGCTTCCTGTGTGGATGAAAACATAACTGGCCAGATTCCTGCTTCTGGGGCATGCCATGCCTTCTCGCCACTGTCCACTCCAGATCTGGAATTGCAGATTAAAATGAATCTTCCCACAAATCACTTTGGTCTGTGATATTTCATCACAGTAATGGTAAAGAAGCTAATACACACTCTCAACTGTGGAGACATCTCCAGCCCCGTAACTTGGAAATTTCTCTATGCCTATTTTTTTTAAAAACTAGCATTATATTACAAGTATCTCTCCCTCTTCCTTTTATACTATATATATATATATATATATTATGTTATATATAATGATATAATTAAATATTCAAATATAATATATTGGAGCTGGAGATATGGCTCTAAGCACTGACTGCTCTTCCAAAAGTCCTGAGTTCAATTCCTAGCAACCACATGATGTCCCACAACCATCTATAAAGGGATCTGATGCCTTCTTCTGATGTGTCTGGAAACAGCTACAGTGTACTCAAATATAATATTATTATATGATATTATTTTTATAATTATATGATGTAGCATATATGGCATTATATATCATTGTACAATATATAATAAATATGTATACAAGTATGTACTCATATTATATATTACAAATGCTGTTACATAACATATAATTTACTATATATATATATTAAATATATATATATGATCTGACATATCTTGGGGCTCACTCCCTTTCAATGCATATTGATCTGCCCCACAAATCTGTGTATTTTGGGCTGGAGAAATAATTCAATGGTTAACAGTAGTGGTTGTTCTTCTAGAAGACCTGAGTTTGATTCCCAGCATTCACATGGCAGCTCACAGCATCTGTAACTCCAGTCCCAGGGAATCCAGCACCCTTTCTGGCTTGTATATATGCACGTGGTACACAAACATGCAAACAGTCCCATAGACATAAAATAATAAACAAATATAAAAGGTGAATTTAATAAGTAGACTAACCTCTCTTGATGTTTGTTCTGCTTTTCAATAATTGAAAAAATAAAATAAAAACTCACCTTTGTACTCAGGAACTAACAAATGTGAAAAGCAATAAAAATTCCAGAATCATTTTAATCTGTTAGTTTGGCAGAACTCCTAATAATGAGTTTTCAGAATTGGAATAACGACTTTATTAAATTTCCATTATGCTGTGCTATGGTGCATCTCAAACTGTCAATGGTAAAATACGTGCTTTTAAAGTTTCCAATATATCGTGAAACTATAGACGTGTAAGGTGAAATAAACTGAATTATTATGAGAAAATTAATCCAAAACCACAAATTACTAGCTGATTAATAGAGATCTGGACATATACCCTGGTGTTTACTGTTAGAGCTGGAAGATAAAAAGCTACTCTACCCCCTGGCATAGGAGTGCATGCCTACTGTCCTTGCAGCTGCAGAGGCCTTGGCAGGATTGCTTTAGCCCAGGAGACCAGCCTGGGAAAAATAATGAGACTTGTCTCAAAAACAGACACCTCCTCAGTCAAGTCAGTGTCTGAATACTGACTGCATTTCTATACACTTTGCTGACTTGCTGCACAGGAGTTTTCAGACTATATATCCGGTAAAACTGACTTGGAGATAAATATCCAAGGAGATGCTTGTTCTCTCTCTCTCTCTCTCTCTCTCTCTCTCTCTCTCTCTCTCTCTCTCTCTCTCTCTCTCTCTCTCTCCTCTCTCTCTCTCTCTCTGAAGGGAAGGTTGGCCTCAGACTCAGAGATCTGGCTGTCTCTGCCTCCCAAATGCTGGGATTAAAGGTGTATACTACCACTACCCTGCTCACCCATGCTTTTTTTTTTTAAATTTAATTTATGTACATGAGTACACTATTGATGCCTTCAGACACACCAGAAGAGGTCATCAGATCCCATTACAGATGGTTGTGAACTACCATGTGGTTGCTGGGAATTGAACTCAGGACCTCTGGAAGAGCAGTCAGTGCTCTTAATCTCCGAGCCACCTCTTCAGCCCCTCATCCATGCTTTTTAATAAGGTAAGTCATCACTGTCCTTTATAATCTTAAACTGCATTGGAGCCCCGACCCTTTCCTGGAGAGAGTAAACACTTTGTGACACAAACTAACCCTGTAGGTAACAAGACACTTACCTCCCCTTTCAAAAGCTCAGTGTACCAGAGCAGGCTGGGGATGCACCTTAGTTGACAGAATACTTGCCTAGCATGAACAGTCTTAGATTCCATTTCCAGCATTGTGCTTCAGCTGGGTGTAGTGGTAAGACACATCCATAATCCTTGCACTGGGAAGTAGAGGCAGGAAGAAGAGAAGGAATTCAAGCCCACCTTCAACTACACATTGAGTTGAGGCCAACTGACGCCAACATAAATATAAAAGTTGGCAGCTCCCTGTCTCCCCTGTTATAACCTTATCATACCTCCTCAGATTGCCCCAGGTCCTGTCTTCTGCTCTGTCTTCCTTCCAACCCCAGTCAGGTGCCACCCCGGGGTAGAAAGGGGTGCTTGGGCTTTCTCTCTTCTAGTTGGACAGAAGCTGGGCTGGCATGCTCAGCTTTCTGTGAAGCCCCTCGTTTCCTCCCAACAGGCTGGTGAGGTGCACTGAGTATCTTCATGTTACAATAAGGTACGTGGAGAAAGTTTGGAAATACATCCTTACTGGCCAGCTTCCATGTCCTAAGCATTTGTAACACAAAAATCCAGAATGGATTAAAACCCAAAATGTTTCTTGACCTAGTTCATTGTTTTATTTTATGTGGATGTGTGTGTGCACCTGAGTGTCAATATATAAATATTTATAAACACATATATATGTATCCTTCATGCATGCAGGTATCTTTGGAAGCCAGAAAATGGCACCAAATCCCTGGCATTGGAGTTACAGACTGTTGTGACTACTCCATGTAGTTGCTGGGACCTAAAACCAGATCATGCACAAGAGCAACAAGTACCCTTAACCACTGAGCCATCTCGCCAGCCTCCCCATCTCCCCAGAACCTGAAGCTTTTTGAACACCAACCCAAACCACAAATGAAACACTCCAGACCATGAATTTTTGCATCATACATAAAATTATTAAAAATCGTGTATGAAATTTCCTTTAGGTCTTCAACATGGTAGCCTACACCTATAAATCCAGCCCCAGGACACTACAGCAAGAGCATTCCAAATTGAAGACCAGTGATACCAAGAAAGAAAGAAGAAAGAAAGAAAGAAAGAAAGAAAGAAAGAAAGAAAGAAAGAAAGAAAGAAAGAAAGAAAGAAAGAAAGAAAGAAAGAAAGAAGGAAGGAAGGAAGGAAGGAAGGAAGAAGGAAGGACAGAAGGAAGGAGAAAGAAGAAAGAAAGAAAGAAAGAAAGAAAGAAAGAAAGAAGAAAAGAAAGAGAAAGAAGGAAGGAAGGAAGAAAGGAAAGAAAGAGAGAGAGGGGGAGAGAGCGAGAGAGAGAAAAAGAAAGAAGAAGAGAAAGAAAGAGAAAGAAAGAAAGAAAGAAAGAAAGAAAGAAAGAAAGAAAGAAAGAAAGAAGAAGGAAGGAAGGAAGGAAGGAGGGAAAGAAAGAAAGAGAGAGAGGAAGAGAGGAAGAGAGAGAAAAGAGAAAGGAAGGAAGGAAGAAGGAAAGAAAAGAGGGGGAAGAGAGAAGAAAAGAAAGAAAGAAAGAAAGAAAGAAGAAAGAAAGAAAGAAAGAAAGAAGAAAGAAAGAAAGAAAGAAAGAAAGAGAGGGGGGGAAAGAGAGAAAGAGAAAAGAAAAGAAAGAAGGAAGGAAGAAGGAAGAGAGGGGGGAAGAAAGGAAGAGAGGGGGAAGAAGAAGAGAGAGGGGAAGAAAGGAAGAGAGAGAGAGAAAGAAAAGAAAGAAAGAAAGAAAGAAAGAAAGAAAGAAAGAAGAAAGAAGAAAGAAAGAAAGAAAGAAGAAAGAAAGAAAGAAGGGGAAAGGGAAAAGGAATGAAGGAAAGGAAAGGGAAAAGGAATGAGGAAAGGGAAAGGGGAAGGGGAAGGAAAGGAAAGGGGAAGGAAAGGAAAGGAAAGGAAAGGAAAGGAAAGGAAAAGGAAAAGGAAAGGAAAGGAAAGGAAAGGAAAGGAGAAAACCATACTTGGCTGGAAGGAGATCTCCAATGGATTGGTTGAAAACCTGTATGATACATTCTAAGCTCAGCTCATAATAATATGGACTAATTTGACTTTGTCAATGACAAAAGCAGAGTCAGCCTGTGTGCAAGCACAGGTTAAGATAACCTGTAACCTAGGGTGTTACCAAATCTCAGCAGGCTTCTCACTAGACTAATTATAATGGCTGAATGAGTTCACCCATGGATCAAATCCACTTTTTAAACTGTTCTGGTTAATGAAATCTCTTGGCTCCAGTGCATACATACTTGTTACAGGCACCCATAAGCAGAACGAAATAAGTATTGATTAGTAGCACTGAAACTATATATTGATCCTTCCCCAGTTTTGATGACTCAGGGGCAGAGAGTGATATGAAATATGGTGTGTTCTTTATAGGGTTACTGAGGAGCCACCTTGAAAGTCAGCTCAACACGTCTGGGCACTCACAAAGAATGAGTCTGATCTGTGATTAGACTCCAAGCATAATCTTAGCCCACCACAAAACATCTTTAAATCACCCCCACCCTCTTCCTCCTTGATGGAGTCAGTAAGAGTCTTTCTTTCTGGCAGGAGAAAATGGGAATCCTGCTTTTGTGATTCTTATCAGACACTGCTCTTAACATACACACACACACACACACACACACACACCATTTCTCCATTCCTTTTGCTTTCAAGTAGCAGTCTTGGCAAGAACAGTGACCTGGGCCTGGAAGGACAGTAGGAGTTGACCCAACTTGGTATTTTTGGGTCATTTTCTTCAATGCTGGTCATACCCAGAGCAGTCAAGGTTAAAGAGGTCTGTGAGGATCAACTATGGCTATGCAGGCCTCTGTGGAGTGTTAAGGAAGTCTGTGGATATGTTTTGGATCCACCCAATAATTGGGGAGTATGACTGACATTTAGGGGCCCAGGAACAATGAGTAAACACAACAAACTAACTGCTACTGTGGTCCTTTGAGAAACCCTAACACCTGAGAGCAGGAATCACATCTGGGTGTTGTGTTCCTAAGCTTAACATAAGAAAGAAAAAGAAGTAAATTATAGTTAATCAGAGTCAGGCAAAATACATGTGATTCAGGGAAAAACTAGGCACCCCAACCACTAGCTAATATGCAGTGCGCCAACTGCATATCCATAAGTCACAGACCCCGGCAATTGGAAAGAGCAAGCTGGTTCCCCATAGCTTTCAGTCCCACGAGGGAGAAGCACAACTCTTTAACGACTTGATATGACTTTAATTCTCTGAAGACCAAGGGTGATGAGAGAGAATGAAGGAGGCACGGATGCTACCTGAGATTGGTGGCACACACCGGGTTCCTTTGAGGAGTTGATGCTGGATGGGGGTCATTCCCCAAATACTAGGAAGCGAGATCTTAAAAAGTAAAAGAACATGAGGCCAGCTTAGGCTAATCTTCAAGAAATCTGAGCAACAGGAAAGAAAGCTCTCACAATGGCGCTCAAACTGTGCTGTGCGTCGATTCACTAAGCCCTCTCCTAGGACCCTATGAGATGGTTTTATGCCCTGGTGAGGCCATGAAGAGTGACTCTGAAAGGTGGCCAAGCCTTTGGTCCCAGGACCACACAGCAAGTGTTAAAGCTGGAATTCCCAGCCCTGCACTAGACGCTGCATCACACTCTGTGAGGACCGGGCGCTGCTAAGGAAGTGATCAGCGACAGAGCAGCTGCTCTGACTGAAAACCACTGAAAATGGAAACGGAAAAGAAGGAAGAAGAGCAAAGGCCTGGCGAAGAAGTAGACGGAAAGGCTGGGAGTCAGCTCAGCAGGGCGACCAGCACAAGCTGCAATCAGAAAGGGAAGTCCAGTCCACACGCTTTCAGGCCTGAAGGGTGTGGCTTACAAGTGAGGCGATTCGGATGGTCTCCATCAGGGTCTGACTGGAGAGAGTCTCCACGAAGGGTCAGGGAACAGCCAGTGGGCTGGAATTACCTTTGCAAATAATGTGGAGGAAAATGAGTTGCACTGTTTGCAAGTTGTACCCCAAATGCTTCTCTTGCTGGGAATGAGCCTCACATCATCCCATGCCTCTCCTTCTCAATATACACAGCATCACACACACACACACACGTTGGGGAACTTATCTCTAGCGCTTGCTCTTTCTCCTCAGAAGATACAGGCATCCTAAAAAGATCAAAAGCTGGGAAATTGCAAAGATCTCATCAGGAATCCCAGGAGCTCCAGGCTGGGAGAGGCATCCCAGGCACCCTTCAATTACTGGAGAAGCCTTTCAGGGAGCTGATGGTGGTGTCTGGACAGACATCACTGTCTTCATAAAGTAGTGGTTAGAGGTGTGGGCTTTGAAGTCAGGCTGTCTTGGAGACAGACTATCTGGCTTGGAGTCTATCCCAGGCCCCATGCTTAGTGGTTTGTAGAACTAGCATTAGCCTTCTGGGCCTCAGGTTCCTCCTGGGTACAGGACTCACCAGGGCACTGCATACGCTGCACAGTGTAATGGGTGTGAATAATGCAGCACAGCATGTTCCTGGCAAGATTTTTTAGAGAATAAAGTAACCTGTGTGGGAAAGTAGTAGGTGCTGCTCCTGATCTAGAAAGCTGAGGTGGTTCTTATTTTATCTTTGTGTGTGTGTGTGAGTGTGTGTGTGTGTTCATGTTTCTGTGTATGAGTGGGGACACACACATGTCATGATACATCTGCCACAGTACTTATTTGAGAGTGAGTCTCTTGCTTCTCCAGTACTATTTATGCTGGGTCAGCAGGCCCGTGAACTTCTGGGAAATTTCCTGTCTCTGCTTCCCAGTTCACTGTAGGACCACTGTGTTACAGATGTGCAGCCCCATCCCTCAGCCTTGTCTGCCTTTCTCCTGACCTCCTCACGGTCAGGGGGCAGTTACTTTACCTACTGAGTCATCTCCCCAGCCCCAAACCTGAGGTGCATTAATTTAGCCACTCAACTATCACAACCAAAATAAGCATCGCAGCTGATGGTTGATTCCTGTCCCCAGCTCCTTGAATATTTTCCCCTCATTTAATCCTCACAGCAAGGCCGCCACTATGAATCCCAGCCCAAAGCTCTTGGATGATAGCCTTATGCCCAGTGGACAGTTAGAGGCACTTAAGGCTGGGTGACAGTCACTGCGTAGAAGAGAGAGCCTTTGTGAAGTGTGATCTCCTTCCGCTCAGAGTCCACTGACAGGCAGGCTGCACTACAGACCTGAATGAGTCTTTTCCACCTCCTCCTGCCTCAGCTGTCCTGCAAGGCCAGGGCAAATTATATCTGTGAGTATTCAAGAGTGAATACTACCTTAAATCAGACGCCCTGGCACCTCCCCAGCTCATGCTGGGTCAGGTCATGCTGTTGGCTCAAAGACAAGTCCGTCCCTGCCTTCTTGGCACAGATAAGAAAGCAAACAAGCGAAAGATTTAGCAAAAACTACAAGAGGGCAGTTAAATTTGGAAAAGAGATCTAAGTGCCAATTTAAAAAAAATATTTTTTTTTTTCAGGCATCCTGGGAAAAATTCAGACAGAGCTGAGAACAAAACCATTCGGTATGGAAAGTGTCCTGTAGACCTGAGATTCTAGACGACTGAAAAATGAGGACAAGACCACTCCTAGGTTTGGCTGAGGAGAGGAGGTTTTGTTGTAGATTTGAGGGAGAGGACAGCCAGAGGCATCTGGAAGGGTCCAGACTGAACTGGGCCACGGTCGGGGATGGGAAGAAAGAAAGGAAATGGATGGCAAGCTATCCAAGGGAGGAACCAGGAGCCAAGAGACTAGGAGGGCGTGTAGACAAATGGCTGAGTTATATAGCGATCAGAGGCTGGGGGAAGGGAAGCCCAACCCCTGGGCTACAGACGTTTAGGGCGAGAAGTGCAGGGTGAAGGCACAGGTACCGGGTGTTTCTGTCAGAGGTTAGCCAGGGTCAGCTTTGATATGTTAATAGTAACCTCAGTCACGTGTCCTGGGTTTCTTTGAGACCTAACACTAGGCAAACCCTCCTCTGTCCAGGGGCAGCTGGGACAGTTCCACAAACGAATGAGAAGTCGGTGCAGTGAGGTGGCACACACAGATAGTGTCCTGCCTTTCCCGCGCACGGAGGGGTGGCCCGGCTCAATGCATGAGCCCTTTATCACAACAGAACCTTCCAGGCCAGGCCAGGTTTCTTCTGATCTTTGGGCTGTCTGGACTTTCAGAGCGTATACTATTGGTTAAGAAGGACACCTAGCGGCCGTCCCGGTTTACTGCAGGCAGGAGCTCCTAGCTGCCCTGGATTAGGGGGTTTTCAATATTGTATGAACAAGGTGCTGTGGGCTACAGGCAGAGGAAACAAGCCAAACTTCAGCCCAGTTTCTAATTTCTAACAACACTCGCTGTCTTCTTGGGGAAGTTGTTTCTGGGTTTAGAAGCATGGAGAATTGTAAGGATTCAATAACGTTTAAGACCTTAGACGACAGCGTGTGCCTCAGTTCTTCGGATAAGGCCAGGTCTTGTTATTGTTTCTAATGGGACTCTGCAAGGAAGAGAGTTGGTGACATTCAACAGCATTAAATTTAAACATCAATAATGTAAGACTTAAATATTTAATAGTCACTGAAGGCCACAGTAAAGATTGATAGAAAGTACTTTCTCAGGTGGGAAAAGGAAATAAAACAAGCCAAGCTGGCAAGAATTTTATTTATTTATTTATTTATTTATTTATTTATTTATTTTTGGTTTTTTTTTTCATGACAGGGTTTCTCTGTATAGCCCTGGCTGTCCTAGAACTCACTCTGTAGACCAGGCTGGCCTCGAACTCAGAAATCTACCTGCCTCTGCCTCCCAGAGTGCTGGTATTAGAGGGGTGCGCCACCACCGCCCGGCACAAGATTTTTTTTTTAACACAGTCTTTTAGAAAATTAAAATTAATTTATATACACACACAAATTCTTTGTTTAAAAAATGTTAAATAGGGGGCTGGAGAGACGGCTCAGTGGTTAAGAGCACCGACTGCTCTTCTGAAGGTCCTGAGTTCAAATCCCAGCAACCACATGGTGGCTCACAACCATCTGTAACAAGATCTGACACCCTCTTCTGGTGTGTGTAAAGACAGCTACAGTGTACTTACATATAATAAATAAATAAATCATTTTTTAAAAAATGTTAAATAAAGACAAGGTTGATGTGACTGGTTTTTCCTTTGATTCAGACACCAAATGGCTTGTACCTGTCTGGTACTCTGCCAACATGTAACAAAAGGGCCCAGTGACTTCTTGGTTTGCTTTAGATACAGGAATGAGAGCCCAGGATAAGTTCTCAGACACACCAAAGGTCACATAATTGAGTACAGTCTGGAAATCACCCACAAACCGGAGCATCCTGGTACAAGTCACCTTCTGAAGGGAAGGGCACGTGAAGGAGGAAGACCGCAGGGCCGGGGAGATTCCAGGGCCTCGTGCATGCTGGGCTAGGGCTGAAG